>NW_019170473.1:223326-538323 GCF_001890805.1 Aspergillus glaucus CBS 516.65 | reverse complement strand
GGTAGTTTATTTAATAAAAAGGCGTTGTGGTTGATAAAAATGGCTATAAAGTAGATAATGGACGGGTGGGTGCGCCGCCCGCTTACATGCGCCGCCCGCTTACCGGTTACGTTAGTTAACTAGTTAGTTAACTGTTGTTATACAACAACTGGATGATGTGTACTTGCAGCCAAGCGACAAAGTAATAACTGATTATCTAATGAAGATTTTACATACAATATAGGAAATCCAGATATACATCTATAATTTCTCTTCAGATGGATATCGAAATAGACAGTCTTGCAGCGTGGTTGCCAACAATGCGCCATTCGGGCTCCATAACCAACTCTCATGGACTGCCCTGTTCTCTCCTGACCGAGGAGTCCAAGCTTCCTGTACAAACCACTTCTTCGGCAAGTCCTTCGCGTCACCAGATGCCACGGAGTCCCAATTGATCATTCTCAAAGCTTCTCCATGCTGATGAATGATTACAGTCAAGGTCAAGCTCGCCAGTGCAATAAAGTTTGTATTGCCCAATGCGCGTGGGATTAACGGGATGGAGTTTTTGTCGCTAGAATACAAATGTGCACATATATAGAGGTTGTCGAATTCTCCCGACTGGTCCTTGTTTTTGAGGTCGAGAGTGTCTCGGGATGTGGCAGGATACTCCGGGGAACCCTTGATCGAGTAAAGGCTTAATTGGCGGTACTTTTCTGGACTCCGATTGATCTCTTCGGTGTCATTATAGCCCTTCATATCCACCTTTCTCACGTTTACCCCGGGGAATTCCCGCTCTGTAATGCTCCCTTCCTGAACATGTTCGATCCACCAGTCGGCATCCACACTTGGACTGGCAGGGTGATCTTCAGGACGCTTCCCGTGCATGATAGACTTGTAGCGTTGCTGAACAGCCTCAGGTTGATGGCTGAAAGTTTGCTTCTTTTCATCCCGTTTGAAAGAACACACGCACGTGAAGCAGACATCACCACCTTGACGTGCATCAACTGTCCGAGTACAGTACAGTTTCCCGTCTCGTATGCGCCGGACCACATAGACAAATGGAACATCCAGACGTCCCGGGAGCGTAAATGTACCGGTCATGGTCTGCCAATTGTAAGTGACATGACTTAAAATGTGAAAGTACTGAAGGATTCTTTTGGCTTACATGTATTGTAAATCCCTTGTCCACGGTTTTGGACGCGGCATACGCCGACTGAGCATATACATGCCCGCCAAATGCCATGAAACCGTCCCCCGGAGAGAAAGGGACAGCTCTCGAGCGAAATCGGTATGCTCTTTCAGGATCATCAACAGTAGCGTTCGATGGCTGGTGGGAATTATTCAGCGGCTCAAGCGCCATCAACTCGACGAATGGTAGTGGACGACATAACTCTCGCGGATCGAGGTCGGACTGATCATCTTTAGAAGACATGGTAAATCCAAGTCAAATAAATTGGCTGAATAATGTGAGACCGTCAATCTGGAAACTGGTGATATTATCTGAAGACTCCACGGGCAGCTAGTGATGCGGACCCTCGGACGGCCCAGTCTCACGGAAAAAGCAAATTAATGGACAGGATGCGATTCCCCTCTTTTATTTTCAGGTGCTTTTCAACCAAATTGTGCTCCTGGCTCGTGCTATGAGTTCCATAGCTGAATTGTGTTGGACACGAAGTCGATGTGTACTTTTGAAACCTCGGCATGTCGGAGATGCACACCCACTGTCATGGTAGATGTGATAGAGTCATCAGCAAACATGTAAACGGTCTGCAATAACTAAAACAGCCCCTGAATTGCCCTATCGACATTTGTTGGAGAATATCAAAAATAGACTCTCATTGTGAATAATCAAATTCCGGTGCAATCACGTGCCCTCTGGGATCTGGGGCACGCACTCTGTACAAGCATAAAAGTTGAATACCATAGAGATTCAGATTTATATGCGCCTGCGACAATGCTGGTATGATAATACAAAACGACATGACCCGTTCCCAAAACATAGTACACATAAGAAAGGAAAAGAAAAAACAGCAGAGATGTGCCTCAATCACACACCCTCCAAACAACCCATGTCATCACACGTCCATTATTTGAAAGTGTCGGCAATGTTGCGGTTGTTATTCCATTCGACCTGCCCTCCCACATCCTTGATCTCCTCGAGCTTGTCACCGAGCTTCACCACCGAGAAACGAATCATCCGTGGGTCGAGACCGAGGGTTCTCCGGACAGCCGTCTGCACTGGCCCTGATGCGTCGAATCGCATGATAAAGTGATGACCGTCTGTATACCGGGCTTGATGCTTCGTGGTGGGCCTGGGCAATCGGAAGTTGCCCCAATTCGTGTAGCCGCGGACTACGCCGCCGGACCGGAGGACTTGGATACCAGCGTTACGGGCGATTCTGTTATAAGGTTAGCGAATTCGGTCGCTTTCTATCGTAATATCGAATCGACGCATGATGGAGAGCGGGGGAAGAACAGCGGAGTAGGGAAACGTACTCTCGGACCTCATGGAGGCTGCCCGGACGGACCTGTCACGTATCAGTATAAATCCAGACAAACACACAAACAAAGGAACACAGAAGCACTCACAATCGCAATCAACTCGTACAACATTGCCGCCAGCGGTCTGCGTTGAATGGCTACAATTCGACAAATATGCGGGATGGGGATGAATTTTTGCGGTTCGCCGGCCGAAGGCCGTCTGGCTTATCAGTAGGCTTGGCGCCGTCTTATCAAATGATCCCGCTCGGGAAGCTCATCGGCCATTCTTATTCTCCAACTTTGCACTTCTTCTCCTTCTTTCACCCTACTTTCTTTCCTGCTCCTTGTTCTTACCTTCTAATCTTCCTACTTTTCTAATTCCTCAAATCTCCGCTCAAGATGGCTTCTGTCGCCCGCTGTATGCCCCGTTTCGCTTCTCGCATGCTCTCGCCGAAGCTCCCCATTGCGCGCATTTCGCCCGCAATGGGTTTCCCGCGGGGAAGTATCCGGAGCTTCTCGCAGAGCACATTCTGTATGATTGTGCCCAATTCCTCATGGAAATGTCTTTTCGAGTCGAATATGATGCTAATATATCTTGCTTTATCTTGTAGTGCAGGCAAAGAAGTACACTGAGTCGCACGAATGGATCGAACTCGCCGACAACGGCAAGACGGGTTAGTTTTCCCATTGCGTTACAGTGACGACGGACCATCCCGGTTCAACGATTGAGCAAACAAGACGCTGACAAGACAATCAATCCCTCAAATACAGCCAAGGTTGGAATCACGGAGTACGCCGCTCAGTCCCTTGGTGATGTCGTCTTCGTTGAGCTCCCCGAGGCGGGCCTGGAAGTCAGCGCTGGCGAGCCCGTCGGAGCTGTGGAATCGGTCAAGTCCGCTTCGGACGTTCTGTCTCCTGTGTCCGGAACGGTTGTGAAGGGTAACACTCTCCTTGACAACAAGGCTAAGGCTATTAACGAGAACCCTGAGGGCGATGCCTGGATCGCCGAGATCGAGGTCAACGACACCGCAGAGCTGGAGGGATTGCTGGACCCGGAGACCTACAAGGCACAGCACGAGTAAGAACCTGATCGGTGAGGATTTGAGATAAATATATCGGTGGGGTTTGCGTTGTTTCTTCTCGTTGTCTACTATTTTGGTCTTTAAAAAGCGTTACATGATTTTGTACGATTGGGTGTGATTTCCTTCAACGAAAATGCTCGATATGTACGTCAAGCTTACAATGGCTAGACCTTTGTTCAACAGTCACGGTCTAATATATATATGTCTAATATCAGTCAATTGGTGCTAGGCGTATTCCGAAGTGGTTGTAGTTTCCGGAGATAGTCCATAACGTAATGAGGTCATAGAGTGAACATCCAAGCCTTTTATACATTATTATCATCATTAACCATTTATATTCATGTCCTGTGTATGTGCCAGCACTATATTCCTCAACTACACTCTATACAGGTGGAATAGATTCACGACAGATCGGACACTGCAACCTCAACCGCATCCAGCTCTCAAGACAAGTACTATGGAAGATATGCCGACATGGAGTAACCATGTATGTGCGCCTCGTCAGAATGCTTGTAGCTCCATCCGTCACACTACTGCTACCCCCAGGTGCACCCGGAGCCCCAAGCACAGGAACTTCCATCTCCTGCATACAGATAGCGCAGTCGAACACCACCTTCTTCCGATCTTTTGGTCTAGGCTTGTCTTCCGCCTGGGGCTCTCTCTCGTCTGCTCGTAGGGATCTAATTGGCAGTGTACCACCTGACTCGAGGTCCTGATCGGGCCCGGCGTTATCGCGCAATATAGGGTGGTATTCGTATGCCGGTGGCGCCCAGCCTTGGGGGACGAAGAAACGAGGGCCAAGGATATCCTGGACAGCTAATAGCCAGACCTGAATCCAGACCCAGCCAGTCATTGCTAGTGCTGTGATTGAATCCGGGCGGATGAACAATACGTTTCCCCGTACGGTTAGGAAATAGATAAAGGGAGATAGCCGGAGAACGCTTTCACCGACGACAAAGTCCCATCTAAACGCCTTGCGACAATTACGCATGGCATTGCGATAGATCTGTGGACACCAGAGCGACAGATAGATGAATGCTAGGGTTCGAGCATACATGGATCCCAGCCGGACCGGCCAAAGGAAAGACCATATCGAAGTGATAAGCAATAGGGAGAGGACGAGATAAAATCGAGCGTACATGGCTCCCACATCTGCCCGAGCATTTCCCGAAGATGGTGTTGGATTGCGGTTAGGTGGTTGTGTGTTTTCGTCTTCAGGTGGATCTTGATCCGGTGTCAAAATGACAGGGGTCGCACCAGTATCGCCCACCCGTCTTGCAGTCGCAGGCGGCGGCAAGCTGTCCGTCGCAGTGTTTGAAGACTGCTGGTTAGAACGACGGTTTTGTTCTTGCCGTTCAGGCGCTTGAACCGCCCAGATTTCCATCATGAACTTCATTCCAATGTAACTGACCGAAAGGAAAGTCAGGAATGATACCGTCGTTATCAACAGAAAAGACACAGCCGAATATAACTCCAAGAGAAGGAAGACAAGCACAAAGGCATCTCCAAATGACATCATGGCAATAGTATAAAAACTAATGCGGCTCCTCGTCGATGGAGTAGAAGCTTCCTTGATTTGTCGCAATAGGAGCGTGATCTGCCCAACCAAGACACCAGAGATCAGGAACAACAGGCGGGAGGAATATTTGGAATATTCTTCTAGTTTGGGACCGGATAGGTACAGGGCATCCGAAGGAGGATAATCTGGCGCTCCTTTCGTCTCAAGGATATACCCACAATCGGGCGAGAACACCACAGCGGACATGACCATGAGAGGGGGAGATGGAACCGGTGCTCCCATGGGATATCTTAGCTCCTTCTCTATCTGCTCAATGACTGTCCCCTCTGCCAAGTAGTTTTGGAAGGCGATCGGGTGCTGCTGCAGATAAATAATATGCTCGCATCTTGGCGCAGGAAACTCGACCTGTTCGGACCCAACTACTGAAGACCACGGGAACAACGTCGGTTGATTAATATCCTTCTGGGATATCGTATCGGACAGCGAATTGAGGAGAAGCTGGTGTGCGAGTTCATATGAATCTGGCGAAAGGGTAAAGTGCGGCAACGCGAACAATCCGCCGAACTTCTCGCTGGTGGTCGTAAGAACAATACTCCCTGTTTCGGGATAATGAATTCCCAGCAACGACAAATACCACGTATGACCCCAGTAATCATTGCTTTCCACGGCCAAGCTCGCCCTAATTTCCCGAGCGCGCCTATCTCCGAGCCGGAATTCTTCCCCACCACCGTCACGGAGGTCCAAATAAAGTGTACCACCTGGTCCTGTAATGTTCTGGCTGAACTCGTGGGTAAAATATTCATGCTCCAAAGCGATAGCCGTTACGTTGAGACGCTGAGCATTAGAGTCCTGCTTGTTCCGCACCCAGTCTCCCCGTAGCTTTCCCGTCGCATTGCGATAAACCGGCAGACGGATTTGGCTGAGATTCAAGGCAGTAGAAGGATAATCTAAACCAGCATCTGAGGTGGAAAATTGTAGTTGATGACGGGCCCGATCTTGCGCATCCGTTAGGAGATCCCATGCATAGCTGTCGTTCTTTCTGACACCGGCAAAGGGTAGCCATCGGTCCGCGCGGGGGTCGAAGTCCCCGTAACGGGATTCGTTTAGGCGACGAAGTGCATCTTGCTCCCTCTCGACCTCTATTTCATGCTCGCGACCCTGTTCAACCAGTGGTGGACGACTCTGCGAACTCAGAAGGAGATAGAGGACGATCAGGAAGAAGAAGAGGGAACCACGGTTATCCATTGATCCCTAAGCAACACAGGCATCGGATTCGAGCCACTTCAGAGTAGGCGCGCTATGTACATTGCATTTCGATCAAGCGGGAAGATAATGAACAGAGATATTTCTACCGCTGCCTATGCCACACGGAATCTGCGGAGCGAGTAACAAGTAAGAGTGATGGAGGCGGCGAAGTCGATGATGCGATGAGGTTAATGAAAGATCAGCGATGGCCTGAGGCAGAAATAATCTTATCGTCTCCTTTCTGGCACATCCTCCGCATTGACCAACTTCTCCGTATCAACCCCCCATTGCCATTCCCGATTGTTATTCCAGGACCGGAAATTGGCACAGGCTGGCTTTTTTAGGGCAATGGCGTCCAGTTTGCCCCTTCCCGTTCCTCCACGCACTCCTACGCCGCCCCCAGATGAGCAGCCTTCGGTGATCCCTGAGCCTAAACCTCAGGATTACAACAGCTTGCGCTTATCGCCAATGGTTGACACGTTTCCTCCGCTGCACAGTCCGTCAGTTACGGGGAGTCAAGATCGATTGAGTCCGACTAAGGCGTCTTTTGGTCCCAGTGCGGTAGAGGTTGCTGCCCAGAATGCCTCGAACGACGATGGCCCGTTCAATTTCAAAACGGTGACGATGGAAAAGAACCCGGTGGTGAAATCTGTATGTTGAAAACAAATTGACTATGGAAGGACGTTTACTGAGACTTTGCGCAACGGAAATTATAGAATATCGGTCAACGACGTGGACACAAGTACAAACATAGCAGCATCTCGCATCAGATCTTCCTCGAACCTCCTCCTAGAGCACCTCTCGCCTTGCCCAATTCGTTACCGATCCCCACGTTTAAAGAATGCCGGGCCAGTATGTCGAAAGACCAGAAGACACGGTTTTGGTGGAGCGTATGTCATATGTTCGTGGCGGCCTATACACTTTGGAGCGCCGAGGGATCGTTGGCCATGACGGCGCTGTCCCATTTGATCCTATACGATTCACTTGGAGCATTGCTTTGTGTGGTGGTGGATGTGTTTGGAAATTTCGAAGTTTGGAGGCGATCTAGCATCCGACATCCTTTTGGGTTGGAGCGGGCAGAAGTATTAGCAGGGTTCGCGATGTGTGTTCTTTTGCTCTTCATGGGAATGGACCTCATTTCGCATAATCTCCAGCACTTTCTGGAGTCGTCTGGACACGAGCCTCATCACCCTCACCCTCACTCTAGAGTCTCTGTGGGCAGTGTCGATATCACCGCCGTTTTGGCGATCTCGTCGACATTGGTCTCCGCGATTGGGTTGAGGAATCATGCTCGAATCGGAAAAGCGATGCAGTTCGCTTATATTGATTCCTTACCGTCTGTGTTGAGTAACCCGTCGCATTTCTTGACACTTTCCTGCTCCACTCTGCTCCTAATTCTTCCATTGGTGTCCGTTAAGCTATACACCTGGCTTGACTCGCTGCTGTCGGGCACGATTGCTATCTCGATGTGTGTCATCGGCGTACGCCTCGTGAAGACTCTTGGATCAATGCTGCTCATGTCCTACTCCGGCAGAGGCGTACCGGAAGTGATCAAAGATATCGAATCCGACCCATGCGTATTTGGCATCGACGACGCCAGATTCTGGCAAGTTCATTACGGACTGTGCATGGCGAACCTGGAGCTTCGAGTCGCTGGGTCCGAGGAAGATCTCGTCCGGCTTCGTGAAAGGATATCGAGTTTGATCAGGAACCGCTTGGGTGGAGGGTATGGCATTGGGGGTCAGAAATGGGAAGTATCGCTGCAATTTGCTGTAGAACAGACGTGATTCTGCCTGTTTCTGGTGGCCTGTTAATGTTGGCCACTACTGTATAGTTTTATCCTGAATAGACAGTAACATACTTTTTGGACAATTGCTTCTGTATACAACTTGGATGACTTGTGAAATACCCAAACGCTTCACTGGCAGGAATCCTATAAATGGAAATCATGATGGCTGGTCAAAATCGTATATCTAAATCTTGATATAGTGGCTGGACCTAATGCATTCACTATCAACATAAGGGCTTGCGGGCACGTATATGAGATACCCCATCTTCTGCTAACCGTAGCATTTGACAATCTGAAAGCAATTCTTGGAGAAAGTCATTATATACTACAGCAAATATGGTATCCTTCTTCGATCTCCCTCGCTCAATCCGCGAAGAAATCTACCGCCATGCCCTCGTCAAAGCCCGCGTCTTCGTACGCCCCTTCATCTCCATGGAATACATGCTACACCCAGATCGAGCAGAAATCTACGATAACCCCAATCTTGCCCTCCTCTGCGTTTCCCGCCGAATCTACCACGAGGCGACGCCTATCTACCTGGGCGAGAACATCTTCTCTATCGTCCAGGTGGACATGCTGGCCGCAGCGCGTATGGAAAACAGACGAGTCGCGAAGAACCTCCGACAGATTCGCAGATTGGAATTGATCTTCGACCATCGGGATTACAATTATATGGCTGAGTTCCTGGGGACTGAAATACCGACTGTTATGACGGAGATTGAGGACTGGGCTGATGAATCGCCGGTTAAGAAGGTTGCTATGAGGGATTTGAGCAAGATACGTGATCACTTCGACGTGTCTTCTGCTATTACTCCCTCTTCTTCGAAACTGAGACGCAAGAGCCGATTGATTGATACTACCGGAAGACGGCAACGGCAAGCGCTTAACCATCATCTGCATCAGTACAAGAATGACAGCAAAGAGACACCCCACGATCGACTGACCGAGAATCTGAAGGAATATCTCTGGGGACGAACACTAACCTTCGTCCGTCAGAATTTCCGATTGACCCACCTCTTTATCGATCTACGCCATTGCTCCTGTCCCGTAGGCTGCTGTCGTCTGGCAGACCAGGTTCTGGATTGGGGCTGGATGTATGTCTGGATTCATGGCTTGCCGGACGAGGTCCAAGTGAGAGGATCGTCGAGGTCGGAGAAAGAAGTTATTGCTAGGAGTCTGGACCGACAGTCATTTCACCCTAAATTGAAGATCGAGGAGGTTTACGACCAGTCTAGGGCTCAGGATTATCGGGGATTGATGCAGTATAATGCTCTGCTTAGGAGTGTTTACCGGAGGTTGAATGAGGTGTAACTGCAAGGTGATTCATCATCTAAACATATGGTACCCAGGTCGCTTAGTTATAGAATGAGAAACGGATATAATCGTGCCTAAACACCGCACTGCTCTCTCGTTGATCGTCAAACAATTGGCCATTAACCTTCCTGTGTTTTGGTATGATACATGCCCAGCAATACAATTGCCGGTCTTTCTCCGAAAGCAGTGAAAATAAACAACAACCAATGCAGCAAATCACGGCGTCGCAGCCACAGTACCCTCCTTCTCGATGTTGCTCAGACCCTCACGGTCGTCCCGTCTCCGACGTTTATCGAGGATGGCTTCACGGCGCTGCGCGAGAATCTTGAGCTGACGACCCTCAACACCCTGGAGCCAGTAACCGAAGCTTCCACCGACACCTGCGAAGACGGGGTAGGCCCAGAGACCCTGCTTGGCGAGAATAGGACGCATTTCGATACCGAGTTGCCAGAGACGGACGGCGATGCCTGCGGGTGCCCAATGCGTTAATGACTATAATATACCTTCTCCGTACATATAGAGCCTACCGAAGCCGCCCCAGAAGAAGATCTTGGAAACCATTGTGCTTTGCGATATGTGAAGGTGGGTTGACGGAGGAGAGGAGAGTTCGATCGATCGGGAGTTCGGGACCAGCAATCAGCGAAATTGCAGGACCAATTCAAGCACCCGCTACCGGCGAGAACACAGCAAGCAATAACAGAGAATCCGGGAAAACAACACCGGCAAACAAGAGAATCAGCGCTCGTTGAAGCAAGCAGACGAGGTACGAGAACGCTTTGAGGTTGACCGCCCGCCGTCGAATCACGGATCCGCCGTTCCCAATCCGGAACATCATTGTCCCGGCACAGGAGGGCGCGGATATATTGCGACTTGCGCGCCGGCATTCTCCCATTGCAAACATTAACGACACTCTGCGGTCAATTTTCAAAGTATATTAGGGCCTCTCGCGATGGCTGGACGAGAGGAGACGCCCGATGTGAAAACGAATGGGATCAAGAGAGCCTCGCCGGAGGTGAACTTCTGGCAGCGGAAAAAGTTCAAGACGGAGGAACTGCCATTGTCTGCGGCGCAACATACAGCGCTCGAGAATCTGTTACACTCGTTCAAGAAAAAGGGTGGCTTTGACAGCGTGCGCAAGAAGATATGGGCTGATTTCGATGGAGGGGTATGTCATTTACGTGTTGTTCTTTCCACCATGGGACGAAATGCTCATCGCGATTCATGCAGGAACACAAGACGGAGTTTACACAACTACTGGTTGAATTAGCAGATTCGCAGATCGATCGAGAACCCGAGCTTCTATCGCGCGAACGCGGCAAGGCAGCGACACTGATCGAAGGAGCGGCGGACCGCAACAACGTCTACAAAACCGTGGAAACATCGATCGAAACGATAGCAACGAATCATATTGATTTCATCCTAAATTCTGTCCGGGAGATCCGTCGCAACGAAATCGGCGAGGAATCCGCGGCGCAAGAAGAGCAAAACGGCAACAAAACCGACGAGGAATATGCGGCCGTCATTCAAGCCAAGCGGGACGAGCGCGAAAAGATTCACCAAGAAGCTATGCGCAAACAGAAAGTGATCGATGATGAGAAAAAGAAGATTATAGATGAGGAGGATCAGAAGAAACGCGAGATCCAGCGCCAGAAGGACGAGGAGGATCGAGCTAGACGGAAAGAGCGAGATGAACAGAGGCGTGCTGAGCGCGAGCGTTTGCGCGAAGAACAACAGAAACTTGATGAGCAAAGAGATCGAGGACGAGACGACAGATACGAGCGACGTCGACGAGAAGAGCGCGAGAGATATCGGGATTGGGGGCGCGAACGCAGTCGCAGTCGCAGCCGGACTAGAGATAGGGAGAGGGAGAGGGAACGAGAGCGAGAGCGAGAGCGAGGGCGAGAGCGAGACAGAGACCGGAACAGGAATTGGGACAGCTACCGAGCTCGTGACCGCTCCCCAAGCCGTCGTTCTGACCGTGCCGTGTCCGAGCGACCTCGCGATTCGAAGACAAAGTCCACGGACCCGACGCCTGCGCCCCCGCAACCGCCCCAGCAACCACAACCGCCCGTGGATGAAAAATCGCTTGAAGAGGCCGCTCTGCAAATGCTGTTGAAAGAAGGTGAAGAGCTTGCAGCGAAAGCCCGGCAGAAGCCCGAGTTTGATTTCGAGGAAGCGGAGGCTGTTGAGAACGGCCTGAAAGCCCCTACAACAGAGCAACCTAAATCTGCAAGTCCAGCGCAGGATACAAATATTGAAAGAAGGCGCTCAACAGCAACAGCAACAATAACAACAACAGCTGATGACAAGCAACGGGTGCGCAAACGTGAGGGCAGCCGCAGTCGCAGTCGTACCCGCAGACACTCGTCGCGCTATGATAGAGACCAGCGACAGGAGCGATTACAGGAGACATCTATCCGGCCGCGGGACCGTGATGACGGTCGAGCTCCTATCCGTGGGTACGACCGTTATGAGAGTTACCGACCTGGTCGTCGGAGCCGGAGTCGATCTACCACACAGGGTCAAGATCGAGACCGGGACCGTGTTCGCGATGACCGGTACAGGGACGATCGGGATAGGGATCGAATACGAGACCGACAACCATCTGAAAGAGACCGAGATTACCGTCATCGGGGCCGCAGCCGAGAGAGGGACCGCGAAAGAGAACGGAATCGAGATGATTATCGTCGCCGACGCTCCCCTGCTCGAGATCGGGGTCAGGATCGAGGCCGTGATCGTGACAGTGAACGACCTCGAGAGAGAAGCCGTGATCGGGATCGAGACCGTGAGCGTGAGCGTGAGCGAGAACGAGAACGGGAAAGACCCCGAGAGAAAGAACAAGATCGCGAACGTGACCGTGATCGAGAAAAACCTCGAGAAGGGGATCGAGATCGCGAGAGAGAGCGAGACCGGGTACAGGCACCCTCCCAATCACACGGCCGCGCATCCTCGCGGAAACGGTCACGGTCCCGAGCAGGCCGCCGCTCCCCCAGCGTCCTCGACATCGACCGCTACGTCCCGCCAACAAGCCGTCGAAGTCGATCCCCGCGTCGACGGGTGCGCTCTCCAGACCGCCCAGATCGACCTGAACGACCTGACCGACCTGAACGGGATGACCGACCTGAACGACCTGACCGACCTGAACGACCTGACCGACCAGAACGGGATGACCGCGGACGAATTGATCGATATATTCCCGGCGGAGAACGTGAGAGGGAGCGTGAAAGAGATCGGGAGCCGGAAACAGCGCGGGATGTTTCGAAAAGGCGGAGTCCGGATCACAGTCGATGACGGTAACCCTAATGACTTATGTACTTGTACTATAATCGTTGGATGTATAATTGGGGGTTTGGTGTATGAACGGGAGGTCTATATACTAATCTCTAATGATGATGACTCTGTATACAGGAAGGATAGACAATGCATTGGCAGACTATGTTCAGGTACAGATGCTTTATACAATGCAATATAAGATGAGCTCTAGAAACATCAAATATGCAGATAGATAGTGAAATTCTCATGGGAAGCTGGTTATTCTTCTCCATGCCGCCGGTAGGAGTAACCATCGGCATGAGAGCCACTAGGCCTCAGATCCGGCGAGAGCCGTTCAAGAATAGTCCGTTCCAGGGTTTTAATAGACAGTTCATTGTCTCCTAGTTTATTCCAGACGGAAATAAGATGCGAGTTGAAGCGGACAGATGAGGAAATCCCGAGGACATGGTCATGTTCTATTCATGTTAGTACACTTGCGCACTGCATCCACGATTTCCTGACAACTAGGGGATAAACATACCCTTTTCCAAAGCCGCCTGGAACTCATTCGCCATACATAAGATTACCGCCTCATGGAAAAACGCCAACGCTTTACCCTTTGGCACCCGGAATTGCCAACACCCTCCGTTTCGATTCTCTGGATCCTCGGGTACAGGATCCACACCTTTCCGGAAGATATGCACGCTGTCTCTTGCACGGACTTTATCCCATGGGTAGTTGTTGTAGACGCGGTAGAAGGTCGCGATGTCGGCGACGTCTTCGTGGAGGATGTATAGTTTGTTCTTGGTCGAGGGGTCGTCGGACTCGGGGGTGTACTTGTCGTACCAGACTGTCCAGTGGTATTGGAATGGTAGGGGACGGAGCTTGCCGAATATGTTCTGGTGGAGGGATTTGCGTGTGCTTGTTTTATCCAGCTGGTTGTGGTTGTCGTCTGGGGTTATGGGGGTGGTGTCGTTGAGTTGGAGTTGGGGGACGCTCATGGTTTCTGATTCGAGCATTTTGAATTTGGCAGATAATATGAAAAGGGATTAGGATTGCGATCAGGAATATTCAATTCAATAAATACTTATAGACGTCAGTGTCAATACTATAGATATCTCCCGCTCCCCTGGATATGAATAGAATCAATTTGTATAGCTGAATGAGGGGCCTGCTTAGTGAGCATCTGCAGCAGACTCTCTAATAACTTATTTCTGTATTGCGTGGATTAATCAATCGCTCGGACTGTCAATCAATCAATCAATTCGTCTTATTGAAGCCATACTGGAGGACACCGGATGTCGTCCAGCGCGTAGTACGGGAATTAGATTGGCCCTGGCAGTCGATCATTGCGACGCCTCGAGCCGCTGGGAAAGAAGGACTATAATTCGGAGTTGCCTGATATTGCGATTGAGAATATATTGAAGCCATTCAGGAGAGGTTGGAGGCTTCAGCGTCTATGCGATAAGGAGTTGTATGGACTGGGTATGCGCTGCTTCAGAGGATCTTGAGGTGAGATCGTCCAGATCTGCCATGTTCTCAGTCCCTGTAGGCGTTATGAAAAGAATAGGCTTGTCTATGAAGAAATCTGCTCTTATGTTAAAAAAGGCATAGTAAATCATAAGGACGTGGACCGCAATGGAACCACGGATAACGACAGTGATAAACTCTTTATCGATTTCATCTTTTCAACTTCTCCATTTTTATCTCCCATTTTGTCACCACGAAAACACCATTCCAACGCCGTTATTAAGCATTATTAACGCATTCTTAATACTATATTTATAATCGGCGCACAAAATAAGAAAGAAAAAGAAATAATATGCCCGGCGCCAGCACAAAACGCGCGCGCAGCGACGACGATCAGCAGCCCTCCCCCGACGAACCCGCACCCTCACCTCCCAAGCGTATGCAAACAAGAAAGTCGAAGACGCTCGAGTCGCGGAAATTAGAAAAGAATTACCACAGTGACGATGACGATGAGACATCCTCCGACGAGCCAACCTCATCTTCGGGTTCCTCGGTAGATTCTTCCGACGACGGCAGCGACGACGACGAAGAGGATGAACAGGAAACAAGAGATCAAGAAGAAAGAGAAGACAGTGGCGCAATTCCATCCATCGCTGCCCGGCAAAAACCTCGGATACACCGCATCGAGAAAGACAATGGCATTATGTCCCGGTTAACGGCGTTTTTGCCGCAAATGAAAAGTGCAAATGAGCATTTGGAGAGGGAACTTGCTGCTGGTCGGGGTAAGGAGCTTCAGGTGGATGGTGTAGATGAGGAGGGTGAAGGGAGATATATTGAAATGGTACGTTATGTACTTTTATGCGACTGCTACTTTACATTGGGAGAAATGCTGATTGTCGCTGCTACAGAACCTAGGCCTGGGTGTTCTAGAAGAGAAACGGTCGGATGATGAGTCGAGTGATGATGAGGACGAGAGCCCTGAAAATGAAGAAGGAAAGCAGCTCCCGACAGAGCTCCCCAGCCGGCCAAAAGATCCGAGCGTGCTGGGTAAATTGATGGGCGTGAAAAAGGACGAGGAGTCGAAAAAGCCTACGATTGAGGAAATGAACGAGTAAACTGGCTGGCCAGTTGACACCATTATGCATATAGACGATGATTTGGATGTGTATTGCTTGGATATCTTTTTTGCATTGCCATATTATATTGAATCTATCCATAGTAGTTATTGCAGTTATTGCATACAGATGCCGCCGGTTGGTAAATCACAACTATTTTCATCAAGCAATAACCAGCCAAAGCCCAATAGAAACACCTCTCCCAGTCTTTCCCATAACAGTTAAACACCCATTGTCTAACATATTTCCACAAAAGAAAAGGAAAAGATATTACTTAAATTCATGAGATCTCCTTAACACGGCATGTCCAGCCAGACTCCTGGCTCAACAAGGGCAAACTAAACCAAGTCAGCGTCGGACTCAAATTTCGAAACGGGGATGACAAAAAACTTACCTTGCACCGAGACACCAGCCCAACTCATTGCCCTTGATCTTCTTAGCAACCTTGACTTCACGCGACAGGGGCATATCGTAGCCCGTGTGCAACAGTCCAAGCATAAAGTTGAGGTCCAGACACCACTCAGGACGGTCGCGCAATTCCCCAAGAGCACCTTCAACGCCCTCGAAGATCTTCCACTTGTCCTCTCCGCCACAGACATTCGCGGTAAGTTGGTGGAGCTCGTCTAGCGTGAAAGAGTCGGGCATGCCTAGTGGCTTCGTCCGGTCGTAGAAGTAGGAGAAGATGTACACATCTTCACGAGAGAACGTCTTCTCGAGAGATGGCTGGTGCACACCGTTGAAGGAGCAAGGAGCCAATTTGCAGTCCGCTTCCTTCCGGAGGATCTTCTCCGCCAGAGCGCGGCACTGAGCAGGAGCAGACTGTTCCTTAGGTCCAATCATCTTGACGGTGACCTGCGAACCAAGAGGGTGATCTGCTTCGTACTTCAATACCACATCGCGCTCCATTCCTGGTCCAATGCACGGATTAGAGATTGGCTGCGTCAACCACGACTGGTCTTTGGGACTCTGGGCCAGCTTGGCATCAACAACAGCCTTGTGCATAGAATCACGAGCAGCCATGAGGCCGTATCCCAGGTGAGAATGCTGGTACAACTCGAATTCCCGTCCTCCAAATTTAAGCGAGTACTTATGGTCGCCTTCAGCAAGATGCTCCGGCATGCCACCCGCCTTGCTCTTCGGGAAGGTGGGCTGGAAAACAATCTGAGTGGAGCCACCACCTAGGTCAAAAACCGCAGCGGTCGGCGTTTCATCGGGTCCACCAATCTTCCCAAGAAGATAGTTGGTGGTAATCCAGGCATAGACACCCTCATCTGAGCCGTCCATAATTTCAACGCCACCCTTCTCTTTGGAGACCACTGGGAAGGGATAGGCGGTTTCCAAACGAGTTCTAACAGCCTCAAGGATCTTCTCGCTCATTTCAGGTCCAATCATACGCAAACCAGCTGTAGCCTTCACGGAGACCGGCGAGCACGACTTGTACTCGTCGGGAACATTTTTCATGGCCACGTCCATAAGGGGGTCGAGACTCTTGGCGGCCCCCTCGGCATCCTCCTTGTAAGAGCTCAGACCAGAGCCACCTGGCTTCTTCTCAGTTTGCTCGAAGATTTCATTCTCGAGCTCGGGCGTAGAGCCGCAGTTGTTGAATCGGTAGACGTGAATGCGAGATCCCGTGCTACCGGCATCAATCATGAGCGCATACTGAATCAACGGCTTCGACGAGTCGTAAGGCTTAGAACACTTTTCTGTCAGGGGAGCAGTGGAGGGCGGTTGTGCTATATGGCCAATTAGTCAGATCTAATTCTATACTCCTCCGAATTATGGGGTGCGACTTTACCCTTTCTGAGACCGCTCACAGTGGGTCTTGATGGTGATAGCCAGAACAGCATCAACAACAGGACACCCACAATGGCACCTGTTTTCAGATACCGCGTTCTTTGAGGCTGCGCCATGGTTGCTGACAATAAATTAGACGGGCTTTCCGGGTATCTACTCGATTCGTCTGAATATGTAGTGGCGAACGAATTGGGTCGCGAACTCGAGCGGATGCGAGTATCTGAATTCGGATTCAAATATAATTCAGCGGCTTGGGAAATTCGACCGTCAACTCCCGTCGACATGCGAGCGAAATCGAACGGGTGCTATGTGGGCGTTTCGTCTCCGAGAAACGCCCTAGAACGTCGAGCTTTGGACTGCGTTGGCGAAACGGACTAACGAACGAAATGTAGAAAAACCATTGAATTTCCAAGAAAACTCCGGACCAGCCCAGAACAGAGAAATAAAAGAGAGAGAGAGAGTGTGTGTGTGTGAAGAAAGAACAACAAGAAGAAAAGACGGCCAAAAAAAAAAAAAAATAAAATAAAATAAAAAAATAAAAAATAAAAATAAAAGGGCAGAACAAGAGAGTAGGCAGAAAGGTGGCCGTGACGGTTTCAGGAGAGGCGGCGGAAATGGTCACGGGTCCAGCTGTGGCGCGTCGGCCTGGACCCTGTGGCGGTGCTTTATCAATTGTCCGCCGCGGAGGTCCATATTATTATTATTGCACAGACAGTTCCACTGCGACAATAGATGGTCTACACACTCCGACATATGCTACTGTCTTGATTCATAATTCTGACTTGTCACGCATAGTCTGGCTTGCGAACAATTCCTTTTTACCCTGCCTCAACTGCCTCGTCGCAGTCCCTCCGGCAAAATGAAGTACATGCGCAATCTTTTTTCTACAACACCAACACTCCGTCACCTATTCCTTTCGTCGCCATTTCAAACCTCACGAATTGCATCGATCCCTTTGAACCGTATCCAGAGCCAAACGTCACCGCGATTACCAGAGCAACCCCGTCGTTACGCAAGTTACCAGTCGGCGAGACCCGCAGAGCAGAACCAATTCATAGATGAAAGAATCCGGGCAAAATTTGTACAAATTGTGAACGAAGACAATAAACTGGGCCCTCCCGAACATATTTTCGATGTCCTGCGATCTATCGAACGTCCCACCTACTTCCTCCAGCAAGTTTCGCCGAGTATCGACAGTCAACCACCCATTTGCAAGATTGTGAACCGCGTAACAGCGAGGGAACATGAAAAAGCTAGGGCAAAGGCTGCCCATGCTGCCAAAGCGTCATTGAAGCAGGTGGAATTGAACTGGGCTATTGACGCGCATGATCTGTCCCATCGCTTGAAACAGTTGAAGAGCTTCCTACTGAAAGGTCGGAAAGTGGAGATTTTCATGAAGAGGAAAAAAGGGAAGCGGGCGCCTACAGTGGAGGAGATCAAGCATCTTATGGACAATGTGGCAGAAACAGTCAAGAGTGTCGGTGCTGCGCAGGTTAAGCCCTCATTCGGGGAGCCGGGGAAACAAGTTATATGGGTAGTGGAAAAGAAGAATGATTAGATTGGCCTGGATGCTTTTTCTCATTCCACTCAGACTATTATGTATATTATGGGTGAAGGACTGTAACGTGTATTATATGGGGCCCCATGTGCTTTAGCATGCTTCTATGGTATCGGAAACACGGCGTTTGGCCCGGCTCGGGGTAGTGGTCACAAAACAACCCAGTCCGGATATCTCCTTACTGTGCAGAGTAAATTACTGGCATTGTCTATTGATTAGCTTCGACTATCAGAAATCCATTGCCATTAGATACCCTGCCCATTGCAATTGCAGCGCACATAGTCATGTTTGTATCTTTTTGTACTCCGCAATCCGCCATCTCTGATTGGCTCAATGCTGACTAAGAACTTCCTAAAATTTGTTCCGCATCCTCACATCTCGACCTCTTTTGTCCAGCCCTCGTTATTCTTCCCATCACGTTTCCTCGTGCTGTTGTGTTTGTGATTCCATTGCCGGGTTGTCAGGATGTCCAACATCACCAGAACCGCCAACCTTCTGCTGCGCACCAGCCGGTCCTCGCTGCTCCGGCCGCGTGCTGCTAACCCGGTCCACCATGTTTTCACCAAGGACCGACTGGTCGCCCGTGGAATGGCAACCGCCTTCGAGCGTACCAAGCCTCACGTTAACATTGGTAATCCGTCATTCCTTGATTTTGCATGGCATTGATGATAGCTAACGAACTCTTTATAGGTACCATTGGTCACGTCGACCACGGAAAGGTTAGCGCTCTATCACTTCCCACCACTTTTCCCACCTACCCGCGAAGGATTACCGACTTACAAGACACTCTGGATAGACTACCTTGACCGCCGCTATTACCAAGTACCAGGCCTCGAAGGGTCTTGCCAACTTCCTCGAGTATGGTGCCATTGACAAGGCCCCTGAGGAGCGCAAGCGTGGTATCACCATCTCCACCGCTCACATCGAGTTCTCGACCAACGACCGTCACTATGCCCACGTCGACTGCCCCGGTCACGCCGATTACATTAAGAACATGATTACTGGTGCTGCCAACATGGATGGTGCCATTGTTGTCGTTGCTGCTTCGGATGGTCAGATGTATGTCTTGAATCTGTGATGCCTTCATACTCGTGTGAATGGTTTATTGACTGCTTCTCTTGAACAGGCCTCAGACCCGTGAGCACTTGCTGCTTGCCCGTCAGGTCGGTGTTCAGAAGATCGTCGTGTTCGTTAACAAGGTCGACGCCGTCGAGGACCCCGAGATGTTGGAGCTCGTCGAGCTGGAGATGCGTGAGCTTCTCAGCGGCTACGGATTCGAGGGTGAAGAGACCCCCATCATCTTCGGATCTGCCCTCTGTGCTCTCGAGGGCCGCCGTCCTGAAATTGGTACCGAGCGGATCGACCAGCTTCTCGATTCTGTTGACACCTGGATCCCCACTCCTCAGCGTGACCTTGACAAGCCTTTCTTGATGTCCGTCGAGGAAGTCTTCTCTATTCCCGGTCGTGGTACTGTCGCCTCTGGCCGTGTCGAGCGTGGTCAGCTGAAGCGTGACCAGGAAGTCGAGATCGTCGGTGCATCTGCCACCCCCATCAAGACCAAGGTCACCGACATTGAGACCTTCAAGAAGACCTGCAACGAGTCCCGTGCTGGTGACAACTCTGGTCTCCTTCTCCGTGGTATCCGCCGTGAGGATGTCCGCCGTGGTATGGTCATTGCCGCTCCCGCTAGCACCAAGGCCAACGACAAGTTCTTGGTCTCCATGTATGTCCTGACCGAGGCCGAGGGTGGCCGTCGTACTGGATTCGGCGCCAACTACCGTCCCCAGCTCTTCCTCCGTACTGCCGGTAAGTTTCCTTTATATGATACCCTATATTCTTAGTGTGATATTGGTTTGCTGACAAACCGCTTAGACGAGGCTGCCGACCTGAGCTTCCCCGGTGAGGACCAGTCCGGGCGAGTCATGCCTGGTGACAACGTCGAGATGGTCCTTAAGACTCACCGTCCCGTTGCTGCTGAGGCTGGTCAGCGCTTCAACATCCGTGAGGGTGGCCGCACTGTTGCCACTGGTCTGATCACCCGTATCGTGGAGAAATAAACAGCCACGCCGTGATACCTTGGAGTTGGCTGGTCTTTCTTTTTATTACGATTAAAAATATACCTCCGTTTTTCAGTTTGTTGACGCCTTCTTGCAACGCGGGAATCCGGGGGAGCGTGATGCACCGGAGTTCAGTGAATTATGTCCATGTAACTGTACTATATTAAACTAGATGTCTTTTTTCTTTTCACTCTTATCCTCTCTTGGATATTGGGATACTTTATTTGACACGAATTCAATGATTTATAATGAGGTTGGCCCAGTTGTAAGCAATAAGCATCCACGGAATAAATGTTTGATACCTGAGGCATAAATACTTATCCATAACTAGTTAGTTAATTAACGTAATTCACAAGCGAGTGGGCCACCCAACGCGAAACGCGTCCATGAATTAGACTTCAATTCTTTAACCACCCACCATGCCACCAATTCGCTCTCGAAGCTCTCAGATTCAACAGAGCAGGAGGGTAGGATCTTCTTAGCTACCCCGATGATATCTATAACTTTGATGAGACTGGCTTTGTAATGGGCTTAACTGGGACTGCAAAAGTGATTACAAGGTCTGAATACTATGGTCAGCGATCCCTTTTACAACCTGGAAATTGTGAATGGGTCACTGCAATTGAGGTAATAAGCATGCCAGGGTGGGCCTTGCCTCCATGCATCATTTTCAAAGGCAAGGTCTTTATTGAGGGTTGGTTTGACAACCTCCCAGGTGATTGGCGCTTTGAAGTTAGCCCAAATGGATGGACTTCTGATGAAATCGGGCTTTAGTGGCTCTAAAGGCTCTTTATTCCATCAACAATTACTCGTACAAAAGGGAAATATCGGCTTTTGATCCTTGACGGCCATGGTAGTCATTTGACACTGAAATTTGCAGTCAAAATGATATTATCCCAATTTGTATGCCAGTACATTCATCACATCTTTTACAGCCACTTGATATCGGCTGTTTTGCGGTATTAAAGCGATCATATGGTCAGCTTGTTGAAACCAAAATGCGTCTTGGGATCAACCATATCAACAAATTAGACTTCCTTGAGGCCTACCCACACGCACGAATTGAAGCTTTCAAACCCAATACTATCAAAAATAGCTTCACAGCAGCTGGTTTAGTGCCTTTTGACCCCGATCGGGTGCTTTCAAAGCTCAATATTCAGCTTCGTACGCCAACCCCCCCTGGAAGCCGGGGTAGTGATTGGGAGCCAAAAACGCCTTCGAACCACGTGCAATTACAAAAGCAATCCTCGTCAATTAAAGCATTGCTCCGTACGGATCAAGAAGCCCACCAAGTCCGCTTAATACCGCGATAAATCGGATTCTTAAAGCGTGCCAAATCGGTATGCAATCAGCTGCTATTCTTGAGAAAGAAGTAAGCGATTTACGCGCTTTGGACGTGAAGCAGAAGCAAAAGCGTACACGGTCTAAAAGGCAGATACCTCGTGAAGAAGGCCTCTCAGTTTCAGAGGCTTGTGAGCTAATTGAGGCCCCAATCAAGGCCCCGATAGCTCCAGCACCCCCGTCCGAGACGCGTTTCATCACCTTTACAGCCGCGTACGAGGGCTTTGCCGAATTGTGGTTTATGTGGAAATGAGAGACATAAAAGAACAGCATGTCCAGATGGGCCTAGATAGCTTGTTTTGTTAATTAATTAATTGGTGTTTTGGTTGGAATAAATGCATTTAAATACTATATATGGGGGGTGGGTGGCCCACTCGCTTGTGAATTACGTTAGTTACCCGATATGTGCCCGATGTATCAGGCAGAAAAACAAATAGACGCCGGGACCACGATCCCCAGCCCGAGTCCTCCCCGTTAAGTCCAGCCACTTCCATCCACCGCAACGTGACTTCGGCCCAATCGCACAAGAGACCGTCCTTGTGACCATTTCCCTTTTTTATATTTGATTGACTGTGGACAGTTCAGGCCGAGGTCCTTTTGTCTACTAGCTTCTGTGAACACTTCATACATCATCATCACCCTCTCCGCATTCTATCCTCTCCTGATATCTGTCGATCCGCAAAGAAGCCACACCTTTGTTCTCCGCGATCCTCACGTAACGCTTGGTTGTGGAATTCCTACTCTGTACACTCCTCCGTCTAAACGATTATCGTGAGGGAAGAAGTACCGTCAGATCGACATTCTTCGCTTTCGGGCCGCAGTTCGGCAGCGCAGCCCATCATGGATTCCAATGGGCATCTCGCATCGGTTGGCACCGCCAGTGATAAAGCTGCCTACGAGCATGGTGTTCAAGTGATTGACGAGAACAAGGAGTTCAAGTATGTCTTCCTTTTTTCTTTACGCCATTGTTTGTTTGTTTATCGGGCGTTTTGTGTTCTCAAGGACACTACCCCCCACCCCCCATTACATGTCTAGCGTAGCTAACAGAAACAACTTCATTCAGTCCAAATCTCTCTACATATCTGAGCGTCGAAAATGTGACCCCCGCCGGTTTCAATTACCACCTCGTCTCCGTGTTCGGATCCCAATCGACTGGCAAGTCCACGCTCCTTAACCACCTCTTCGGTACGCAGTTTTCGGTCATGTCCGAGTTGGAAAGACGGCAAACGACCAAGGGTATCTGGTTATCGAATAACAAGAAAATCTCTGAGTCGTCTGGGGATGCAAACCAGAAAATGGCCGATAACATCCTGGTCATGGACGTTGAGGGAACGGACGGTCGTGAGAGAGGTGAGGACCAGGACTTTGAACGAAAGAGTGCTCTTTTTGCGCTGGCGACGAGTGAGGTCCTTATTGTCAACATCTGGGAACACCAAGTCGGTTTGTATCAGGGTGCCAACATGGGACTGCTGAAGACTGTCTTCGAGGTCAACTTGCAGCTGTTCTTGAAGGATAGGAGGTATGTTGTTCATCTGGGTCAATTGAGGCCCGCTGCTCTAGATCTGCAGTGCTGAACGTGGAATTTAGTACAACCCATCGATCGCTTCTGTTTTTCGTCATCCGTGATTTCGTCGGAACCACTCCCCTCAGGAACCTTCAAAAGACGTTGACGGAGGACATCTCCCGTCTGTGGGACTCCATCTCCAAACCCACTGGCCTTGAGAACTCGAGCGTTCACGATTATTTCGACTTCCAGTTCTATGGGCTTCCCCACAAGGCTTACCAGCCCGATAAGTTTGTAGAGGAAACGAACAAGCTCAGCCTGCGTTTCCGTGAAGGACAGAAAGATCTGAACTTGGACCCGCTCAAAGGCGAATTCTCCGAGGGAGGCGTCTTCCTTCCCGAATACCACCGTCGGATCCCTGCAGACGGAGTTTCGAAATATGCTGAAGGTATTTGGGATCAGATTGTCAACAACAAAGACTTGGATTTGCCGACACAACAGGAACTTCTCGCGCAGTTCCGTTGTGACGAAATCTTGAGGGAAGTGATGGTGGCCTTTGACCAGGCAGTCGTGCCCTTCGAAGACAAGCAGGCACAAGCGGCTCGTCTGGGAGAAGCGGAGATTCTCGGTGGCTTGGGAGCCGCGATGCGAGCTTCACGAACAAAGGCCGTCGGCGCTTTCGAGATGGAAGCTAGCCGTTACCACAAGGGTGTTTATCAGCGAAAGCGGGCGGAGCTGGAAGGAAAGGTCGACACCCGTCTGAAGGCCCTGTTCTACGGTCAGCTTAGCTCAACGCACAAGTCTGGTATCAACGACTTCACCGAGGCAGTTACCGGGGCAGTGAAGGCGGGTCAGAAGCGAGGCACTGGTTACGACTTTGCCGAGATCGTGAAGCAGGAGACAAAGGTTGCGCTGGAGAAGTTCCAGGAGGTCGCTCGCTCCACCGTGGTTGAAGGGCTCGAGTGGAGTAACTACGACAACGAATTGGCATTGTATGAGAAGGAGCTGGCAGAAGTTAGCTCACGACTGAGGAAGGATGAAATGAGGCGCCTGGCAAGTCGCATTGAGCGGTGGGTGCAGTCGCGTCTGGGCGAGTCTGTCGGGCTTGAATTCAACGCTTTAGGGTCTGGACGAGCAGGCGGCGGGGCTCCCGAGGCAGGAGACAAACAGACCGAAAAGGCCTTCTGGGACCGAATCTGGAATGTCTTTAGCGAGACTGTCATCGATGCGGAGAAGAAATTCACGGATCGTGCCAGTAGCTTCGATGCGAGCCTGGAGGAAGTTGACGTTGGTCTTTGGAGACTGCGGCGGAAGTCCTGGGGTGTTTTGCGGACGAAGATCGACGAGGAGATGATCGAAGGCAACCTACTGCTGAAGCTGCGTGAGAATTTCGAGGACAAGTTCCGCTATGACGATGCCGGCGTGCCTCGGATCTGGCGCCCGACCGATGACATTGAAGGCGTATATACTCGTGCTCGCGAGTCTACCTTGACTCTGATTCCCTTCCTATCTCGATTCCGTCTGGCAGACACGTCTGCTCCGCCACCGTTGGACCGCTGGGTTGGGCACACCCCCAGCTCTGCGACGCCGGCCGACGAGGAAGACCTTATTCCCATTGGTGGTGTGGATGAAGAAGAAGGCAAGAGTCTGGAGGAGGAGACGACCATTCTCAGCGATGCCAAACGACAGGATCTCACCGTGCGGTTTAAGAAGGCAGCAGATGGAGTGTATGTGGAAGCCAAGCGGAGCGCCATCGGAGGCATGACCCAGGTTCCTCTGTACTTTTATGGTATTCTCCTTGCTCTTGGTTGGAACGAAATCATTGCTGGTAAGTTTGCTTTGTTCCCTACTGTGCCCGATAAAGATATGGGAAGGCAATGTGCTGACTTGCATTAGTCCTCCGGAACCCCGTCTACTTCATCCTCTTGTTTGTTTGTGCCATTGCTGGGTACGTGACGTATCAGCTCAACCTATGGGGCCCAATCCTGAAGATGACTGAGGCGGCGTCCAACCAGGCGATGCAGGAAGGCAAGCGTCGTCTGCGGGACTTCCTCGAGTCGTCCGATACGGGCAGGCAGGCCATTGCCATGTCGGGTTCCGGTGCGGGGAGCTCTCGGGAGGAGTACGAGATGTCGAGTCTTAAGGAGACCTCATCGAAAGAAGCAGAGGATGACCTGTAAGCGAGAGTAGTGTCTTGTATACAAGCTGGTGTTGTGATTCTACACCGTTTAGCGTATATCTGTATGTACTTGGAATGGATGCTGGTTGTAAGCAGTCGTTTGTTTCCTTTCCTATAGCTATGGTTGCGGGGTTGGGCGGACTTGTTCCGATGTCATCATCTCTAACACTTGACATACGCATTGCTTACTATACTATTGTTCCTACCTTTCATTGATCAAGGTCTTACTTCAATTTATCCAATTAGTCAAGTTCTTTTCTCCTTACAGCAATTCTCGATAACCCCTCCCCCGCCTCGAACAGGCCAACGACGTCATGTCAGGAACGCTGCCAGAGAGATTCGATGACCTCCCAGACAAGCGACGATTCTGGCCAGCACCGGCAGGAACTCAAGATGAAGGGCTTGGAATGCTCCGTATCCTCACGCCGGACGTCGTGGCGGACGCAGCTCGTACACAGATTCAGACGGGGGAGCGAGTGTGTTTGAATTGGGCTCTTGAAGAATTGAACCCGCCAGGTATTTCTCAGCATGCTTTTTACGTTTTCCTTCAATGCGAATATAACTAATATACCAACAGGATTCGGCCGTAAACGCTTCGAGCACCGCATCAAATGGGTCGCCCCCGACAACGCCTTCGACGACGAATACCACTTCAACCCCCAACAATCTTCCCAATGGGACGGCCTCCGACACCACAACGCCCCAGCACCCGACGGACAGACAAAAGCCTTCTACGGCGGTACAACAGCAGAGGAAATCCAAGACTCCAATAACTCACGTATCGGAATCGGACACTGGGCGAAGAAGGGCATTGCAGGCCGGGGCGTCCTAATCGACTACCTCTCCTGGGCAGAAAAGAAGGGAATCAGTGTCAACGCTCTCGAGCAGCACACCGTCTTCCTCGACGATGTACTAGCAATCGCCCGCGAATGCAACATCAGCTTCCAAAAAGGCGACATCTTCTTCCTCCGCGTCGGCCTAACGAAGACCTGGGAGAAGATGAACGACGACGAAAGAATGACATACAGCCTCCAACGCACCCCCAAGCACGCGGGCATCGAGCAGAGCGAGCGCGTCCTGCGATTCGTGTGGGATAACCATTTTGCGGCCGTGGCGTCGGATGCGGTTAGTTTCGAGGTTTTCCCGCCGCTGCAGCCGGAGTTTGATCTGCATCATCATCTACTTGCCGGTTGGGGACTGCCAATTGGGGAGATGTTTGATTTGGAGGAGTTGGCGGGGATTTGTAAGACATTGGGGAGGTGGACGTTTTTTGTGTCGAGTAGTCCGTTGAATTGTGCGAATGGGGTGTCGAGTCCGCCGAATTGTATGGCTATCTTTTAGACGTGGTGTGGTTGTACGGAGTAGTTAGGCTTATGGTGTTTGAGGTGAATTTATCAAGTCATGCTGGCATGAGGCTTCTGCTGCTATAGGTTTCCTTCGAATCCCGAATTCTGGAATAGAAATGAGACCCATAAACCCAGTCTGCAAACGCTACCCAGTTCTAGATATGAACGTGCCGATTCTGAGCTCTCGATACAGACTGGAGGGATTGTCTGTGCCTAGGAAGTCAAATGTGTCCATTCCTCGAAGATGGTAAAGGTATCGGCAAGAGATAAGAGTCGCTATTTCAACAGTTCCAACCCCCATCACTCATTTTATCTTACTTTTATTCCTATTCAACAATCAACATGGCTGCAATCGACTGGGTGGTCACAAACATCCTCTTTCTCTACCACATCCCAACCGTCCCAAGCTTTCAAAAAGTTGAACTGGACTCCTTGAAAGCCGAAATTGTCTCCTGGAACCAATGGGAACTTGGGCATGTTGAAAGAATAATCGATCGCATGATAGAAGAAGGAGAACTCTATATGATTGATTCCAAAAAGGCCATACAGCAACATAAATTTATCCAAACACAATATATGCAACACTGCCATCTCTATGCAAAACAAGTATTCGGCTCTAACATAATAATAGAAGGCACTGATCTGCGGAGATAAAATCATCCTTGTGGGGAGTATGCCGGCTTTTATTAGCGCTATATCCTCGCCAAAGGAGACTCTTAACACCTACATCCATCTATTATCGCATGTTTGTCCGTTATGGATTCCGAAGTTGCCCAACACAAGATCAAAGCGTTGATCGAACAAGGCCTGTTGACTCCCGATGCAGTCCTGAATACCCTCAGCGACAGAATCAAGCGCTTTGGGACCCTTAACCAAGAAAACGAACAGCCACATCTCGAGAGAACATATGATTCTCTTTCCATCGAAGAAAATGGCACAAAGACTATCGGCGAATCGACATTCCTTTCATTCCTCTAGAGCTCTGGGCTTCTTCCACCTACCATGACACATGCAGGAGTCCTTATCTACCGAAGCATTCTTTACCTTTCTCAAGCGCCATTCCGCTATTCGAACCCGAAATCGTTGACATTCGATAGCCTCATGCGAGCAATTGTATGGATGGACTTTGAGCGATCTCAAAACGTCTATGACGAGAGTGCGGATACTCGGTCCAGAACACCGGCTGACTCAAGGAGACTACTCTTCCAGAGATTTGCCACTACCCATGATGGTAATATCTTACTATTCAATGCTAAAGATGCGAGGAAGAAGGCCCAACGTAGAGCCTTTGAATTCCCTGGTACGATCAATGAAGCTCAACGCCAGAAATTTGCAAAAATCAACTTCGATGAAGATGGTGATGAGATGCTTCACGACGTCTTGGATGCTCTCTTTGTCGCTCAACCGACTCTGATCTGGATGGGTCCTATTACCAGGGATGCTTTTCGGCCGCTGGCAAAGGAGCTTCATGGAGGAGAGTCTCTTTATCATCTTAGCATTCCTCAAAAGGAGTTTCGAACGGCCGTGAAATTGCTCCTGTTTACTTATTTTGGGCCACCAACTATTCCAATTGAGCAGCTTTCCAATTTGGACCATGTCGTGAACTGCCTTGTCAGATCATTTGTTCAAATACCAGATGTTGGAATCACTTGGGACATGTTTGATCAGGCTGTTAGTAAGGCAACGGTATTTATATTTTTTTCACCTCAATCCATGCATAAATGTGTGCTAACTGAGTTAGCCGGAGCTATTTACTGGCCTTCATCATCTCCTATATCCCTTCTATCAACCCTCGGATGCACGGAATATCGCCGGCTGTCTTTCTCAGCAGGGGAAAGTAGCCTCCCTACCTGTCCTTGCTCAACTGGGCTCGATTTTCTCCTACCATGTCGCCTTTAAAGGCCTCAAGCTCCACGGATATTATGACACCTCGACTGCTCCCATCACAGCTTCTGCTCTCGCGGACCAAATTACTGCAATTGTGAATGATCCCGTGATTGTCTTGATTTCAGGTAAAATCACCCACACAGACGAAAGGGCCATCTTCGGTTACCACCGTCCCTTGTCTGACCTGGTCGCTCCATGTGTTCTATTTGAACTCAGCCCCATCCATGACGCGTTTAGTGGGAGTGACAGCAACCTGCTAGGAGGAAAGATTAATGGTGGTGATAACCTGGTCTGTGGGGAAAAGGATAATGGAGTGGCATTTGTCCTGCACAACAATCTTAGACACTTGAAGTGTCGCATAAAGTCTCTGGGCAGAATGAGCCCATGTACGGCGCAACTGAATGGCGAGGTGATTGGACGGCGAATTTAGAAGTAGAAGAGGTCGAGATATGGACTGAAGTTGAGCCATGATATTATCATTTATTATACGTTAGGTATGAATAATTACGCATCTGGACACAGTCACAGTAGGTCTACTTTGTAAGCGAAAACTGCCACGGACTACGGCCAAACGCATCAACTAAGTCTACTCTACTAGCCCTCCCAGAACGTCAACGAGCCCAACGGCCCACGACTGGCATCGTCAAAGGACTGCAGATCATACAGTTGGCGCTTTGTTCCTTCCTGGAACCAGATCTATTTTAACTGGCCGATGGTATTTCCAATCAGGCATAACAATGAAGTCTTGCAGCCTGTCGCGAGGATCGAAATGATGGTGTTGAGCGTCAAGCCTTGGGGGAAACTGGGCATCGCTTTCTGGTCGTATACCAGCAGTACGCAAAGTAAAGCAATAAAGCAGAGCGTGCTAAAACCAATTGAAATAATTTCCCAGAACCATGTATCCAGACTGAGAGTTTTCCATCTCAGACTCTTTTCTGCATCTGTGGTGATCCCTCGTATTTGCACGGGCGAATACCGGTAACTATGATTTAAATGAGAACAGTGGTGAGAGGAAGCCTTATTGATGGTTTGTGTTGATAATTTAAGGTGCAACAAGATTATATACTTTCGGTAGTTATTCTTGTATTATTACTCTGTACTACTCATTGCCCTATGACCCCTTTTAAGGCTGTGTGGGGTTAGGAACTGCCGGTCAGTTCCTCAGTCTGTTATTGGGCTGAGCGGACGAGAAGCCCTGTTTTCCACACCCTATATAGACTAGCCTGTTGATTAAGTGAAAATATATTGCTTCGTTTGGGATAAAGTTGAACCAAATGACGATGTCTAGTTTATAGAACCGAAGAATTGTAATGATTATTAGGACACTGTCTGGGACTAATCACGCCTCTAATGTTCCTCTGTATAGTGTTTGCAGAATCTAATTACATATGATGAATGTGCATCAGTATCATATAAATTCCAGTCCCGCCGACAGGTCGCCATACCGGGCGAAATACATGTCAGAGAAATAGTTCGTGCGAGAAACCCACGGTCTCTGTTCAGTCGCCTTGGGCAGTGACCCTTGAGCACGCGTCAAGTATGTCGATTTGAGATCTAGCAGTGGCCGGCTATTCATTTGGCCTGACTTTGACAAGACAGGCACAGCAGCCTTATGACCATTGCGCTCCAGATATTTCAACACCTTACATGTCAGGTACATACCCGCGTCGGCACCGAGTGTCCACGAAGCATTGACATACCCAAGCATTAGCACAGCATTGGGTAGGTCTTGCATCATCAGGCCATTCCATGCATATTTTTGTGATAGATCGAGCCTTTCCCCGTCGATGTAGATGGGAATGCCACCGCAGACTTGGAGTTTTAGTCCAGTGGCGGTCACGATCAAGTCGGCTTCTAGTCGTCGGCCGGACGTCAATTGGATTCCTTGTTCGTCGACTGTTTTTATTGTTTCAGTCTCAACGGTGGCTTTTCTCGACCCAAGGGCTTTGAAGAAGTCGCCGTCGGGACAGACACATAATCGTTGTTCCCAGGGGTTGTATCGGGGTTTGAAGTGTGGATTCAACGGCACACCCAGTGGAAGGTGTTTCAGCATACCTCTCTCAAGGAGAGACCTTGCTGTCTGCGGAAAGGTGCGGCACAACCTGAACAGCACCTGCGAAAAGACAAGGCGCCATATTCGGCGAAGGTAATACACGCATGACTGGGGCAAGAGCCGCGCCCACCATTTGTTCTGAACAGGATTGGGAACAGCGACCATGTATGTCGGGCTGCGCTGGAGCATTGTCACGGATTCTGCTCTTTCAGCCAGCTTGGGGACCAAAGTTATGGCTGTAGCCCCGCTTCCAATCACTGTGATTTTCTTGTCTGTGTAGTCAAAGTCCTCAGGCCAGAATTGCGGGTGGATGACCTGCCCCTGGAAGTTTTCGAGGCCGGGAATCTCAGTCGCAAGGGGTTGTTGGTAATCATAGTAACCAGTTGCAAAGATGAGGAAGCAAGTGCTGAAATGAAGATTTTTCTCCTTAGTTTGGACCTCGACAGCCCACGAGTGTTGATTCCATTCCAGGGAGAGAACGCGGTGGTTGAAAAGAATCCGATCCTTGAGGCGATGGCTGGTTATCGCGTCGTCGAGATACTCCAAAATATCTCCACCCTCGGCAATAGGATTCGACCGATTCCATTTGTGCCAGGTGAATCCGAATGTATAGAGGTCCGAGTCGGATCGAATGCCAGGATATCGGAAGAGGTCCCAGGTACCGCCAATGTTGTCTCGAGCCTCTAGGATAGCAAAACGGCATCGTGGGAGCTCGGTTTGTAAATGATATGCGGCATTGATACCAGAGATACCTGACCCAATGATGAGGACGTCAAATGGTGTCGCTGCCGCGTCGGCCGTGTGAATCTTGCTCATTGTCGGGAAGACACGAGAATATCAGTTGCAATTGTCCACAGCATCCAATGTGAGGAGCGTGGTGACTATTTATGACTTTCGTCCCCTGAGCCGATACTTTGCGTTGTAGTTCCACTCCATTGCACCCATGTTCCCAAGGTATTGCCGGGCAATAGACAATTTCCTAGTCCCATCATCTCACAAGATCTATCAGGCCGATGGATTTGAGGCTATGCGGCGATCATCGCAAGGTGGTTGGCCTCGCGGAGCCTTTTTACTCAAACAGGCTAAAGCCCACAGACACTACCCCTGTAGACTGATGACAAATTCGGTGGAGAAACCGAGAATCAATGATAATGACGAGCCGGTGGTGCCTTTTTTCCTAATATGGACAAAACCCTCCGCTGCGAACTGTTATCCGCATACCCCGCACTAGGTACCTTTTCGCAAACAACCCCCCCCCACGGAGAAGCCAGTGCGAGCGTCCGTAGACCGTGGCATAGTGGCTCAAATTAGTCCATGGATGTTAAGGCTTTCAACTATAAAAAGGTGTTCCGACGTCAACAAGAAGAGGGAAGCTAGAGTGTGTACTAGGCGGCAAATTTAACCACGAAACCACCATGTCAGCACAAGATTTATCACAGTTGGCGCTGGACACAGCACATTCAGTGCTCGCGAAGCTTCCCCCATCTGTACAGCGAGCACTGTTGGACTCGTACGTCCAAAAAGCTCTGGGGGCGTTGGTGGCGCTACAACTCGTCAAAGGTTTGAATAGCTATCTTTCAAAGCGATCACAGAACAACGGACAGAGAATCAGCAAATGGAGTCCACAAAAGGAGCTGGTCGTCCTCACTGGAGGATGCAGCGGCATTGGAAAACAAATCATGGAGGATCTATCTCGGATGAACGTCAAAACAATCATCCTGGATCTGAACGAACCAAACTTCTCGCTACGTGAGTTGCCTATGTGCCGTGGCCTGTGATGGAAAGCTGATGGTCTGAAAAGCTCCAAATGTCTTCTTCTATGCCGCCGATGTCACATCCCGCGCGGTCGTAAGGGATGTGGCAGGACAAATCAGAAAAGACCACGGCTATCCTACCATCCTGATCAACAATGCAGGCGTCGGGTTTCCAGGAACCATATTAGACGAGCCGGATGAAAAGATCCGCTTGACAATGGAAGTGAACACTTTATCGCACTTCTGGACCGTCAAAGAGTTTTTGCCAAGCATGATCCAACGGGATCATGGTCACATCATCACGTTGGCTAGTATGGCCAGTTTCGTCAGCTTTGGAGAGACAGTGGACTATGCATGCTCCAAAGCGTCGGCTTTGGCCTTTCATGAGGGCCTGACCCAGGAGATAAGGCACTGGTACGGCTCGAAGAAAGTCCGAACAAGGTGAATTACTGAGTGTACCCTGGACGAGTATCCCATCCAAGCTAACAGGTCATGTCTTCGAGTGTCATCCATCCCTCGTGGGTCCGTACTCCGATGATTGATGCTATCCTGAAGGCCGGAAAACATTGGACTCAACCAGTTATGGGACCCGAGGAAGTTTCATCTGCCGTCACCAAACAACTCGTCTCAGGAAACGGAGGGCAAATTGTGTTGCCCAGATCCCATGGTTTAGCATCTTTAGTGAGAGGGTTACCGAACTGGCTCCAAGAAAGGGTACGCGATAATGCCTCCAAGCATTTTGTCAAGCTTCGGCAACTTGAGAAGGAAATTGGCCTATGAGTAGTTGGTGTGGAATTGGTGGGTTCCAGCGGCATATAAACCGTGGTGAAACAAGACCACCGTCTGAGTTTGGGCATGAGTGACATCCAGCCTGTCGACTTCCAGCCATAAGTTCTATGTATGTACACTCCCAAAGGCCATGATAGCGCAGATAGCCATTGGCTTTATGTTCATCTTTTATTCGATATGGACACGTATCGGGTATCTTTTGTTAAGTCGGTTCTGAAGGTACAGGTAGGGAGGAGGTGGGCCATTCAGAGGGCTCGGCTGACGTTGAAAAATTGTGCATTTAGCAATAGGATCAAGCCACGATCGGTCATGGCAGGGGCACAAATTTGGGACCATTGTCAATCAGGTCAAACAGAAATCCGTTAAACCCAGATTGTTTCCGCTCCCAGAAATATTGATGGAAAGTGAGGAGGGTATCAAGACATGCCGGACGTACTCGAAGCCTAGTGGAGCTTTTCCATATTTCTAAAGGAGAACATGGAACTTCCAATAAGGCCAGGAATAACGGCAGCACAACATTCTGGAGAGTGGCTTCGTTTCCTTGAGCGGCAAAGAAGGTGCTTCTCTCGGCAAGAATGTCGCTCGCAAGCAACACAGCAGTGTCATCATGGCATGTTAACGGATGGCGCAGGCGATGGATTAGGAGTAGGCTTGCGGTTCGATACATGATCGCCTGGGTTCGTATTGAGGCGACCTCTATGGCGCTAAAACCTCTTGATTGGAGACATCCGTAGTCTGGAGTCCACTGGCGCACTCTTTCTTCTATATTATTTAGCTGATTGACTTGTTTTGGGTCACCACGCAAGGTATGACCGATGACGCACAGATCGTAGAGGATCGGTAAGACTGATGGACAGAGACCGGCCAAACGGTCAATCACTGATGGATCACGCGCGCCCGGCTGAATGATGGGTATTTCCCGATAGACCAGACAGCAGGCTATGTCCCAGAAGATTGGGCTGATTGTTACGGGGTCAAAGAATTGAACTTGCTCGAAACTTGAGTACCACGGTTTCATCAGCGACAAGGAATATCGGAGAATGGACGTGGCGCCCGTGGAGGTGAGAAAAGCATCAAATGCCGCCAACGCCTGGCCCAGCATGAGAATAGCCAAGGCATCCTGAGTATGGGTGACCTCGGCAGTGCGGAGCTTCTGGAGGGATCGGGCACCCCGTTCAATGTCTACTCTTTCGGAGGTGGTTCGGTTGAAGCGTGCCCAATCGATAAAGGTATCCATGGCAATGAAAATTTCGTGCAAAAGCCAGGGAGAATTCCGATGGCAATAGTGTATCACTCGGTGGAAGTCTCTTGCAAAGGTCGATCCAAACATCCAAATATCTAATGCTGCATAGAAGCTTTCATCATCGATGCCATGAGACGCTCCCGAAGTGCCTGATGGTATCATTTCAGCAAGACCGGATTGCTGGGCCGATGGGGAGCAGTGTGGAGATGACTGTGCTAAGTGAGCTTTCTCAAAGCCCCGGTTGGCGTCCCAGATATCAAAGACACCCTCAATAGTGTTCGAGCGCCCGAGGCTTGGGGGTCGTCCAACCCGCCCTTGGCGTCGTGTTCTGGTGCATTGGAGGGACGACCGCTGGCAGAGGAGGCACTGAGAAGAACTGGAAACTATTTGGCATTTTCTCTTCCTCTTGAAACATTCATCACAAGCAGTTAATGAAGACATGATGGTATTGTTGAGTAGAGACAAATGACAATGGGGAAGAAAAATGAGAGGTGGCGGGAAATCACATGCTCATTTTGCTATCAATATATCGTCTTGGCCAGTCCTTCGCACGCTGGGAACAAAATACTTCTTACAATTATTAAGTATACTCTGGGCTTATCAGTCCCTAAAAATATTCTTTTGCGACTGGAATGAGCAACACCCGCGGCTCCGCCCTTATGCCGTCCTTACTCCTTACAAGAGGAAGAGTCGAGATAGATAGGTTTCTTGTTAGTCTGCTCACTTTGGCATAAAACCTTGTCTTTGCCAGACTAGCTCTGCAAGGTGCTCGAGCTCCACCTTGTAAATTCTGAAATCTTTCTCGAACCACTCTTCTGGGGAACGTCCGACAATCTTGAACGGCAAGACTAGATCTGTGGTGAGAAAGGATTCCTCATCATCGAACCTGTTATGGCAAGAGTCAGGATACTGTTCACCAACAACGACCGTCTCGCCATTCAAACGAGAGGGTTCGATGGCAACAGCCCTCCGCGTGGGGGGTGATTGTGCCATTGTTGTCCCAAGTTCCCATAGAGTGATTAAAACTCTGGCCTCATCCCTGTTGATATCGATTGTAACGACCATTTGAATAGAGGACCCAGGTGTATCTAGCCAGCCCTTTGCAGTGCTAGCCAGTTTCTCAGAAGACTCTGATAGCCCAACTTTTAGAACAAGGCTGGGATTCTTCCCCGCCGGGCTCCAACAGCAATCTGCCACCCTGTACCAGTCACCAATCGAAATAGTTGGTGTGATCAGTGTATCCATCTCCCACCTCAGGCCCATCAGAGATATCTGCGTTCCGATGCTACCCCAGAAAGTTTTAAATGCAAAATGTTGGTCTATTCCTGGGAATATTTTAACAATTAATATGCCTGTCTTCCGGTGATAAGACAAAGAGAACAGGCAGTTTAATTACTTCATCAGCCAGCCAAGAAAATTCAGCCTCTAGAACAAATTTCACGACCAGGAACTGTTCTCGAGTCTTGTCAGCATGTAGAGCCTGCTTTTGAGTTTTGAGAGGCTGGAGGAAGGCTGTATGATCGGTAAGTGTATGCTGCATGCTTGTTTTGCTCATTATCTGCTCGAAGGAATCTTCAAAGGGTTCGATGCCCTGAGTCTCGAGCTCAGGATTCTTAAGAGTTGAGACCATGATTTGATGTTGAGAATCTGCGGTAGTAGAGTCTCTTATGGTGGAGATTTCGGATTATGCTTGGATAACTACTGAAGCCTACAGGGGTATTACGTTCCAGTTGATATGTGACGTGTATGTCATTTAAAAAAAAAAAAAATAAATAAATAAATAAAATAAAATAAAAATAGCTGCCTGGCCCATGATGCTCTTCTCTCTGTCCCTACAACCAACTCTCCCATTTTCATACTCCTGCCAACATGGGTCACGATAAGGGACATTTCTATTGATCGCTGGTAAGTATACACCTTGTATGAACCAGGAATGATTCCTATCAACATCAAGCTGATCCCAGCCACAGGTTCATAAAAAAGTAAAAAACGATTTCCCAGCTTTTAAAATTCTTGGTGCTTGCTATAAGGTGGTGGACATGGCAAGATTGGCAGGATCTGTGACGACTCAACGACCAGGCAAACAGTGCCAACATGCCAAAAGATGCCATACAAGCAATATGGACAAACAAGGGCTCAAGCCGTATCGCACAAAGGTTTATAGAGACTGTACTCGCCAGATAGATTTCCTCTCCTTTTTTCCTCCCCAGATTCGATATTCTCGTTGATGGCTACAATAGTCAAGATAGGAATTCAGTTCGTTATTATCTTCTATTCCGAGCCCGTGACAGGATCTGTATCACTGAAAGCTGCACTTGCTGGAATTGAAGCCCAAGATTCCTTTCATAAATATGTTTCCAAGCTATCGTGTTCCGAATTTAATTGCAACAGTATTATATACCCATTTACTGATTCTTTAAGTACAACTATACGAGTATACACCTTCATCAACTCTGCTCTAGAGATTGCATACACTCTGCCCCCCTCTGTTTATCATCCACACTTCGACATTTCAGCTCCAACTTGACATTGGAAAGATGCTCCGTGAGTCCAAGTGAAGGGGTGCAAGGTGCCGGCATCAGCCATGATGGTGATATTCCCTTTTTTTCGATACTTCAATCAGTCTATTGGGTCATCATGACTCCGCTACAACCCGCTTCAGACATATCTCCAGTCCCTGAGCGCCGGACGATAAACCTGCCCCATCATCATGTTGATCAAAGTACAGCCTCCAAGTCCCTCTTCCATCATCGGCATCCAATTGCGCTTCCAGCTCCTCCTGTTGCTCATCATCGGGCAAACGTACAGCCAGCCAACCTTCCCATCCTTCAAGTGTGACCCGCTGCTCATCCTTTGTCCAGTCAAACGGCCCACAGACGTGGCCCTCGCTGTCTGGTCGGCTACCCCAGCGCATTTCATGTGTGTCGGCGTCAAGGAATACCCATCGTAGGGTTGGTGGGTTCTCCCCGGTCACGGTGACCATCCCTGATGTGTTATCAGGGGCGAAGGCTGGATGGGTGTGGAAACCGCCGTTGAAGGGAACCATTGATGATTTGGGATGTTTGGTGATGTATAGCTGATTCGTTAGTCTCTTCCATGGGATGTGGTCTGGTAATTTGCTGGGGACATACTTTACCATCTAACCCCACGTACACTTTAGCATTGTGGACTTGTTCCCGCTGCCGCTGGTTCCCTTGATCAAGACTGCAGGTCGCCACAAGATGACATCGTTCTTTCCGAGAAGAATCGCGGCGACTTTCTTCGCGATCGCGAGTGCCTGAGGTTGCTTCGTTTAGGCCAATCATGGTCGGCAGCATTGCCGACATCATAGCGATTCCCAACACCATGGTCGGGGCGCTGAGACACGTAGGCTTTGGCGTAGTTGATGGTGTACAACGTATACAGCTTAGCTATACTCGCCGGTGGGCGTGCATGGTGTCGGGCACGTCAGATCCATTTGATAGGTAAATAAGTTTCCACTGTCAAAATAAGATTTTCAATTATTTAGGGTAGCAGATATGACGAGGTTGCTATATCAGAGTGTTTGACCTTCCGCATGCGTGCTCTCCATGAAGTAACAGAATACTACCTCTGCAATTTGTGCGCTTTTAAAAATGCTATTAAATACTTAACAGTCGACTATAAGAGAATTTTTATTAACTATCAAGTTCTCGATTGCATCCCGTCTCGAATAAATCCTGTATTATACCAAGATGGCCGATCCCGTGTATTGTCCCCCAAACACATCCGTCCCCACAACTTACCAACCGCTTGACCTAACCACCTTTCTCCAAATCTAGCCAAGCAACCACCGATACCCTCCCCAGAGGCAACCGCAAGGGCAGCCGTTCCGACGAGGAATCCAACAAGGACAAGGACAGCGGCAACGGCGACAAGAAGCTAGTACCAACGAGCGGGCTTGAGAAACCGGGCGAGACAAAAGAGGATAATGAGAAGGAAAGCTTGAAAATAAAGATCCATTTGAATCTGCATGCGAAGGTGAAGTTGGATTTGGATGCGCAGTTGTATGGTGATATTGTTATTGGGCTGCTGTAGGAGGCACGCCAGATCTTTGAGCAAAGCATATTCCATTGACCCTCTATAAATACGAGTCACAGATCACCAACGAGGATGAATCCTTGTCTCATCCATACATGCTTAGCGTATTGCTCCAAGTCCTCTGTGGTATATACAAAGTCGCTTTCCTGCGCATTCGCAGGCTCACACAAGAAGATATCACGAAATTGGATAGCAAACGGCGCCCCAGTAACTTGATACTCTCCCTCTTCGCTCAACGTTATAGTCACCATCTGAGATTTGATTGGGGTAGGCCTTCGCACACCATCATTACCATCACCCTGATTCCCCCCATCCTACCCAGTAGCCCTCCATTTCTCAAGCACAAGCTCCGGTTTTGTACGGTTGAAACCAAGCACGACAGCTGTCTTAATACCCCCCTTCGACGCAGGAATCCACCACGCAGCCCCAGCACGCATCCGCTCAATAAAATCCATATACCCTTTCTCAATAACAAACGAAGGCAATCTCCTCTGACGCCCTGGAATATTTCTATTAATCGGCTCATACGAATCATCTGCCTCCTTGCTAAACCTCTTCCCACCACATACAAATCCCAAGTCGTCCGCCCCGTCGTCATAAGCTCACCATAAAGCCCTAACCCCAATCCCGTCCCGCCCTGTGTCTCAACCATCTTCATTATTATAGTCTGCGTGAATATAGACTTTGCAAACTCCTGTTCGATATCTGGTGGCTTCTTCGCAACCATCACCCGCGCAGATTCATCGTAGAACATCCGGATCTGGAGCATGTCGTATAAGCGTGGGTTCTCGTAAATTCTTTTGACGAACTCGGGTGGGCAATTTTTCATGATGATGTAGGGGTTGTCATCGGGTTCGTCGATGTTGCGGTAGACTTCGCGAATGAAGAGTTGTGCTATGCTGTGGTGGTCGGAGGGGAGGGTGAATTCGGGGGTGCCTTCGGGGAGGCCATTTCTTATGTCTGGGAAGGGCATTTTGTTTGCAGAACCGTTCATTTCTTATGCCTTATGCTGTAGTCTAAGTGGGATGGTGGTGAAGTAGTGCTGCTGCCCAAGTCATACTTTCACTATGACATACATCATGAATCTCTATCTCCGCTGCCCTAATACCAATACCAAGTTAGACAATGATGAATAGTCATAAAAATAAAGGTATTATAGTCGTTCAGCCAGTCCAACGATATGCAGGAGTACACAATACAAGCCCATGTTTCACAGAATAAAGATGCATAAACCGATAATCCAACGGTGATACAACATCCGAGGACGATGCAGATTGGGCTGCACACCGACAGGATACAGCCATGTTAATTACTTACGTTTCCTGAGAATGTAAGCTTTAAATGTTGTTAATGGATGTGCATGGAGGGTTTATCATATGTTTTTTTGCATCAGTGCTTGACATTGATTCGCAATGGCTACATGACGTATTAAATAGGGTCCAAAGTAGGACGCAGCAATTTATGAGACACTTATTGTAGGTCAAAATACAGGGAAGCAAGTAAAATAAAGAAAAGATATTGGTATCATGTCTTTTTGTTGACCGTGGGCTACGATGTAGGTAACGTAGAGATCCAACAGCAACAATTATTCGACTGTGAGAAAGTCTCCTGAAATGTAGCAAAAGAGTATAGTGCACTTATTTTGTCTATCTTCATAAGTTAGAAAATACATGGCCGTGAAGTCTTCCCCAGATTAGGGTCAGTACTCCAGAGTATAAGGCGGACCCACATTTAGACATCAAACATCAGACAGCCGTTGATCACCTCCAAAATGCTTCTGTCTATCTGATAGAACTTATATACGGGTAAATTAGCAAATTATTCCAAGTATGAGTAAAAATTTGCTAGGTGTTAATTCTGATTTTCTCACCCCGAGAAATCTGCTAATTTTTTATATTCCAGCACAACGTATTTAAGCAGAGTGAGTATACAACAACTTCATGTCTCACTATCATCTCCATATCCTTTACTTGGTATATTAGCGATAAATGAGTACTAACACTTGGCTCGCTATCTTAGATCCCCTGAGCTTTTTCCATTCAACCGACCAAGATGCCTTGAACAACCAGGACATCAAGACGAGCGGCCCAGCATCAAGAACTGCAGTAGCAGCAGCAACAACAAAAACAAGAGCGAAGACCGCAGCAAAGACCGCAGCGAAAAACATCACCGGCAAGATCTGTCCGGTCTCTTTTGGCGATGCCTTGTCGTCTGTCTCCCGGCTCAAGCAGTCGTGTTGTCTATGTTCTGTGTCGTTGATATTGAACCGCGCATGTACTTGTGCGCGATGCCAGTACCTAGAGAACCAGAATGGCTTCTGTTTATCTCCTGCTCTACTCCATAGACGACAGCACCAGATTGTTCAGGTGAAATATGCAAGGGGTCAATCCCTACATAGTACGTGTCACTATATAAACAGCCCGACACCTCTACAAATCCCATCCCAGCCAAAAATGCACCGAGAGTGCGTCAGCCACGAAACAAACGACACGATGGCTGTCACCATCAACGTCACCGGTACCTCTACAATCTACCACCACCCAGACCAAGCCGTGTTGTCCGTCCACATCCAATCCGACGGCCCCTCGCGCAACCTGGTGTCCAGTTATGTAACCACCCGATCAAACCTCCTCCAGCGTCATCTGCGAGACTTCGCACCCCGCAATTCCTCCGGACAAATACCCATGGAAGCGCCCGTGTCGAACATCGCGATCGGATCCGAGCGCAGTTGGTCGACAGTCCCGCGCGACCGCAACGGTCACCCGCTGGACCGGGTCTACCACGCCTCTACGGACGTGGAAATCACATTCCGCAATTTCACAAAGTTGGGAAAGATCGCGAAGCGACTAATCACGGAGGAGGATGTCGAGGTCTCAAAAATTGTCTGGCAGTTGACCAAGGATACTAGAGAGGTGTTGGGGGTGGAATCGCGGAAACAAGCAATGAAAGATGCGATTCGTCGGGCGCAGGACTATGCCACTGTCATTGGGAAGGAAGTCGAGCCGATGCTGATCACGGACCGCGAGTCAAAATCGACTATTGGGACGGCCAAGTGCATGGTTGTGAATGCGAAGATAGGGGTTGGGGAAGAAGATTCGCTGGATTTGGCGCCGCCGGATATCGAATTCCACTGCTCGGTTGAGGTGCAGTTTCGAAGTGCTGCGAGTAGGAAATGTGATTGATTGTTGCTTGTTGATTGTGATACTTTGCATTGAAAAAGCAATAAAGGGGATGTACTTGTAGTTACTTGTGATACTAGATTCGTCAGCTCTTGTTCCATCCAACTAACACTTCTGCTGAACCCTGAAATGTTCCTTGCAGAGCGGATGCACCGCAAATCCGTCAATCGGTAGATCGCAGTATAAATGCGCAGGAGTTATCAGAGCGTATCAGAGCTATGCACCCTCCTTACTGCTCTCCCACGTTGATCTGCGCTGGACGCGTTGTCCGTGGGTCTGGCAGTCGATCCGGGAATCTATTTTCCAGGTTTGATATGAACAGGAGCAGTGAATTGGTCCCCCGTAGTTGCGCCGGGAGACTCCCGGGAGAAATTTTCACTGTGGACCGAAAGCGTCGTTGGCTACCGTCTTCCGTTCAAAGCACGCTAACTATCAAAGTCGGTCTGGATGATTAAGAAAAATCTCTTCCCAGGCCCATAAAAGTTCTTCTTTCTCTGGTCTCGCTGGGCCTGTTTCCTTCTTTTGATCCAACAACTTTTTTTCCTAAATATATTCGGCCATGAAAAACCCCGTCGAAATCTCCGCGCGTCCCGTCGGCGATGCTTCGACCATCCCCGAACCGGCGCCGGCCCGATTAAGTCGTCCCGGATCGGCTTCGGGTCAATCCTCCTCCTCCACCCAAGTTGCGACGCCGCCTCTTGTCCCGAATAACCCTATCGAGTTGGCCGATGGTCCCACAACGGCGACCGAATATCCCGATGTGGGCAAGCTTGCCTCGTGGAGAGGCGCGATAATCATGCTGGTGACTGGTGGCTCGCAGTTCTTGGACAATGTGTTTATGACCAGTGCCAATATCGCCCTACCGTCGATCCAAAAGGAGTTTAATGTCAACAGTGGGAACCTGCAGTGGATGATCTCCGCTTACACTCTGACGTTTGGTGGGTTCTTGTTGTTGTCGGGGGTTTTGTCGGATCGGTAGGCCCACTCACCCTACTGTGCTATGGAGATGAATACTGATGGGTTTTAGATATGGCCGGAAAAACCTTCTCTGCATTGGATTGGTGTGGCTTTCTGCCTGGTCTATTGCCATTGGTTTCGGAAATTCGTTCATTGAAGTCGCTGTGTTCCGTGGTCTTCAAGGCATGGGCGCTGCCATGACCGTCCCGTCCGCCATTGGTATTATCAGCTCTTACTTCGTTGGTCCTGACCGCACGCGCGCACTGTCTATCTACGGTGCTTCCGGTGCAGTAGGCTTCTGTGCAGGCCTGATCTTCGGTGGTTTCCTCTCCTCGTCCCTTGGCTGGAAATACATTTTCCGTCTCGTGGTTATCCTCACCGCGTTTCTAGCCGTGACTGGTTGGTTTGTGCTCCCTAAGGACCGCTTGGAGGGCACCACCCGGGCTAGGTTGGATTATGCTGGTGCGGCACTGTCGACGGCTGGTTTGATTCTGTTGTCGTTTGTGCTTTCTAGTGGTGGTGTGTATGGCTGGAGCAAGCCGTTCATCATTGCCTTGTTGATTGTCTCGTGCTGTATCCTGGTGGTTTTCACCCTGTTGGAGAAGTACGTGAAGAATCCGATCATGCCGCTTTCTTTGTGGAAGATTAGCAACTTTGCAGGATTATGGGTTGCTGGTTTCAGTGAGTGTCTCTACTCTCGATCTCGGATTCCATGCTAACCATACCAGCTGTCTATGGAAGCTACCAAACCGTTATCTACTACCTCGTCCTTATGGCACAAGAAGTCGACGAGCTGTCTGCTGGCGAGACGGCGATTCGTTTTCTGCCTATGGGAGCCGGTGGCTTCATTGTATCTTTGGTCTGTGGACGGGCCATCGAGGTGGTCAACGGCAAATTCTTGTTGCTTATGGGAATGGCTCTGTCGGTGCTGGCGCCGGTTCCAAGCTGTCTGACTGCTCAGGATTTGAACTTGTATGTTCTTTTCTCTTGTCATTATTGATACATGTTGTACTGACAACTATAGCTGGACAAACGTCCTCCCTACATCCCTTATCAGTGTCACCGGTGTGTCCATCGCGTACATCACAGCCAGCACTACCATGTTGGCCAGTGTGCCGGTAAACGTCAAGAGCCTTTGCGGCGGAATGGTACGTTCCTTTCCCAATTTCCACTGAAAAAAGTATACTAACGAAGAATAGATCAACACAGCGTTCCAAATCGGCAGTGGCGTCGCCCTCGCCGTCTCCTCGGCCGTGACTCAGTCCGTCGACGTCAACAAGGGCCATTCCCTAGCGCAGCAGTACCAAACAGGACTGTGGTGCTCTGCTGGCTTGGCGGGTGTCGGTCTCTTGTTCTCGATTGTTGGTATCAGGCGGAAGGGGTTGGATCTTTCGGAGTCGAACAAGGAGGAACCCGTTGCGTTGCCACATTAATTGGGTTATTCTATTATAATACGACTTGGTTACTTCGGTTTCTTTATGATTGAACCTCTCTGTACATCATTAGATGTTACGATAGATTATGGCAAAATAGATGTGTTCTCTAATACAGCACTGTAATCACAATCACGTGATTCTCTGTCCCAAAGAAGTCTAGACCCTCGGTAAAACGACACTAACCCACTAGCGTGCACGGACCTATTCTCTCAACATATAAATACCTCTCATCCCCCGCCGCTCTTTCAAATTTTTTTCTTTTCTTCTCCAGCTCTCTTTGCCTTTTGGCTTAGATCAAGTGTAGTATCTGTTCTTTTCAGTTTAATCTCTGAAAGTGTTCTAAGGAACACAACATTGATTAATCTTATTTTTGGTCTCCGTGGCTGGGCCTCTGTGCTTGCGCATGTCTGGCTACACAGTGTCATCGGGCTTACACTATCCCCGATAGACGCGAACCCCCTTTTCATCAATACGGTCGGCTTGTCTGACTGGTTGGAGAAGAGGTTTTTTAAAGTAGACTAGTTCAAAATAAAACGACTTGTTTTCTTGTGCTTTTGGTGTTTTACCTTTGTCCTTGTACTCGTAAAATAGTTGCTCATGTGGCGAACAGTCATTCGATGATCAGGTCCTGCCAAGGTCCCTTTTTTGGTCCAAATTCTAGTATTGCCGTACGGAGTAGAGCTATATGTCGGCAGTCACCAGGCAGGTTGACAGCATAATCCTATGATTCTTGCTTGAAGAGAGCGAGACTCGACAGAAACCGAAGAAAGTCCTTTGTCTACATAACTACCGAGGACCCTGACCCTGGCTAACCAAGCACATTCACAGTCAACCACGGTACAAGCTCTTCCTCACGTGGGATTGACAGCCAGATAGATCTGCACACCAGGATTTTCGTGGGATCCTTATGCCCGGGTATCCGGTGGTTACAGAGTAATCCGTATGCATTGCTTTCGGGAAGCTTGGAATTTGGCTGGCATCACATCGGTCTACGGAGTAGGCAGCCTACATGCAACGTGAACACTATCCCTCCATATTGACTTCTCTCGATTTGTTCCCGCCGTATTCCTTGCTTCGGTTCCGGTTCATGGGGTGTACGTGGATTCCCGAATGACTGAACTCTTCCGACAAACTTAGCACCGACTTTGCCCGTGTTTATCTCAACTTTCCGTGATTAAATTCCACGTGCTCGAGACTCAAGCTCGGGATCTTCTCAGTTCCGGACCGGAATATGCAGTGTGTACCTTGTAGCTACTCAGAGAACAATGTTTTTTTTGCCTAAGCTAAGACAACACGGTTAGGTTATAGGTCGGCTCGAGCAAGTCCTCGGAGAATACGGGTACCTGATTGATAAGATCCCATTTCGGTACGAGGCATTTACAGCTGTCCAACAGGAACAGTAGGATTCACTCACGGACTATTTCACGCAAATATTATTTCCCGCGAACATTTTGACATACATTTTATTGATTCCATGTAATCTTGACATCTGACAAGTGTAGCCATCCCCAGCATATCCAAACATCCCTAGCTAGCTACCTCCTATGACGTCCAGGTGCATATCACGCCTCGTAGCGAGCCTCGTGTCGAATCTTGTTCTAAGGCTGACCAGAAACCGGGCACGTGAAGGGGATTCTCACTACTGTGACGGCCAAGAAACAGCATCGTCCAATATGAGTCATCTTCAAAATCAGATCAGCGGGTGCTGATAGTCCATGCCAAGAATAGCCTACTCTTGACTATAAGCAGATCATTCCATTAGCCGAGATAATAGAGTTACTCCTCTTGGTTGTTTTGCTTGGGAATAACTTACTTAGTCAAGCATTTGGACGCTGACGCAGACTTCGAGTACGGGATTCCCCCGGACCTTCCTGAAAGGGCAGGGTTTGGTAGGCCCCACCCCCGCATTTAGCGTTATGACCAACAAGCTCATGCCAAGAACCCCCGCGGGGTCCACTTGTAGTTGCGAACCCTGGTCTTGGGATTTCTGCTTCGGGGTTCCCTGCTCGGATGGTGACCTCCACACGAGACGAGGCATATCATCGGCTATGTATATTGCAGGGGTCCCCTCGTCTTGTCTTTGTTCCTTGTCACAGACCTCTTTTGTATTTTTTCTGAGGCCTCTATTCTATTAGACGGGGTTCACCATATTGCAAGAACTCCGAAATATTAACTCTTACAACGCCTGGGTCGTGGTCTTTGTAGCCGTCGGCACCATCGCCAGTGCCTATGGACTGGCTATCATCGGTTCGGCCGTTGGAGAGCCCGGTTTCTACGATTACTTCGGTCTCGCCGCCGAAGGAGAGCCGGGATATGACCATACCACCACCATGGTCGGCGCCTTGAATGGCGTCAACTCAGCCGGCAACATCGCGGGAGCAATTCTCCAAGCCTGGACAGCAGACCTCTTCGGATGCAAACGAACTATCCAGCTTGGATCTGTGGTCTTGGTTATTGGCGCTACCGAAGCAACTTCATATGCATATCGCTCCCACAAAGCGACCCTTCTGGCGCAACCATTTATCCATATGATCAAAACACGTCTTCACCGTATCCCCATACTGCCCCGAATACGACTCACACTCAGTACAAACGTTAATAGTATGCGACGCACCCTCCACAAACGCAATCGACTTATCATCACTGTCCGAGTTGAGATAGATCTTCTCCGCATTGAGATACTCCCAGTGACCCGTCATACCCATAGCAAGGATCGGGACGCTGACACCCGCCACAGAAGAAATTGGTGCCGTCTGGCTAGAGTTCCACTCGATACCCTCAAGTCTGTCGGGGAGGTACTCGAAGTTGTCGTTAACACGGATGGCCAGTGTTTCCAGGAAGCGGTTAATGGAAGACTTGATGGCGCCGTCGTAGAACTTGGATGCAAAAGAGCCGATAGCCGTGGGAACACGGACAGAATGCACAACCTGGGTGCTATTGGTACCGCCCTTGTGGAGAAGAGGCCAGGCGTGTGTGGTGTGTGCGAGGAAGCGGGTATCCTCAGCGAAGAACTTGTTGTTCATACCGACGTAGTTGGCATCGGGGATAGTAAGCGGCTCGTCGTCAGCGTAGAGGCCGTTTCCAGCTGCGATGGCCTTGCTGCAGTTCAGCGCGTGGTCGATGATACGGTTCCAGCGGGCGATGACGCCAGTCTGGTAGGACTTTCTGAAGGAGGTGGAGTAGTTGGCGCCGTTCGACGTGTAGCCGTTGGCCGGGTTGTACAGGTCCAGCGAGGCGTTGATATTCAGACCGCTGTCCTCGTCCGTGATGGCCGGGTTGACACTGAGGAAGGTCATCGTCGACAGACCGTAGTTGGCGTCGACGGAGATGAAGCCGTCTGCAGCGGGGAGGTTGGCCAGGTCGTCTGAGCAGGGGTAGAGCTTCTCAGGGCCATTGCATGCCGAGACGCCATTCTCTGCAATGTTCTGATAAGCTCACAGCATGGCACCACCACCGCTATGGCCAAGAACAATCACCTTGTCGATGTAGGTCTGGTTGCGTAGGTAGGAAATGCCGCTGCCGGTGTTCTGCAACATGTCTTCGAAGGCCAGGTCCGTCATCTTCCCGGACTTGCTGGCGTTGTTGTTGGCACAGAGGAACCGTGTAGCCGCGCTTGTACAGCTCCGTACAGGCGACGAAGTTGAGGTAGTCTTGCTCGGTGTGCATGACGAAGACGGCAACGTTCGCCCTTGGGCCTGGGTTGGATGGATGGTACAGACCCCCGATAACGCCATTGCCCAGGTCGAGGAGTCTTGCAGGTAGAGTTTCGTTGGCGGCGAATGCTGAGCCCAGCAGGGCCAGACCGGTCAGCAGGCTCTTGAAGACCATCTTGACTGGAAGAACGAATGAAGAGATGTGAAGACCTGTCTCTACTTGGCTTACTCTGGGGCTTGTAGCTTTATAGTTTCAACCGGTTGACCTTATATCCGAGCTGAATAATCCGGGGCAAAAGTCATTGCCTGATGCTGCATCAACTAAATGTCTAAGTGGAGATTCCTCGCTATCAAGACTTTCTACGGCGATATCCCGGTCCGACTCCGGGCATCACAGCCACTGGCATTGAGTCCATTCGGGCCCTGACAGTAGCGGCCGCATAACCTGATCATCGCAATTTTGAAGCAACGTTGAATTAACGTGAAGAAACTGGTATGGAAACTCGGTGATAAGATCAAGGTACGTCGTCAACATCACGCTCTGCCCAAATGGTAATTACCCCCGAAGCCTATACTTTGTTTTGCCCCCGATGTTTATCCGGCCTGATTGAGATTGATTGAGACGTTTCGAGAATTGGTGAAGATTCAGGGATCATCAGGGGTGCTCGGAGATAGTCTTCGGGATTCTTATCAATCAGAATGACTCGATGAACCTGGGCCTGCGGTGTTTCTTACTAGCGGTGAGCAGTATAATGTAATGTTGTCTTTGATTCTAAGTGCAAATCTATGTTTTTCGTGAAAAATCAACAGAGCAGCTCCTTATAGACAGGAAGCAGTACCAAGGGAAAGCCATATCTATTCTATCAACTCTAACGCTGTGATCATCCCTCATTAGATTATGTATATGCATCTATTGATACTCCCATTCCTGCTGCAGCTTCACATCCAGGGTACTATATCCCTCCACCACCTTTAACCCTCTCAGTCTCTCCTGCTCGATCCTCTCCCACGTCCACTCGTCCGCAGACCATGATTCCGAATTGACCTTCTTCTGCTCTTCGAGCGTTTCCCGACCAGGGACCTGGTCCGCATCAATCTTCAAGACCTCCCGCACGAGCGAGTCATCCACTCCAGCTGTAGCCCTGAGTCCCTCTCCTTCCGCGGGCGTGACAATTCCAGAGACATCTTTCGATTCCATAGGCAAAGGCGTCTCACCAGCACTTCCCGGTCGAGGCGGCAAAAACCCACTAGTACGGAGAACCCGCTCCGGGGGAACCGTCAAGCGGCCTTTCTTGACAACATACTTGGTGAGAGCGGTAGCTAGCAGAGTCTTCTTCCCGTCACCACCTTTCTTAGCAGGACGGATGTAGAAACTCAACACGTACAACCACTTCTCGTCCCATGCGACGGCTTTAGATTGGATATCCACACGCTCAAACGGCTTAATCTCCCGCTTGAAACTGCAATACACGGACCCCACGGCGATGTACATCCATGGTAACTTCTTCGGCACGCGTTTGCCTTCTTTACGGCATTTCTCGATGGTCTCTTGATCGAGTACTTTGCTGAGGATCCCGACGCCCGGGGATAAGATGCGCGTGGCAAGCGCGGTCCGCGCAATGTCCAGGTCGGAGAAGTAGGTGCTGTTGGATTTGTGGAGGTTGTAGTCTGATTCCAGGAGAGGCGTGCGGGTGCTCAGCCCGTACGACGCGAAAACGGGATGTATCGGCTTGCCATTAACGGTGATGGATTTGCCATTGGGGTAAAATGGAGCATCTGGTTTCCACCGGATATTCCTCAGGAATACATGGAGAAGACGGATCTATGAGAGTTAGCTTGTGGTCCATCGGTTGGGTAAGATAAATACCCACGTGCCAGACAAAAGGGAGATTCTTGAGATTGATCAAGGCTAGGAGCAATGCCAGGGTCTTCCACGATGCTAGCGGGACTATGGATGACAGTGCTTGGCGTATGTTGTCAATAGGTAAGGAGATCGGGATGCTCATGTTGGACATGTATTACGATCTCGGGGACATGGAATGTAGTACGGATATGTCAAATTCAGCAGAATAATAAGAAAAGATGCATTAATTGTCTGCGATTGAAATCAAAAGCATACATTAAAGATATGTCGGACAAGATCTAATAAAATAAATGAATGGCAGCTGATAAACGATCAGCCTCACGATCCTCAACAGGTAAGCTGGAAGTCGCGATTTTGTTGGGACGATAAGCCGAGGTCCTTAGAATCACGTGTGTTGATTATGTATTTTTGCATAAATGTGCATAACATGCATAATGGTCACGGTACATTTGAAATAGGTAGGGCCGAAGTGGAAAAATAGTACATTGAATCTTAGACCTCAATTGATATGGCATAAAGACAACAATTTTGGTCTATGGTGTATGCGCCATATCCAGCCATGCGCACCCACCGTCGCAAAACCGGTACAGTTGTTTTAGATCTTGGGTCGCAAAGCATAGGATCTGACCGGCAAGAGCTTGAATGTTCTGGGAAAGCCCGTTTGCAATTCTGACACAATCACATTCATTCCAGCATCTCTGAAAATGTCCCTGAACTTCGCATCTGTCCTGGTCACACTGCAATCCAATCCATCATACATGTCATCGCCATTCGGATCTGTCGAAAGATTCTCTTTGAAAACCAAGATTCCAGTCTCGGTTAGGGCATCACGGCATCGTTTCACATACTCAATCAGTTGCCAGTCTTTCAGATGCCCCACACAGAACTGCGTCCAGACCAAATCATACTTCTTCTCCGGATGCCAGTTTTCTATGCCGACAGTATAGATCACATCAACCACCCCGGATGCCTTCAAAGTGCTCTCATGGAGCGTCTGGGTGAACTTTTCGACAGGTTCAACTGCATCAACAGTTTCACAAACTTGGCTGAGGAAGCCTTCTGTCACACGGCCGACTCCCGCACCGCAGTCGACTCCTGTTGCTAGCTTCCCCTCGGCCATGCACGTGGATACAAACCGTCTAGCTTTGGCTAGGAAGGACTTGGACCCTCGCAGGTCAATTCTCGAGTACCATGGATAACCCCCCAAGGCCGCCAGCATTCCGTTTGCTGTGGCGGGAACACTGTTCCAGTATTTGATGGAAGCGGCAGGGTCTATGCCATCATCCACCGCGGGGAAGGCATTGTCGCGAGTCTGTTCCTCACTGATTGCCTGGGACATGGTGGTGGATGAGAGAAAGTCCGTTAAGCATGTATTTTTCTCTCTAGTCTGTTTGTGTGGGGATGAAGCTGACATAATCCAAAGCCGCTGTTAGTTAACTATGCCTTGATTCACCTTCCAGGTTCTGCTGGCTCCCCGGACTAATCCAGGATGTCAACTTTGTCAACCCTATTAAGTAAATGAAGATTGCGGGAGCCGGGATCGTTCTTGAAGCCATCAGAAGATAAAGTCGACAAGAGGTCATTATCAAAATGCAACCGGAGGGACTTCAGTCTTTTGAAATGCCTGAGCAGTTCATGTAGCTATGCCCAGAGCTCAAATCTTTATCTGCAACTGATTCCTGTCACTTTTGCTTTCCCAAGCGAAGCTCATTGATTCGACATTATGGCGGCCGGTTTTTCCGATCGAGAGCAAATTTGATAAATTCGTCCATATCATTCAGATGGATAGATGTCTTGCGATAAACCAGCCGCAGTGCCTCTTTGCGCATCTGTCTGTTCACAGCGAGGATGCCGAGATTGCTTCTAAACGGAAAATAGAAGCCGCTAGGATCACCCATTCCTCTGGCAAAACCGACACCAGAAACATCTCTGGAGCCGACTATTTGCATTTCTGTTTCCGGGATGGCATACGCATAGATATCGTCACGGACTTCTCTTGGAAGTCTAAAGAATTGGGATACAGAATCAGAGACATTGCCATGTCGCAACTACCAAACGGTTTAGCCTCAATTTTGAAGAGAGGAAAAGCGGGAGCTTATCTTTGCAACGGACATTGCTGCTAATGCTTCATTTTTGGTCAATTGCAGGGGCAAATGGAATCCGAATTCAAAATCAATATCCGCTGTGAAGCCGTACTGACCGACGCAGTTTCTGCGTTCAAGGACGACAGTGTTCCGACCACTGGTGATTTTCCGGGATCATGATAAGTCTAACGAATAATAAGATATTGACAATGGCACGCACATGGCTTACACCTGGCCCGGGAAGAAGGCTCTCTAGGGCTGTTGCAAAATTCTTGTGCCGTTTTGTTCTGGAGTATTCGTCGAGTTCGTTTCTTGTCCTCTCATATACACCGAGGGAACTGCTGTGAGGTCTGAATAAAAGCGTTGCTTATCGCCGTAAGCATCATTTAAAGATGCAGCAGCCTTGTAACCTAAGATTTCCTCCGTTCGATATAAGGGAACTGTAGGCCTGCGTTTCGCCATTTGGTATATCAGTAATTAGCAAACCACTATCGTCCGATGCCTCCAATGTGAGATTTGAGAGAATTTTGAATGCATTTTGCTGATCGAAGACACGTCTTTGTTGTTGATGCACTAGTAACTGCACCGTTCCAAACCACCGGGTTTTTGGATTCTGAATAGTCGTTATCTACGATTAATGCCCTTTAACCAACAGGGATAAAATTCTCCGCTTCGCGAAAAGACTATGATGCACCGGATGATCGGAAAACACGGCGCTTATGCTCGTATTTGAGAATTTAGAGCATGCGGCATCAAAGTTGCTCTAGATAGTGCCGAGCCTCCATGAAAGTGAGAACCCATGACGGCTATATTGCACTTCAAATAGCTAGCAACTGGCGATCAAGCAATACTTTAGTGGCCGGTGGAGCATGGAGCAGACATCGATGCCGGCATCTCGGACAATAGAGAGCATAATGTAGTTGCAGCTGGAAAAGAGCGGAGCTGACATTGAGGTAAAAGAGGCACCAATCAAAGGTCGTCACTATATTCTCGATTGTTCATTCTGTACTTATCAAGTGACGACTCTCGTTAATCTAGAAAGTCTACTGAGACTTTGAGAAACGGCAATTGTACGAAAATTCATGCATTGAAATTGGTCTAACAGGTTCCTCTACTCTATCAGGTAGTACCAACCATCTACGGGTAACCCTAAACATACCAGAAACACAAATGACAAACATAGGAAACACTGGTCTTTCTCTCCATAGCACCACTTGCACAAACTATCCTTGATAATCGCTCGATCCGCACTTACCGTTTAGTCAGGTTACTTTCTGAAATCGATCAAAAACGTCGAGTCCCTAGATCCCCAAAAAACTTAGCGCCAATGCAAAGCAGGCTTCGTATACGGCAAAATACGCCCATTATGCATATCCTCACGGATCTGCGCATGCGCATAAGGGATAACTTCATAGTACCCATCAACGGTGCTGGGGGTCTTGACAATGAGACATACCTCGAGGAAGTCGTCTTCTCTGTCACGGCTGCTGCCGGGCATAATTCTCACGCGGTGGGAGTCGATATCGCAGAGCATTGCGTGGAGGATATCGCGTTCGTCGGTGAGGTTGGAGTTGAAGTAGGGGAACCAGACGCGCCAGTACTTGGGCATTTTGGTTTGTTTGAGTTGTTAAAACGGTTGAAAGGTAGTGGCTGCTTGCTGAGGGTCAGCGAATGAATAGAGATTGATTGTAGAGTAGAGCTGGTTTGTTAGAGAAGAGAGGATTGATGATGATGGGGAGATTGTGGTAGGATTCCCAGTCATATTTATGTCCAAATCCAAGATATTGGAGAGTAAATAAGTTGTATTTGCCATAGGATAATAGTACAGAGAGTAAAGAGATGAATTACTATTGTTCATTTCATAGCCATTGGTGGTATGGAATAGTATCAATCCTTTGTTCTTTGACGGTTTTGCGGAAGAAGCCGTACCCTACAAAGCTATTGGCAAGTTCCATGTTTCGGTCTTTCAAGGAAAAGCTTTATAACTGTTGTTTCGAAAGGGAATTGTCCATATTCATTCATTTTAAGTATGACACCCTGTCAATCATGACTGTTTGTCTTCAACTAGGCGCTGAATGCCAATTGTTTCAGGAGTCGCAACCATTATAAAGCATTCCTGGAGATATCTTTATTAGTGTAAATGGAACAATCCAGTTTCATATCAACAGGTCTTTATGTCCGGCACAATCAACATTTAGCGCATGGGCCTCTATAGCTCTTCTTTCTCCCAAAGAAAAGTAGAGGATTCCTCCGTTTCATCTTTAAATAACCGTTAGCAAACCATTGAATTTGAAAACGAAAGCGAATCGCTTTGGATGTCCCGCTAACTTACTAGTTCAAAGAATACTACACTGAAAAAGGTCCATAGCAAACACCCAACCTCCGCACCAGCCCTATCCCATGAAATGCCCCTCAAACCTCTCCAGCCCATCCCCCGGCACTTCAAACCACCCAGCCTTCTCACTCAGAAAAATATGACAATCCGGTCTCGGAATATCCTCCCCATCACTCCCCGGATCAATAGTTCCCGCCGGAATCCCGATTAACTCCGGCATGCTCTTATAGGCCATAGTAAGACTCGACCCGCATTTCGGACAGAAACCGCGTGTTGCGATGGTGCTGGAGGAGCGTGTTGTTGGCGGGGAAGTGAGCCAGGTTACTTGAGAGACATTAAAATGCGCCCATGTTTGGTAGGGGGCGCCGGATTGTTTGCGACATGTGGTGCAGTGGCAATTGACCAGTTTGGTTGGGGGGTGCGTGGTGGTGTAGCGGATGTGGTTGCAGGAGCAGCTTCCGGTTGTCATTGTAAATATGTAAAAGATGTAAGAAGTGTTTTTATATGTTTGAACATGGAAAAAACGGCAAAAAAACAAAAACCCCTTTGTTTATCAACCCCGCAAAGCATACCATAGCATATCAGATTGTCGTCATCTCATATCAAACGAACCCACGGCTAATCGCATCCTCCACCTGTTCCTTACTCGCCTTTTTATGTCCCCTATTCTCATTCGTCTCCGGATCCCGCCAGTACCTACCCCCTATCGACTGTGCATCATCTCCCCAAAACCGCTCGAACCCATCCATCTCAAAATACAATGATTCCCCATCCACAAACCCCGCAGGAATCACAGCAGCCGGGTGTCCCGAGCAATGCGCGCAGCAACCACCCTCAAACTTCTGGTAATGCTCCATTATACTGCCTGATTCTTCGGCCTCCCGTAGCATGGTGTCGGTTTGTTCGTAGAAGGCCTCGAAGAGCGGGTCTAGGGCGAGGTAGTCGAGACGGGTCTTGAGAGGGGCGTGCTCCTCTGTGCATCGCGAGCCGCAGCGGATGTAGAAGGTGGCGAGGTTGTTGAGGTCGGCTGTGCCGGTGAAGTTGGGGTGGGAAACGAAGCGTTGGCCGTTGGGGGAGAGGAGAGTGGTGAGATTGGGGGTTAGGTCGAGGAGGGCTTGGATGGCTTGGAGGAGCGGGAGGGCGTTGATTTCGTCAACGCGGGCTTGGAGATTGATTTCCTGGTCCATTTTTCTTGGTTCCTTGATTGTGGTTATGGATGGAGATGAAGTGGGGAATGGAAGAGGGGGATAAGACAGGGAAGGCTGATTCCTTTTATAGTGAATCTTGATCCCAACCAGCAACAAACAACGCCGTGATTGGTAGAATAGTTATTACACGTTAAAATTAGAGCCTCATTATGCTGACAGCCTTATCAATCAGCAAATAAGGCTGTATGCCGTACGTCATACATACAAAGTCTGAGCTCTATTGTATTCATAAAGCAAGTCAAGGACTTTGCTCAGACTGGTTCATCAATCATTACATACAGCAAGGCAACTATTTCTTCTTCTTCGTCTTATCCACCACCTCAATCCATTGCGTCTTCAAACCCCGTCGAACCAATGCAGTCTCCAAAGCCCGTCTCTGGTCACCTTGCACAAAGACCTCCATAACTCCCTTGGGGGCTCCTGTAGCCTGCGTGACGCTGGTGCTGCTCGCGCACTTCTTCTGCAGTTCCTCAGCCAGCAAGTTGGGAATGATACCAAAGATCTCCAGGCCGTATACTTTGGTGGCGGTCTTTGAGCCCGTTCGACGCTCAAGTGTAACGTGCACCTTGGGCGCTGCGCCAGCTTTGGGCTTGACATCAGAAAGTGTCTGGCCGGGTTTGAGGATCACGTAGTGTGGTGCCAGGAAAGAATGGTCTTCCACCAGTCGTTTCAAGAGACCATCCCGAGTCGTCATTCTACGGGCAAGTGTGCTCCTGTCTTCCCCTGACGAAGATGAGAAGACGGTGTTGGCGAGGAAAGGGTTGAGAGAAATGATGCGGCGGTTTTCTTTGGAGATGAGAGGCGGGTCTTGAGATTGGAGGTACTGGTCCAGGTGGTTGGAAACGTCGGAGTATTTGTAATAGTTGCTGGGGTTGGTGGTAGACAGAGCTGGGAATATCGTCGGCGTCAACTTTTGCGTCGGCCGGTAGAGAGTCTGGACAGTCAACGTTTGGCCGACGGAGGGGTCATCCCCTGTAGGCGCAGGCTTCTTATTCACAGGGGCAGCCTGTTTCTCTGCCTTCTCTAGGGCGTTCTTGGACGGAAGTTTGTATGGAACAAACTGCTGGACTAAACGGTCGTTGAAGTCCACATCGAGGATGACAGTTTCACCTCCACTGCGATCCTTTGCCAATGCCAGCTGAAGTTTGTGCAAGTGTTTGATGTACTTCTTGACGTTCTTCCAGGTTGTCTTCTTGATATTATACCATTGAGCTTGCCGAGGGGTATAAATCGGCAAGAACGGGGTGATGAAGGTGATCAATTGTGATGGCTGCATAGGAAGCAATATGTTGTGGTTTTTCACTGTTGGGTTGTCTTGCTTGAGTTTGTAGAGAGCATAGATAAAAGCATTCACAAAGGCATCATCGATTTCTGCTTATAGTTAGCATCCCCTCGAGAACAACGTGAAGAGAAGACATACCCTTTGCTTTTGGTTCCTTTTCTTCCATAGCAGGCGCTTCCTCCGGCTGCTCAGGCGACTCTCCCAAGGGCTCCTCGCCATCGCCGGCTTGTCCATCTTGCAACGCCAACTCATCAATCCCTTCCTTCACTTCATCGACCTCTTCGCCACCTTCTTCCTCACCTTCCTCGATCTCCTCATCCCAGCCTTCCAAATACTCCGGGGCCGGTTGGCCAGGTCGAGAAGACGAGCTCCAAGCCCACAACTCATCGCCCTCCCAGTGAACACCGCGAACCGCATGTCCCTTTGTACCCTGAACCTCCTCCAGTCCCACAATATCAATCTCGCAAACCCCAACAAATAACGGAACCGTATACCGATCCAAGCCAGCCACAGCAACCACCGCGCCCTTCACTGCACGCTCGGGGAACGGCGGGTCGTTGGCGATACCAGGCGTCATCAGATCCGCACCGCCATGTAACTTCTTCATCACCATCTCCGGCGTGTAAAGAAGAGGCACGAGGTTCGGGTTATGCCATAGCGTGTAGACAGTGGGGTAGAGGCGGCCATCGGAGCCGGGTCCTTGGTCTAACCTGAACCACAGAGCTCGTTCTTCGCTGCCGGGGTGTGCACCGACAAAGACAGTTCCTTGAACTTCGCGGAGTTGCGGACCTGATGTCGTTGTGAAGCGTGCGGAGAGCGAGTTTTCGGGGAGGAGGGAATTGCGAATAGTCGTGAGGGTTGGAGCCGTGGGGTTTGCGGCCGGACCCTGGGCGCTAGATTCGGTTGGTGAATTGGAGGGGACGGTTATTTGGTATTCCTTTATGATCTGATCGGCCGTCTTTCGGCGGTCAGAAGACCGCAGAGGAGACAGGTTCTTGATCTGCGTTGGAGTCAATATCGCGGTCCCTACGTAACCGCATCGCAAAACTTGTGCGGGAAGGGACGATACGCACCGTAGGCTTCTTTTTGAACATTATGCTTGAGATATGTTGTATTCAGCAAAGAGATACTGATATCAGGCAATCAGGGAAGTGTAGGTACAGGGCCCTTTCTGGGCGATAAGTAGTTGTAGGAAAGCAATGGAGCTGGTGGTCGAGGAATGAAATAATTGTCCCGCAACAACGATCGGCCGCGGGTTTCTAGTTTCGGTTCCCCACCGGTAACTCCTTGGTACAGCGATGACTACTTCGATGACTGCCAATGGATTTGAGTCATTAATTTGGATTTGATACATTCATTATTCATGGTATTCACTTATTCATCCGTGGGTCAAGAAAACGCAATAGAGACACCCCTTTTCTTAGGCTCGTAGGGCATATTGTCATCCTTGAGTATTCGATAGTTGCCCTGTTGTATATGTTTTCGCTTTATCCCTTCACCACAGTTAGCCATACAAATAATGCTGAAAGGAAGTCAAAATTCATACCCACATTCAATATAGATCAACGCTCTCATCACTATAATAACCATGCCCCTCGCCCCAGTCCTCTTGGTCACTATGCTCCGGTTCACTATACTCCCCCGAGGTCCCTAGTTCATCTTCACATTCCCACACTGAGAACTCGCGTTCACATTCGTCCTGATCACCAGAATCCTCTGAGGTATACTTCTCCTCCCAGAACTCTTGCTCATAGTATTGGTATTTCCAAGCCTCTTGTTCATCATACTCCTCATCCCAGTCCTCGTCGCTCTGGTAGCCATGTTGCTCCTCCCAGGCGCGCTGATCGATCTCACGAAAGCCATCGAGTATCTATCTTGCTTCTTCGTAATTGCTTGGTTGGAGCTTCAAGCCATAGGAGTGCATGAATTCGTGCATGCTGTGGTAGCCGCCTTCCCTGAGCATCTCGTAGTTGCTTTTGTCGTATAGTTGAGGAGGCATGATGGGAGCTAAGTGAAAGATGGTGAGAACTTTTGGTCAGATAAAGGTGGTGATAAAGACGGTGATGAAGGCAGAATCTGGTCGATAATATGAAGTAAGAGGATGAAGTTGGGATAGTTGGAGTTGTTGGGGACTAATGGGCAAGACGGTACAAACAAGCGTAAACGAAAAAGCAACAGGTCCCTTATTAAGAAATATTCTACTATACTGATAGTATATGCAGCTCTGTAATGGAACACTTTTCTCTATTGTCTTTTTTTCCCTCTCGTCTGCGTAAAACTAAGGGAAGTAACCACTACAATTGCAAGAAGACTTGAGGAACGAATTCTGCCTTCCTTTTTGATCTGACACTCATTCATAAATCATTAGGCATATCAATTTGCATCATGTAAAGATTCACCCTCAGCTCAGACAAACGCCATATCCCGGACAACCAGAGTACGAGAACAGTCCATCGCGTAGTGGCCGCATCTATCCATTCATCCAACAGTTAGCCACTCGTCAAACGTACAGAAGCAACACTAGAAGAAAGTCAGAATCAAAATACTAACATTCAATAGTATCCATAGTCTCCCTGATCACCGTAGTCACCATAATCATCGCCGCAGTCATCGCCGCAGTCATCGCCGCAGTCACCATGATCATTCCAGCCCTCGTCTCCACCGTTGTCATACTTCCAAGCCTCCTGTTCGTAATACTGGTTTTCCCAAGCTTCCTGCTCATTGTTATAGGAGTCCCAAGCAACTTGTTCGTCATGCTTGTCATTACAGTGGTCATCCTGGTAGTACTCCTGCTCGACCTCGCCGTGATAACTGTACTGTTCCTCCCAAGCCTTCTGATCTATCTCACGGAAACCCTCCAAGATCTGCTTCGCCGTCTCGTAATCGTTCGGTTCCCAAGTCTTCAAGTAGTAGGAACGCATGAAGTCGTGCATGTTGTTCCAGCCGCCTTCCTTGAGGAGCTGGTAGTTGCTCTTGTCGTAGGGCTGAGGAGTGGGAGGAGGCGGCGGCATGATGACGGATAGAATGGTAAGAAGGAATTGGTTAGATGGAGAAAATGGGATCGATAACTGGTCGATGATAGCGAGTAGGAAGTTTGAGGTTGGTTGAAGTTGTTGAGGAGTGAAGTTGGAAGAAGAGGGTCGACTAATTGGGTAAAGCGTCAGAGATGTGAAAAGCCAACATTTACAGCGGGTTATCCTTCTACCACAGTAGTATACCATTTAACAGTATCTGTAGCTTCCAATGACTTGTTCTATATTCAGATTCCAGCTACAAATAATGATTATATACTTTCTCTTTTCATCCAGGAAAAAGCCCTACAAAGACACGAATTAAGCCTCAAAAGTAAATTTGTATAGATACATACATGATCGATTATGAAAAGAAACTAAAGAAAGACAGGATTCCTGATCCACAAGAAAGTCCGCCAGTCTAGATGCTGGATGCGTGACCTCCAAATTGTCACTTATTTTGAACCCCTTCCAGTGTCTTTCATTTATGCGGTCGAGATATCACGGGCGTGGATCTTGTCAGTGACCAACCAAGACAGAGTCTCGCTGATAACGTTGAGGAACTCCTCAGCGCTCAGGGAGCTGAAGTAGTCGGACAAGCTGCCAGAAGTGGCAACGGACGAAGCGCTAGGGGTAGAGCTAGAGACCTTGGCCTTGACCTGGGAAGCAGGGGTAGTGGAAGCCTGAGTGGATGAGGCAGAGGAAGCCGCGGCAGAAGTAGCAGTAGCAGTAGCCGAAGCAGTGCTGGAAGAAGAGCCAGAGTTGGAGGACGAGGAAGCGCCAGAGTACAGAGCAGGACCGGGGATGTCGTAGGAGTCGAGCTGCTGGTAGATGTTGACGAGGATACCCGGGTCGTCCTCGTTGTAGAGCTTGGTACCAAGAGTACCCGAGGGAGAATCGCTACCGCCACCAGTAACCTTGAGGTTGACACACTGAGGATAGCTCTGGGCACCGTCCTCGTTTCCAGCGGAGTGCAGGGCAATGATTTCGTGGCGCAGGACATAGTTACCGGCAGCGATGTCGCCTGGGATAGTGACGGTGTAGCTGTTGTTGTTGGAGATCAGGTTGTCGGTAGCCCATGTGCCAGGGACGTCACTGTCATCGATGAGACCCTTCTGGTCGATTTTGAAGAACTCGAGAGAGGTCTTGTCGACCTTGGAGCAGTCACCGTTGCAGTTGGCCAGATAGGTGATGACAGGGCCATGGTGACTCTCCGGCCATTCGGTCCACTGCAGCTCAACATCCTTACCAGCTGCCACCGAAGCAGAGATGGCACCGGGCTGCGCACTCTTGTGGCAGATAATATCCGGGTCAGAGAAGGAGCTGGGAGAGACGAAGCCCAGGTCAGTGGCTTCGGTCGACCATCCAATGGTCTCCGGGGGGCTGTCGGTGTAAGCGTAGGAGGTGACGATGTATCCTCCGTAGTATTGGCCATCCACAACGGCACCGGAGACATAACCGTGACCAGCGACCATAGCGGCCGAGCCGAGAAGAAGACCAGCGATCTTGGTGACAGACATTTTTGTGAATGGGTTTGGTTTCGGTGATCAACGCACAGCGTGTAGACCGGACGAAAAAAAAAGAATGACGGTAAGAAACGAAGGACTTCAGTCAATGAAGCCGGAGAAATAAAGAGAACGAAAAGGTAAAAAGACCTAGATAGAAATGAATGCAAAGGCGAGGCTGATGAGGAGGAAAAGAAAACATCTCTGCTCAAGGACATGCTGCCCTTTTATCTTTCGCTGTCATGGAAGTCATCTCATCCATGTCATCCACTCTCACGCCAAATTGATGAGGGCAAATAATGAAAGGCTCATTGCAGGATCCTCTCAAATTGCGACCATATTGTGCCATAGATCTCCGGCACCTCCTATTGCTAGGGGTCGGTATAGACAATTCGGTATTGGAGTCTGAAATAGATGAACCATTTTCACCCACTAAACCACGCCAGGAATCCTCCGAGGATCATGTCATTCCGATTGCTACAAGTTCCATCACTTCGGGAAAGTGCAATACGAGCGTTCAGCTGTTCCGGAAGCCGTTGGTGAGAGGTTGATTAGCGCATTGATCAATGGTTGGCGGACGGTGGGCAATTATTGAAATGCGACACAGCGGGTTTCACACCTGGCTCGAGGTTAATTCAGACCTTCATCTCTTCACATGTCTTTTCATTTGGGGCAATAATTTTTAGAGATTCTCGATTGACAAGAAAGCCAAGATACTGCTTCTTTCGCGATTGACAGGAGATTGACAGAAGCGTCGATTCGGTTGTCCGTTCCGTAACGATGATCGGATGGTGGACGTTCCACATGTTCCTCTGCCTTTGATTTTGATCAACATGGAAGAACTTGTTGTATTCCACAATAGAACCTGTACATTTGCTGGCATTGGCCCAGTAGCTCGACATGGGTTTAATTTTTTTTAATTTTTTTTTTTTTTTAGGGATCAGCCCAAGCTCCAGGAGAGCCCACTCACCCTGAGCCAGCGTTAACTCTTGCGCTTCTCATTTGGCATATTGTATCAGTCTGAAGAGACTAAAGGATTGCAGAGAATACAAATGGTGGACCCAATCGAGTCCCAAAGACCGCGAGGCGTGACTCCGCGGCCCTATCCGCAGCTCGATATAAACTTGAAACGCCCAGCAGATTCAAGCGCCACCATCCGAACACATTCAATTTACAGGATCACACTTCAATCTATTCACATATATGACCGGCTGGAGTCATTCTGGACCGTTGCACTATGTTGACTCGTGCATCCTGGCGTACGGCTCTTTGGCAATATACGAGTGCCCTATGGAAGTCAAAAGCGGGTATCTCAATCAGGTACAAGTCTCTACCATAAACTTTGGGAATCTTATCTGGATATGAAGGACGATTGTTGTCATATTGACAGGACCCATGAGCCATTCGCTATCCAGAATCTTGGCAGGATATGCCTGCGAAAATGCCCCTGTACTCAACGGCTTTTCTATCCTTTCATCCTCCCGGTATGGTTTGGAATGCAAGATTCGAGGCATGAGTAGTCTCTCCCAGGAAAATTGAATACAAGTCATTACTCTGACGGCTGGCATTCCTTTGCTGATGCCATCGAGTATTCATTGTCAGAGAATTCATTACCTCATCAACAGACGTAGTTATAAATGCCGGTTGTCTTCTAGTTCCTCGGTTAGTAATGTATTGCGGATGCCTAGTACCAGTTCTTGGCTCTTCTTGGGCATCCTTTGAGCAGGTGCTCCTCCGTCAGCATTCATAAAACGGTGGGAGTGTCGTGCATGGCCAACGCGTGTAAATATAGCGATGTGTTGGTTTATGGAAGAATATGTAGTTTGACGGCAAAGTCGCCATGTTTTATATAGGAATGAAAAGCCTTCGATGTCAGATCAACGATGATGAGTATCCCCGCTTCCTGTGATCCATATCAAATCAATGATATAACGGTATGGTAGCGATGATTTGCCGACAACAATCCTCGGTACGGAGCAGATGTCGATATCTTGTGACACAATTTACAATTCTAGGACGACAACATATACAAATCCAGGACTTCGCCAGTCGCGTCAAAAGATGCCAAACGCGCCATAGTGATTCTCAACCAGACCGATACTAGATCATTGCCCGGTATTCCCTATTCGAAGCATACCTCGACCGCGTTCAATTGTATCCATTGACACTCGTAATTGCAGGAATGGGCAGAATACAGCCCGCCGTAATACTGTTAGTACAGGACCTCATGATTTGATAGTCTCTTGCATCTCAACCTTCGGCCGTCACGCACGGGTCGCTGATGCACATGCCGAGCTGAGATGTAATTCCAGCCATATCTTGCATTGTTTATCCATGACCGTCAATAAGTCCGTTCAATTGTGCAGTAAGCATGATGATCAACAATGAAAAGGATCTTGTAGTTGACAGGCATAAGAAAAGACTGGATGGCAATCTGTGCTTTAATTATGTGCATGTCTTCCCGATCGGGATTAGCGCGTTATCCCGCTTTCCGGCACTCACCGCCCGAGACCGTCCACAATTCCCATAACGAACCAAACAGAACAGACACAGTCAGCCATACCCTCTCGCCTTCATCCACGGCCCTTTTGGGGTATTTCACTTGCTATCAACCTTTTTGTCACGTTCCTTCGCTGCGATATTACCTTAATTCATAACCCTTCCTCCCTCATAGTCCCGGCCTCCCTATACTGTGCCGTCTCTCGCCTCACCTATCTCCTTTTCCACCCGACAGAACTTGTCCAGCCGCACGCCAATTTCCCTCCCCAGATCTTCGACTCCGACCGTTCGAATCCATATCCGTTTGCTTTTGTTATCTCCCTGTCCTTGAGCTGCGCTCGAGGATACTTTCGACGGAATAGACGCATTGTGCTTTGGTTAAGAAAAAAAAAAAATTTAAAGAGGGCTGGTTCTTTGGGCGTCCGCGTGTGAAACGCATACATATCATTACAACGCACACATTTGCGGTCAACGCCGCCTCGCGTTTTGACCGGTCGTCCTCCCCCTCCCTGCCAGTTCCCGAACGGAAGTGCTTGTGCGACAACTCGAGACGACAGTTCTTTTCCGATAAAGAAAAAAGACCCAGCCGGATTGGATTTCAATTCTTCCGAATTGGGTCCCCACGTCGCTCTATTCACTGGGTTTCTCTTGTTCCGTGAGAATATCAGAGGATGGCCCCAGCGGAGACTCCTTCACCTGCGTTTCCCATATTGGACCCGGTTATCGTGGACGACGAGATGGAAAACGCCTATCAAGATGCAGACAATGACTTTCTCGATCCTGCAAGGCTGCAGATGTCATCGGGATCCGCTGGCCAGGAATTCGACGACCTCTTAGCGCATACCTCCTCGCGAACACTTACGGATTCTGAGTCGGCATGCTTGTCCCCATCCGAATTGTCTGTGAAGAGGCATTATGCAGAACAGGATCACTTGCGACAGCCCCGCGTCATGACCGCCGACTCGCCCGCAGAGTCCCCAGACAACTCAAGTCGGAGCTCGTCGTCAGAGTCGCCGCGGAATCAGCATCTTCGACACTCGTCAGTCGCCTCGTCCGCGGGTGAGAGCTCAATGATGCCGTTCGGATATACACCGTCGGAAGATTGGATGAACCCTGATCTCGAATCAGTCAAGGAAGAACCGTTATTCGGGTTGGACTCGTCACTCCAACCCATGGATAATGGACTGCCACTGGATGGCGATCTCGAATTCAGTAACAAAGCGATGGATGCTGCGTTCGATTTTGAGAGTGCTGCCAGCAGTCCCAGTCTCCTGAAGGCCAATGTTACACCACAACCCAAATCACAGAAGCGGTTTAAGTCCCAACTGCGAAAGAACTCCTCTAACTCTACAAGGAAATCTACTTCTCCTGTAAGCGTCCCAATTGGACCATAGCGAACACGTTCCGCTAACATTCTTAATTCTAGCTTCCAACATCTGCCTCTCCTTTCTTCCCTAATGGTCTTCGAGAAATGTCTCCTTTCCCAGGTTCTTCGAATTTGTCCGCTCAAGGGAAACCGTCACCTGCCAGCCAATGGGGCGGACAATCGCCATCATCCATTTTAGAGGAAAGCTTTGGAGGAATCAACATGAACGGCGGTTCTCCCATGAACTCGAGCTTCAACTTTGGACAGAACAGTTTTTCATTTGGCATGGATCTTGCTCCATCACCTCCACAAAACCACATCAAATCGGAGCCGCCCCAACGTCATGTCCTGACTGTGCATCCAACCTCCTTGAAATCACGTGTGGAAACCCAGATTCCCATTCGGTTAACACTCTTTCCGCTGCCCCCTGGAGTGAAAAAATTACGGTTACCAAGTCACACAATCTCGAAACCCAAGTTTCTTGCCGCGGCATCGACCGAGCGATCGCCCGATACGATGGAGTTGCACACTAGTCTCGTCTGCACCAGTGCAATGCAGGACCAGCAAAGACTCCAAAGAGCATTTGCTAAAGCCCGAGGCGAGGTTTACTCCAAATTATCGTCTACAGATGAATTACAAGAAGAGGACACACCGTTGGGCGGTGGAGAAGTCAAGATCTGTGCCGGCTGTATCCAACGTGAACGGAAACGTGCCTCCCGGAAGAAGCAGAGGAAGCCCGAGGAAGATGAACTGTTCCAGAAGGATGAGGAGAAGAGGGTTATTGTGTTCAATACCAATGAGCTTAAGGAGTGGACAGAAGCGTCCAAAAACAGCGTACCGAGTTACAGCGACATTCCGCCTCCCAACGTTCCTGCTGGCGCGATGCAGGTGGAGTTACCCATGCGAATAGCATGCTATTGCAGACACCAGAATGAAAAACTCGGGTTTCAGTTCGTCCCCCTTTCCCGTTACTCACGTCAATTCTGTCCAGATTGGTAAGCTGACAATGTTCGCTCCCTAGGGTCATTTTCACAGTCAAGGATTGGGTGGGAAATGTCATTGCCCAGGCCATAACCAATTCGATCATGATCACGGATGACCATAAGACACACGCACCGCCTGCACCTCCTGCCCCTGGTCCGTCCCCCGCGTTACCCGATGGGACACAACTCCCCGGTGTCGGTGTCTTCCACTCAGGAACCAACGTCGATACCGGAAAATCGACCGCCATGACGCAGCCTTCGTTCCAAGCTGCATCCTCGGCGACCGACTTACAAGGTCTCCAGCAACGGCTGAACTCACAATATCAGGCGACGCCAGGCTCATTCGCCATCCCTCAGAACTCGACGAATGGCGCATCGAATTCACAATCGCATCGGAGTCTTTCGCGGCAAACATCGCCCAATGACTTCCAGGGCCCGATGAGCAAGCGACGCAAGCATAGCAGTTCGAGCAGACTTCCGTCGGAGTTAACCATGACCAAACTCGAGAATTCTCAGTCACCGTCTTCCGGGGCCACGTCGCAGCCCATGAGTAACGGCTCCCAATTGCCAACGACACGTGCATTTGCATCACCAACCGAGAGACCTTTTGTATCGCCGTCCGCTATGCCTGGCCAATTTGCAAACGGCCCTCCTACACCGAATAGCAATGACAATAACCCGTTCTTTAGCCTTAATGCTCAGCAGTCGAGAGCAGATAGTCTTCAGCAATTAATATCGGCTCCAAATTCGGCCCAACCTAGTCGCCCGGGTTCTCCTGGATCGTCGGCTCGCAATAACTTCCAGGAGCAAAGTTTGAACATCCTGGGTCCTAGTACGTCGACCCCGATGTGGCCTCCATTGACCAATACTGGAAACCGGCTACCATCTGTCATCCACAAGCTGGTACCTGCAGAAGGATCCATCACAGGTGGAACTGAAGTCACACTGCTTGGCAGCGGTTTCTACCCGGGTATGGAAGTTGTCTTCGGAGACACTCTTGCAACGACCACAACTTTCTGGGGCGACAAATGTCTGAATTGTCTGACTCCGCCGGCCCTGCAGCCTGGCCTGGTAGCAGTCGTCTTTAAACATGAGCACCCAACTTTTGGTCAGATGCAGACTCAGCCCCTGATGCCGAAGCAACAGCAATTTTTCCGCTATGTGGATGATCGCGAACTTCAAATGTACCGTCTGGCTCTTGGTATTCTTGGGCAGAAATTGGGAAGCCAGGCAGATGCGTTCCATACAGCCCAGCAAATTATGGGAAGCGACCCGAAGGCGATGTTCAATCTTCACAAGGATTTCCAAAATGGTTCCGGCGGGGGTCATCAACGCCAGGTTCCTGGATTAGAGTCTCAAGGTCAATTGACGGATTTGGATTCGAAGATGCTGACGTATCTCGAATTCGTTGACCTTGACGATAGCCCGCGTCCACCCAAGTATAATTCGCGCTGCGGAACGGGGCAAACTCTTCTGCATTTTGCGTCTTCCTTGGGATTGACACGGTTTGTTGCAGGACTCCTTGCCCGGGGTGCCAATCCGGACGTGCAGGACAACACTGGAAACACACCAATGCACTTGGCAGCTTTGAATGGCCACGCGCACATCGTCCATCGACTTCGCCTGACTGGTGCAAATGCCCACGCCCGCAGTACCAGAGGCTTCACGCCAGCTGATCTCGCCTCGACACTGCCTGCCCATCAGGCCGCGTTGCTGCCCGCACGACACTATCGCTCGCGCAGTGTTGGTTCTTTGGGATCGGCACGGCGTCGGCACGGCAGTTCTGCGTCGCTTCACTCGCTCTGGGAAACATCGTCTGGTTCCAGTTCGTTCGACAATGCGATTGAGGACTCGGGTGATTCTGAAGAGGATGACGATTCTGACTCGGAAGCTGATCACACCTCGTCTCGACGTCCGAGTGTCCACCAGGACGCTCATCCTCCACTCACATCCGAAGGCACAGAACCAACTGAAGTTGCCCGGCCATTCTCCCCTCCGGCAGCTCTCGTCGCTTGGCGCAACCAGCTTCAGGCTCAGATCAACCAGTTCCAACAAAGTGTTTCCAACGCATTCCCTAATCTTCCTGCTCTGCCTCCTATGCCGGCTTTGCCTGACTACCAAGCACACCCGATGATGCGCCGCATCACCAACCTGGTGCCTAACCCAACCGCATCCTGGTCGACAAGGGACGGCTGGTGGGATCTGCTCAAGGGTAACGGCAGCAATACCTCGCCGACTACCGGGCTACCCTCATACGAGGACCTGTACCCACGGAAGGAAGACGAGCAAGAGACAGAAGAGACGTCGGACATGAAGACGTCTTTGATGCGGGCAGCCACCGAGGCATTGGTGGACCAGCACTTTGAGGCGCAATCCAGTCGATCCCAGATCGCTCCTGTCAAGGAGGATAAGGAAGACCTCAAAGACATCAGGATCGGCCGGAAGGTGATCTCTCGCGAGCAACAGAAACATCTCCGAGCACAACAAGCGCAGAGAATGAAGGGATTGGGCAGTGATCGGAACTTGTATTTCATTTGGGTAAGTATATTTCCATGGTTCATGTCTCTTACGTTACTGACTCCAATTTTTCTTTAGATTCCTCTTTTGCTTTTGGTCATTTGCGCATGGGCACGAAACTATGCTCCGGGTATTTGGCGTGCTATTTCGGATGGGTATGAGTTCATTGCAACTCGCAATACACAAGGCGCACTGGAAGTTGGCGTGTAATGGGAATGCCTTTTTTTTTTTTCATTTCCTTTGACTCGGACTTTTTTATTTTCTATGGGATTTTTATACTGCGTTTTCCTTTGTTATTTTCGAGCAAGCGATTCGGTAGGTATTACTTGCCATTTGATGACTTCTTTTCTTATTTTTCCTTTTGCTTAACGATGATATGCCTACATGCTTCTTTGGGTTTTTTATGATTTTGTACAGGGTGATACTCTCTATACGCTGTAGATTCAGTTAACTAGACCCTATGAATACACATTTGTATACTTCAAGTATGGAACTGCCAAAGTGTGGCCTGTGCGTATCTGGACAACCGCCGCGCGGAGAACAACCAAACAACAGCGTCAGGCACTCTCCAGGAACCGCCTGCGATTGTCGCAATTGAAGATTTGGTCTCGTGCTTCATCGTTTGGGGAATTCTCCCTTTACTTTTACCCGAACGGAATGCCATTTTAAAGTACTTATTTTCTTCCCCTCTTCCCCTCCCCAGATAGAGTACGGGAAATATGGACACATCACCGCAGGCGGGCTCCAGCAATGTGACCGGTAGGTGGGAGAGACATCCCCCAATTCCTTTTGTTTGTTCATTGACTAATCGTCTTTCTATAGTCGAATACACTGATCCTTCCGGCTTATTCCCTCTGGTCCAGCCCATCTTCGAGAACAAACTCCCGTTCAAGAACCTCCATTGGAAGTCCCCCAGTCGTCCCGTCCGCTCGATCGAATCCCTCCGCATCGGCTTCGTTCCTGCAGCGCAACAGGACAATGCAGAGCGCAAATCCTCCAGTGATACAACGCCCGGCACCGTTCCACACCGACGACACCAGATTCCAGGTCTACGACAGACGCCATACTTGAAGATCTACCTACTCCGATGCGACGATAACGACACATACAAAGCCACCGCCCGGAAAGCAGTGCGCGAATGGATCAAAACACAAGCCTCAACACCGCAAACCAACACCTCTTCTTCGTCGACGACTGCCCCTAGTAGCCAGGAGAAACACGATGCCTTTGAGTGGCTGGTCGTTCATGTCGTGCAGGACGGGGACGGTGCTGAGAAGGCCGCGAGTACGTCGAAATGGGGCCAGCGCACCACTTCTGTGTTGGAGAAGCTCAAGGCCGACTTCAACGGGTCGTCCAAGTCTTCGGTAGACCGAATCGCTCAGTTACGGCTTCCTAAACCGGGGACGACGCAGAAGCCGCCTGAGTTGCCTGATCAGATCGAGGACCTGGTGGAGAAGATGAAGAATGCGATTCTGGCGTCGTTTGATCTCCGAGTTGCGCAGTATGAAGAGGATATCAAGGAGAAGGACTCGCAACGGAGTCTTCCGGGTTGGAATTTCTGTACGTTCTTCATCTTGAAGGAAGGTCTTGCGAGGGGTTTTGAGAACGTGGGCTTGTTTGAGGATGCGCTGGTCGGGTATGATGAGCTTGCTGTTGGGCTGGATAGCGCAATTCATGAGCAGCTTGAGGGAAGTGGTGATCATCATGGTAGCGCTTTATTGACGTATAGCAAGGATTGGAATGGGATGGCCAAAAGGGCGCTAGAGTCTCTACCGGCTGGCGGTGATGATTCGAAGGATGAGGGCGAAGGGGAAATTACCCCGATTCCAGAAATAGAGCCTAGCGATTTCCCATTCGATTCGACCAAAAAGCCCTACCGGGAGATGATCTTGGCCAGTGATATCTCCATTTTCGATTTCCGGACCTACGTCTTTTCGCGACAACTGACGCTGCTCCTGAGGGCAGCACGAGCCCCGTCGGTAGTCAGTGAGGACCAAGACTTAGTCATGAAGGAGAAGAAGCCTGAGAACCTGATGCTTCTTTCAGAAACATGCGAGAGAGCCACTGAGTTCATCGCTCTTGCGGCACGGACGCTCCGATGCGATCTGGAATATGGCCTGGCCGAGGTGGACAACGCAGCCAAGGCCGAAATCATCAACAACCTTGTGTCTTCCTGGACGTATGCTGCTGCATCGCAAATCCTATCTCAGACTACAGCACCAAGCCTTACGCTTCCAGACACCATTCGTGCCATCGAAAAGTCGATGGAGTCATCCTCATCATCAGCTGCCGCCGAGATCAGACCCGATGTTCCCAAACGCTCTAGTTCCTTGATCACCCCGCCTGCTCCTCGCCCCCCTCGTCCAGCAAGTCAGGACATCTTTGATGTCCTTGCTCCTGTCCACACCCGTCCTGGATCGGATCCGAAGCCTGTGCCTAATCTAAACCCTAAGACCGGCTCTGAGCAATTGGCGTCAGGAAGGGGAGAGCTATATTTATTGTCTCGCCGAGTTCTGGAGGACATTGCCGGGCGACGTGGCTGGAAGGAGAAATGGAATGACCTCGGTCTTCTTTTCGACAGTAAAGGCGCTGGTGAGGGAGGAGACATGAAAGAAGTATCGTTGGACGATGCACAGCCGGGCGGGACCCAAGAGCCTCCTAAGTCAACCTCATCTTCTCTTTGCGGTATTGACTTACCTGGACTGAAGACTGCTTTGCAATCGAGACGAGCCTTCCGTACTCAATATGAGGAGCTTACAGATCAAATGTTCCGTCATCATATCGCGGCAAATCGCCCCTATTCAGCTGAAATGGCCATCGCAGACACGGCTCTATTGCGATACCGCCAGACCGACTACAGCGCAGCAGCCGCCCACTTCCACCAGATCGCCCCGTTCTACGGCAACAAGCACTGGAACGTCCTGGAGGGAGCCATCCTGGAGATGTACGCGCGGTGCTTGAAGGAGTTGAAGAAGAGTGAGGAATACGCCCGCATGCTTCTCCGCCTCCTGGCCAAGTTCGCCGCGCATACGCAGGCCAACTTAACCGGGCACCAGCAGAAGATGCTCGGTACTTCGCCTTTATTATTACCGGTTTCTCCGTATGTTGACGAACTATTCGAGACGTCGAGTACGCTGCAGAAGGAAGTTTCTGCTTCTTTGACAGATTTCTTTGCGGATATGCGGGTTGACCCTGTGGTTCTTCATTACGAAGATAGGGATGGGTTCCAGGTCCAGATTTACTTGCGTTTCCTGTTAGGGAAACAGATTGATGTCGATGCCGTCAAGGTTCGGCTTGTCAGTGCCAATGGGTCTCAGAGTAATGAGCATTGGATTGAGACTTGCGCTAGGACTGTTGTCAAGTCGACCTCGACGCGGTTGCTCATTGATTCTTCGGTAAGTAAACCAAACCTAGTTGATGTGTTTCGTGCTAAGAAAAACAGACGAGTCTTCAAGGCAAATACTATGTGGATCGCATTGAGATGCGAGCAGGCAACATTGTGTTTACGTTGGGAGGTGGAAAGCACTCTGCCCTCCCCCTAGGCCTCCGAGAAACCCTAGACGCTACAGATGAAGACAGTCGGTCTTATATCTACTGCTACCCGCCACCCGAGGGTCTTCAGGCCAGGGTTGTGTCCACCCACCTGATCAACCTGGAAGAGATGCGATCACTGGAATTGGAGCTTCACAGCGGACGAAACGATATTAAGAGCGGGACGATTCGAGTGCGGCCCGCGACGGCTGGGCTTCGACTACGGAGCGCAGAGGCGGAGCTTGTAGAGGGTGACATGAACATCACGGCCAATAATGAATCAGGGAATATCGAATTCTCCCAGTTCGGGTCAAGGTCTTTTGTTCGGTTCCGAATTCCGTATACGGTCGAGGAGAATCACCCGACGCTGTCTGCGCGGGCGGAGGTTAATTACGAGACGGAGCATGGGCGGTATTCGTACTCGTCGGTTCATAATGTTGTTTCTGCCCTTCCGATCAGTGTCAATGTGCAGGATATCTTCAAGGATGAGGCGCTATTCTCGCGGTTCACGATCAGTCCGGCTATGATGGTCCCTCTGCGGATACTTGGCTGCAGCATTCCCAGCTCGGATGTATATCAGGTTGAATCGAATATCCGGGAGAAGGTGGCGTGGGATGTATTCCCCAAGCAGCCAGCGTCATTGCTCTACAAAATTCAGCCACGAAAGGATCGCATCGCTTCCCCGGGGGCCAAAGGCTCACTGCGACTGACTGTTGAGTTCACATGCATTGACGACGAGTGTCTAGATTCTGTTGAGAAGACATTCCGAGCCGACATCGAAGCGAGCGAATTCCGCCGTCATACGTCTCTACTCACGTCACACGTCGTAGACGCATTCCGGACCCAGTTATCAACGTCAGATATGGAAGTAGTCGCACTAACACGGGAGGTTGGGACGCTCGCGTACGAGAACGTCCGTTGGGAAAACCTCTTTGGCGCACTGAAAGGCCCAGCTGATGGCTTGCGAAAGTGGCTCGTGGACTGGCACCACAAGCACCCGACCATTACCCTCCCGCCCCAGCAACCCACAATCCCCAGCCGACGCATCGTGATCCCCGTCGACATTCCAGAGATCCAGGTCGTGCACACGGCCGAACTTCGACTGGGGCCCCTGGCCGACGCACAACCCACCACCACCACGCACGCGGCAGTTGGGCAAATGATAGCTGCGGAGCTGCGCCTACGTCACACGCGGAGATGGTGCTCACCAGAACACCAGGAGCACGCCGGTAGTGCGCTGGAATTCGCATACGAACTCCATACCAACCCGGAGTTATGGCTGGTGGGGGGTCGCCGGCGAGGAAATTTCTTGGCTTGCGAGGGCGAAACCACGACGTTTGCTATGATACTTTTACCGCAAAAGGCGGGCCATTTGCTTTTGCCAGGATTGGAGATAAAGGCCTTTGTGCCAGCCTCGTCTACGCCCACTGTGGTCACAACACCGTCGACGACTGCCGCCACCACACCAGCCGCTACTGCTACTGCAATAGCAGGATCGGGCAACGCCGGGGCACCCTTGCAGCGGAGGCAAATCGCGTGCGAGGTGGATTATCGCAATCACGGGGAGACGGTGCAGGTGCTACCGGATCTTCGCAAGACGACAGTGAGTCTGAGCACGTCTGGGGGCCAGAATGGCGGGGGATCATGGTTGGTTGATTCCGAGCGACGGGTGTATACCAATAGTATCCCTAGCCAGTAGACATACAAGTAACATAATCCATTTGGTATAAGTTCAGTTCAGCTGAGATGGCGGAGTATGGCTCCGATAGGTGTGTATTGAGAGTGTAATTTTCAAAGTGTGATACGGTATGATATACTAGCGCCCGAGATTGACAACCTAAAAGGGTAAAGGCAGGGAGACCCACCGGCTCAACAAAAACGCAGAGTTTTCCCCAACAAGACTAAGACTCGGCTCTGCGCTGTCTTGGTAGTGTGATCAGTCCTTGATTTACCCCGTCTATGAAATGCAAAGTACTATGTACGGAACATACAACAGACAATAATTGATATTGATACTAACAGCATATATTTCTACTTGTACAATACTTATCCTGTACAATAATATCTACTTTATGTATTTGTACTTGTACCGCAAAATCACATGTTACAAGAAAAGCTAGCTGTACATGCATGATGAGCATATATACCGTCTTTGATTGGTCAATTCTAATAACCACAGACCCTGGGCTGATCTTGGGATTTTTGTGGCGGGAGAAGAAGTGGGTCGGTCGATGTTCTGGAAGGATTGGGCTGGACTCACATGTTCAGACTACAGTACGGTATGTATTGAATAGTGCAGAATAGCGCTGATAAGGTATATATATTTTTTTTTGAAGAGAGAGTTGAATTATAATGATGCACATATTCATTGTATGCAGGATAACCAATTGGGTATAAGCGTAGAGAACAAAGTTATGAAGGTTGTGTACTCCGAAACATGTGATTTGGATTTACTCCAGGTCTGATAAGAAAGCCCCGAATCATCTCCGCCCCACCACTTTCGGTTCGAGTACGGAGTACCCCTCACGCAACTACGATCGTTCTCTGCACATGGACGGAGTAAGGAAGTACCTCATATAGCTTTCTACATAGCACTGTATTTGTATAATTCTACCTCGGAGTAATACTCTGTATACTCTATAGAGTACATGTGATTGTTGAGAAAGCCAAACTTCCCCTCTACCCGGATCCATTCACGATCGCCATTGGTGCGGGCGGTGAGCTGCCATACAGTACTCCATACGTACAGAGTATCCGTGTACTTGTATAATGTCAATGTTCTGTACAGGTCAGTACAGCAAAACACCTGTTCATATGCGGTGTGCGCCCAAAGAAAGCTGGACAGTGGTTGGTCATTAGAGTTGCTGAGGCTGAGGTGCAGTCACGCTGCAGAAGAGCTGAACCACGGCAAACTTGAAAATTACCGCTCAAGGCAAATCTGCAGAGTCTGCACCAATGGAATTGTAAATCACCACTGAAAAATACCAATACGATCTTTCGGTACGGTACCTGGCACCCATCCAAACACAGATCCTCATCCAGATTCTCTCTCCCCTTTCTCTCTCTCTCTCTCTTCTGAATTTTCTCTTCAGCTGCTTGTCGTCTTTTATTTTTTCTGAGGGTTCCGCTGGTCCCTGCACTGTCATCACTCTCTCTGTCTTTCTTTCTCTCTCCTTTCCTCGACCCTCTTTTTTAACCCTCCAGTCGCCGTTGAGCAGTTGAAAACCGGGGCCCTTCCAGACGCCGTTTGGTTTGTTGGTTGGTTGGTTTGTTTTTCTCTTTTTCTGCGTGTTGATCCCGGTGAGTGCGTGGCGTTGTTTAGCTGTCTGACATCCGTCCCTCTCCACACCCTCTCATTCTTCAGCTCTTTTAAGAGTCTTATCCCCCCTCCCCTCCTCCCCCGACTTTTTCTTTCTTCCCACTCCAGTTAGAACTTCTTTCTGGCACAGTCCTCCGGATCAATTGACTGACAAACAATTCGACTAGTCAGTCTATCCTTACCGGAGATCAACCAACCATGTCTTCCACCGCTCTCCCTAAGCGCGTTGCGCTGCACCGCAACCCTACCACCGACTCCAGCAACGTCTCGGCCTCTCCCTCGCCCTTGGATAGCCCTCGTCACTCGCCCTCGTCCACCTCTCTCTCGTCCATGGGGTCGGATGCTGAAAAGGAGGGTCAGGGCAAGATGATCGACACCTATGGCAACGAGTTCAAGATCCCCGACTACACCATCAAGCAGATTCGGGATGCTATCCCTGCCCACTGCTTCGAGCGCTCTGCCGTCAAGAGTTTGTCCTATGTGGCCCGGGATATCGTCGTCATCGCCTCCATCTTCTATGTCTTTCAGAACTTTGTGACCCCCGAAAACGTGCCTTCTTACCCTCTCCGATTTGCTCTGTGGGGGCTGTACACCATTCTTCAGGGTCTCTTCGGCACCGGTATCTGGGTTTTGGCTCACGAGTGTGGTCACCAGGCGTTCTCGCCTTCCAAGAGGCTGAACGACACTGTCGGCTGGATCTGCCATTCTGCTCTGCTCGTCCCTTACTTCTCGTGGAAGATTTCCCACGGAAAGCACCACAAGGCTACCGGTAACATCGCTCGTGACATGGTCTTCATCCCCAAGACGCGCCCTGAGTATGCTTCCCGCGTTGGCAAGGCTATCCACGAATTGAACGAGCTGCTCGAGGAGACCCCCTTCCTCACCGCCAGCAACGTTATCATGCAGCAGCTGTTCGGTTGGCCCATGTACCTCCTCACCAACGTTACTGGTCACAACAACCACGAGAACCAGCCCGAGGGCCGTGGCAAGGGCAAGCGCAACGGTTACTTTAGCGGTGTCAACCACTTCAACCCCTCCAGCCCTCTGTATGAGGCCAAGGACGCTAAGCTCATTCTCCTGAGTGACCTCGGTCTCGCTATCACCGGTTCGGTTCTGTACTTCGTCGGTACCAACTATGGCTGGCTCAACTTGCTTGTGTGGTATGGGATTCCTTACATCTGGGTGAACCACTGGCTTGGTAAGTTCTCTTCCGTTCAAGAAGAGGAAAGACAAGAAAACTGACTCAGATTAGTGGCCATCACTTACCTCCAGCACACCGACCCCTCCCTCCCCCACTACCAGCCTGAGGTTTGGAACTTTGCCCGTGGTGCCGCTGCCACCATCGACCGTGACTTCGGTTTCGTCGGCCGTCACATCCTCCACGGAATCATCGAGACCCACGTCCTCCACCACTATGTCAGCACTATCCCCTTCTACAACGCCGACGAAGCCAGCGAGGCCATCAAGAAGGTCATGGGCAACCACTACCGCACCGAGGCCCACACCGGCTGGACTGGATTCTTCAAGGCTATGTGGACCAGCGCTCGCACCTGCCAGTGGGTTGAGCCTACCGAGGGTGCCAAGGGTGAGGGCCAGGGTGTGCTCTTTTACCGCAACGCCAACGGTATTGGTGTCCCTCCGGCCAAGGTTGCTGCCAACTAAGTCAAGAACAAGCAAGCATCTGGTCCCATCTGGTCCAGTATGGTGAAGACACCTCGTGGTTACTCTCGCAGGATCGAAAATTGCCACGGTACATGGAAACAACACATTTGTCAGATGAATGATCGATTTAGTTAAACATATCATGTTGGTTGATTAGAAAAGGCGTATTTGGAGGTGAAAATATTTCTGTCCGTCTTTTTTTTTTTTTTTTTTTTTTTTTTTTTTTTTTTTTTTTTTGTTGGTGTATCTTGCTTCTCTCCCTTTTCATCCATCATCCCCCCAATAATACTTATGATTTAATCTGGGGGGACAGCCCGCCTGTGTGTGCACATTTCTGTCATCCCTCACATTTCTTGCATGATCATTCGTTTCATACATAGACCGCCGGCACTGTTAGTCGGCGGAGTTGCCACGAGATCACGAATCAGCTAGTTCATTGCCATTAGATGGTTGCAGTTGAATAAACTTGTTCGACGAAGAAAGGTTCACAGTAAGAAGTGAAGTGTACAAAGCAAACATGAAATGAAACCAGGAATATGCGGGGTTGGAATGTATTCGGCTTCCGGGAAAACCGCTGAGCCTCATTCAAGGTACCATTTATAGCAGTTTTATAGCAGTGTTATATATTGGTTTCTAGTCTTTATGCACGTAAGAATTCCGATGTAACTCCGAAAGCACGCTATGCTATGCTATGCACATTCATATCACATCTTGTTCTAACCACAACTGATCTATGACTCCGGTTGAGAACCAACACTCCTCAACCCACCTTTCCAAATCTCGAACTCGACTTCGTCTTGAATAATGCCTGTAGTGTCCTCGTCGAAGGTAGATCCTGCAGTCCACGGCGCGAAGACGAGTTTCATTGTTCGTTTGATGGGTCTTCCCATGGGTTTCGGTGCCGGTGCCGGTGGTATTGATGGGGGGAGCTTTGGTGTTGGGGTTTGTTCTGACGCTTGCTGTTTCTCTGGATTGACAGTTATGTTGGCTTCTGGATTATCCCGTACCGTCTTTGCTGTTGCGAATGGATCAGGTTTGTCCGTAGACGGTACTTCATCCTGAGATTGAGATGTCCCCAGACCATGGCCCTGCGTGCTCATATACCCATCGTCATAATCACCTTGATCAAACGCCAGCCCAGAATCGTCTTTCTTCAACGCAATTCGACACGCGATCTGCGTCGTCCAAACGAACCCCAACGCTGGTGTTTTAGGTGTTTGTCTCTGCAACGACGATGTATACGGTGAATCACCCCAGCCTGTAAAGAAGCGTTGCTGGTGTAATAGGCTCAATGTTTCGTTGCGGACGGGGTTGCCGACAAGATACGAGCCGTCAAATTGCGGGTCTTCTTCTAGGGGGAACGGAGAGGAAGGGAAGGCAGGTGAAGAGGAGGGTGGGTGTTGGTTTTGTATTTGTAGGAGGTCGGTGTTGCTTTCTACTCCCGGGCCTGGTGCTAGGCGGCTTTTGGGCATGGGTGAATCTGGGGTTGGTTGAGGTGCGGTGGCAGCAGGTATTCGCGATGCGATATATGGGATATTATTATCCATCGGATCGAACCGATCCGAGACCTGGTTAGCAACCACGATAGCAATGTCCTCCTTTGCCGCCATATTGCGGAGTAGCTGTCCCAACTTCGCTAGCTCTCCGGAGCGCGTTGATAGTGAATTGATATTATGCGACGAGTGCTCTGCGCGGAAATTCGCGGTTATGGAATCGATAACCACCAATCCAACATTATACCGTGCTATCGCGACAGGGAGCTGGTAATTGAGGATATGGTCCTGGCTCTCCAGGTCCATCGCGTTGATGGCCAGGACATTCTGTAAGGACGGTCGTTGCTTCGGTGGGAGCGTCGAGAGGTACGGGTTGGAATCGAGGTATTGCGAGAGACGCGGTGTGGCTAGGGGCGCTTCGGTGGATATGTAAATTGCTCTTTTGTTCAAGCCCTTGGGACTGGGCAGTTGGACGGCGAGGAGGAGGCTTAGGAGGAATTGCGTCTTGCCGCTCCCGCTGGTACTCTCAGCATGCCATACACAAATCCAAACAAACCCAGGGGAAAAAGACCAACCTTTCACCCGTAATCTCCGTCACATAACCCGCCGGAATCCCACCCTCCAACAACTCATCCATCGCAGGATCCAGCGTACTAACCGCACCCCATTGCGACAAATCCAACCTATTCAACACCCCCGGAACAACCGCCGCATCCGTATCCAAACTCGAAGACTGCGTATTCCCCAGCTCCTCCGGTGCTATGTCCCTTTCAAACCCCACATCGCAGTGCAGGGCGTCGACGATTTGCGCGGACAACCGGCGGACGTCGGCGGGGGGCACATGGGCGCGTTTTGCGATCTCGAGGGTGTCGAGGGTGATGAGGTCGACTGTGTTGATGTTGTTTCTTTCGAAAGGGGGGAGGATGTGCGTATAGGGTTTTGTTGGGAAGGAGGGGAGGATTGATAGAAGATCCATGTGTTGTGGAAGGTGGGAGGTGAGATGAAGGGAAGATTGGTGCGGAGCGGAGCGGAGAGTTGGACTCGGATTATGGAGTGCAGATGTCAACCTATCGACACTTTGGGTACTATTGAATATATTGCCTGAATATATTTATGTTCATATACATACTGGTTTTCTACAGACAGGTCCTACTTCCAGATACTCCCCTAGGGGGGAAATTGGGATATATATTGGTCACCGCTCATCACGCGATCTATGAATTAACAGCTAGTATGATTCTGAATGTTAGTTACACTAACGATTGGGTCTCTGTGATTTGTCCTTAAGAGGCTTGTAGCCCTAGCTTTACTAACTGCTTCACACGCTCATTCTCACAAGCTAACTCATGAGGTGCGATTTGGTAGCCCCTGGGTGATAATAACGAGTACCGTCTGCCCAGTGCAATTCATTTGCTAATGGTACGTGACTGGCTAGTAGCATGTTAGCTATGTAGAATAACACCAAATAGGGCATACATGCCTCTTCAGTCCACACGCGACCACCTTCCATGCTCAGCATACTCGTCAATCTTTTCAGACAAGAAATAGGGTGACTATACGCTGGTCAATCGGTCCCAATCTCTTCTCCCCGGCGAACCAGAGTGTCACATTCCCGTCAATAACTTGGAGATCGCCAAAACGGCAGGCATGAAGAACGGGAATCGAGGTTCGTTGAATCTTCGGGGTCAGCATCATACCGAAACGTATGCTTCAGAGCCTATATCTTTGTCTGATATGGGTTTCCAGGTGCTCAATGATGGCGTTTTCGACCTCATTTTTTGGATACATTTCCAGCATTTGGTCGATTATCATCAACTGAGACCTTTCGCGACCTCCATGAGCTAACCGAATAGGAATTGAGCCATATCGATAAAGAAAATGAATGGATTAAATGGCTATCTAGAATATGTTACAATGACTCGTTCATCTGCATTGTCAAGAGCTCGGAGGCGCAAAGCCAACTGGAACAGACACTCCGCATTGAGTAATGGCGTCTGTATGTATCAGTCCTGCGCTACTCCTGATGAATATCTAAAGTCCGACTTACTTAAGTTGCAATCTCCAATCCTCGCCAAAGATACAAAACAGTCGCGGTTTCCATTGTAGCCCCAGCGCCTTGAATCTAAGAAAGACTGTACAGACATGAGGAGGCCAGTAGCAAAAAGGATTAACTTACTTGTCGCCTTGAACTTCCTCGCCCCTGTTCCAGAGGCAGTCGATATCCCGGGAGCTGCCTGGAGGGAATGTGCTCTTAATATCGCAATTGCCAGGGCAGAAACGGCAATTTGCAATGCCAGAGCCGGTAATCCTGCAGGTTTCAGCGGCAGCGATGCCTAAATAGGCAAGAAAGGCGTACAGGAGCATGTTGCTCTTTATTGGGATGTTGCAGAAGACGGCAATGATTTATGGCGAGAACTATTTATCTTTGATTATGTGTGCTTCCATCATGGTGACCCTTATTAAGTATACGGTATGATGTCCGGAGTACAATTCCGGGAGAACTTTCCACTCGTTTCTGCCAGAAAGTACAACGACTGAACAAAACCTTACCACATACTTACAGAGTATAATTAGGACCTTCGTGAAAACATAGGTGCGGGCACATCCAGCCCTGACCAAGTCCCATGAGCCGGCCAGAGATTCTTCTAACATCCGTGGGACCTGACAACTACAGGATTTCAAGGGAAACAAAGACAGTGCCTGAGACTCGACTCAACTCGACCGATAGTAGTCATGACATAATTAATGTATACTCGTATGTCTCACAGTAAGTTATCCAAGTTATTCATCATCATCATCATTGCCGCCTTCAGCAACAATGCGTCTCCACTCGTTGTCGGGGCCAACGATGCGGCATCTTGCGGTAGCAGAAATGCCTATAAAGGCAAGGAACACGTACAAGTTCATCTGCATGGTTCGATTGTCGTTGTCTGTGTTTGCTGTCTGTTTTTGAAGGGAGGAGTAGTTGGGAAACGCATCTCAACTGAGCAGCCAATGCTATTTATATCCATTGTCCACTGGGCAATATAATGGATGTCTTCCATCATGGTGACTCTTATAAGTTATCGAGTACTATAGTGAGTATTTCCCTGCTGGTGGGCTGGCCCTTCGTGGACATCTAAGCGTCAGCGTTCATTATTCGCATGTTGAGCATCAATGACGAGTCAGAGGTAGCTGACATAAGACGTGCTCGGAAGTCAGCTCTGCTCAATGAGAAAAAGGCATCAAGGGCTGAGAATGTAAGATAAAAAGGACAAAGCAGCAGACTAAGTATCACTCGATCCATGACGTACAGTCTATATAACAAAATGTCGATTCCACAAGATGTCCGGAATACATTTCCGAGAAACTCAATTCCTCTACTTCCAAAACTGCCACCATTTCGGCTGTTTTCGCTTCTTCAGCTCCGCAACCCCGGCTTCGACCAAAGACATGATTTCCTTACTCCCCGAGTTCCGTGCTTGTTCCAGCATCTCCTCAATAGGGAGGGAAAATGTTGCCTTCTCGAAAAACAGTTGAAGAGAATCAAGACGTTGCTTCCTGATTGCCTCATCAAAAACAAGAATACCTACCACGGCTCCCTTATGAATCATCTTGTTCATGGTCTCCAGAGACCGCGAAAACTCCAGTGCGGAGTAGAGAGCACCATAACCATTCCAAGAACCCTCTTTTGGATCAGCCCCATTGTCCAAAAGATAATGGATGAGCGGTAATGTCTTGTCGCTTGCAGGGGAACCATATTGCCAGCCTCCGCGACAGGCTTCTGTTAAGAACGTTTGCAATGGATTGAATTCAAAATTGACGATGCTAGGTGTGTGCGACTGAAGAAATTTCAATATCTCGATGTTTGGATAGTCGATGATTGTTCGGACGATTTGGTCACATCCTATGTTGCCTTCTGGGTGCATTGAGAGGAGATAGGCGCCATCGGGACATATTCTTGGATGATGGCCGCGGTAATCAGCTCATACGTTGGGAGTGGTCCATCCTCGGTCTCAAAACTGCTCCAAATAACTAAGTCGGGACCCTTGCTGGACTCCATGGGCTTGGTATAAGTGCTGTAATGTTGAGAGATCGCCAGCCTCGCAGGCTTTTAACATGGCTTTATTGTGAGCTGGTTGTTCTTCTTTTCGAGTCACAGGTTCAGCCATGACAGCTGATTGTCCTCAGAAGTAAACGTAAGAAAAAAGGGAGGGAGAAAGAAAAAGAGTCTCTAGAAGATACATGGATACTCCTATAGATGGACAAATTATAGCTTTCGGTACGCGCTACAATGTATCAAGATGCCCCAGCATACTGATATATAGTTTCTCCAAGCAAACCTCTGCCATTGACCATAGTACTGTACTATTCGTCCCCAAAAGACACAAAAGTACGGAGTGCTCCGTACAAAAGCTCGTATACAAAGTGCAAACCCAACAAACATATCACATGACACCGTGTTTTGTTTATTTCGAACTTCATGTCATGCCACTGATCGAAACATGTATTCTCTGAATGAGATACGGAACTGGTGAAGAATTGCAGGAATACCCTGCGTCGACTCGACGCTTCCGGCTACATCATGAAGCCCACGAAAGCAGACACATCCAACTTCGACCAAGTGTTATCGGCCAGACAAGTGGAAGGACTGATCACTAGTGGCCATTCAATCATCATCCTGGATCAGAAAGTCCTCAAAGTCGACGCGTGGATCAAGTATCATCCCGGCGGCCATAAAACGATCGAGCATATGGTGGGAAAGGACGCAACAGATGAAATTACCGTGTTAGAATAATTGCTCTTCTTTCTTTCGGGCCTTTCTGCTGCTGACAGTTCCCGGGCATTAGTTTCCACTCGGACGAAACGCGCAGTCAGATGTTCCGGTACCAGATTGGGAGGATTGAAGGGCGATGGGAGAACCTCGTGCCTCCTATCCAGGGAGGGCAGCATCGAGAATACCCAAAGGCCAATGGAGAGGCCTCGTTGCAGCAATCAACACCGAGGCTCGATAGCCCGTGTGGACTTTCTTTTCTCGATAGCTTGACAGTGAATGAAGTGGTGCTCACCATGGACAAGTACCCTTCACTGGACCAGAATACGCAGGATGGAATTACCGAGAAATATCGGGAGCTTCATGACAAGATCCAGGCTGAGGGATTATACGATTGCAACTATACTGCCTATGCCTGGGAATTTGGGCGCTGCTCATTGATCTTTGGTCTCATGCTGCTTCTTCTTCATGCCGGGTGGTATTGTACCAGCGCCATCTGTCTGGGCTGGTTCTGGTCACAGCTTGTTTTTGCGGCCCATGATTCTGGCCACATGGGCATTACGCATAATCTGACGATTGACAGCCTGATTGGTATGATTATCGCTGCCCCGATTGGGGGTCTTTCGCTGGGCTGGTGGAAACGTACGCATAACGTACACCATATTGTGACCAACGCGCCAGAACATGACCCTGATAACCAGCATCTGCCATTCTTTGCCGTGAACCATCGGTTCCTTGGTAGTTTGTTTTCTACCTATCATGAGCGGCTCATGTCTTATGATGCTGTGGGAAGGCACTTGGTTCGTTACCAGGCTTTCCTCTATTAACCGGTTCTGATGTTTGGCCGGTTCAACCTGTATGTCCAATCGTGGATCTTTCTCATCCTGGGCCAAGGCCCTCGAAAAGGCGCTGTATGGTAGCATCGCTGGTTTGAGATCGTGGGAAACTTGGTATTCTGGTATTGGTTTGGTTATCGCCTTGTTTACAAATCAATCCCAACAGCCTGGGCTCGATTCACCTTTGTCATGGTCAGCCACATGGTCACGATGCCACTACACGTGCAGTTTACATTATCCCACTTTGCCATGTCAACCACCGACCTTGGCCCAACAGAATCCTTCCCCCAGAAAATGCTGCGGACAACCATGGATATCGACTGTCCGGAATGGCTAGACTTTCTCCGCGGTGGTCTTCAATTCCAGGCGATCCACCATTTGTTCCCCAGGGTTCCGCGCCATAACCTCCGACGAACTCAGAAATTGGTGCTGCAGTTTTGCCGTGAGGTTGGCATTCCGTATGCGCTGTATGGGTTTGTGGGTGGGAATCGGAAGGTGGTGGGGAGCTTGGCGGAGGTTAGTCGGCAGGCTGCTATTCTGGCGCATTGTCAGAGGACTATTGCGAAACGAGGGGATCTGATCCATGGTCGTTGACTGATCATGTTTTCAAACAAACTCACGAATTGTATGCATACCAGCTTTATCCATCCTAGACTTGACATCATTGTAAGTGGCTACCACCGTACACCATAGATATACTCCTCGCACTCTTTCTCTAACAGGAATCCAACAGATCGATCTAATCTAAATCTACAAATTTGCAAACACCCCCTCCCCCCACTCATTCAATTATATCAACCATCCTTTTAGCCTCGTGGATGTAAAACATCTCAACCTGTCCTGCAGGTCCCTCTCGATACGACAAGAACCCCGAGCAACAACGAACCAATAGAACACCAAGCGAATATAAGACACGATCGGGCGATCTCAATTGATTGATTGATCGTCATCTGGCGTATGGTTTGCGTGGGAGTGAACATTTCATGGGTATGGGGCGGTCATCGGAGTTCTCCGTGTTCTCTGCAGATACGATGGATCCCGATAACTTTGTTTATAAATTGTGGCGATGTGAAGATTGACCGAGTATTGAACAGGTGACTTAAGTATTCCGTACCACGAGTATGTATCTGATAGTTTATATTGAACTCTCTCACACTCCATCACATTCTCCCCTATTATGGTGTATCTACCGAAATGAAAGTTCGCCCAATCAGAAGATCATGTATACTATCTCCGAAAGAAGGTCCTTAATTGGCCGCTCGGCAAATAGACTTTGACAGGGCTCAGGGTTTAATTAGAACGAGGAATGCGATTGGTGGCTGTTTCGGGTAAAAAAGAAAAAGCAATGGTCTGTGCGTGGTCATAGGACCGTGTACTCATGAGAGGGTGAGGATAAGAGAGTACGAGTATGTTCTGGGTTGAATTGTGTTCCATACGGAAAACGGACTTTCTGTATGCAAATGCAGAGTGATGTATGGGCGCTCCACTACCATCCAAGCATGAACAATCAATGGCTCGTGGTCGCACAATACAATCCCATTTTTACAAGTACGTAGTACTGCAGAATGCAGTGCAGGTCGTATTCCTGGTTACTGGTTACTGGACACCGACCCAAAGCTTCGTTCTTACATATGTGCAGAGTCCATCAACCTGGTACAGCCGGCCGTATCACCACCGGAGAATTGACCGCATTAGGCCCCAGCCGATGAACCAATCATGACTCGCACGAGGGAAGGCTGGTTAGCTTCGGCTCCGAAATCGTGAGTCATGTAAAACCATGTAATCCCACCGGTTAGGTTCTGGTACGTATGTCCCATGGCTACGGTCTGCCCTTGTACAAGCTTAGCTGAATTCAATCATTCATCAATTTTTTCTCATTCTCAACCACGGATTGACTAAACCTCGGAATTCCGTATTTATAGACTCATTTAGCCTGAATATTCCGTCACTATTCAACTATTCTACATTTGTACTAACTCGGTCCTGTTAATACCGGATTTGGCCGGAAACTGGAGACATTTTTTGATTCGGTCCGCACCGCCGGGGCCTGAGTGGAGTCGGTTACCTCAAACCAGCCAGTGGGAAACCATGGCGAGCGCCACGGTGGAGCTACTAAGAGGATCACGGGCCACTGACAGGCCGGAATTTGGGGTGGTGGGGTGCTTCCGCATGTGGTATGGTTGCACAGAGGTATTCTTCGTACCGCGTGGCCTCTTTGGGATAGCGTGTCAAGGTATTTGATATGGGTATGGAGTAGGAGTAGAGTTAAAATGTTTGAAGTGTGTATAGAGTTAATTCAGATCGATGAAATATGAAAGGCATGAAAAGCAAAGAAGGGCAATCCAGCGATCCAGCTGATAATTAGTCACCCGTACTCCGTGCTGTGTATGGAGTATGTACAAGTAATACGACCCGACCAAAACCATCCCTGTCGAATCCATCGGCCAACGCAGTCCGGGATCTGTTCGTCGCAGATCCAATTTACCGTTGTGATAGTATCGGCATGCTTGCACAAGTAGCACCATCCTTTAATTAAGGGTTGACACCGTTGGAAACACCCCCGGTACTATTGGGACCGGTACTGCGGCGTGATAGGTATGATCACCTGGTGGCCCAAAAATGGTACGGAGTGCTTACTGTGCTTATTATGTGCTTCTCAATGTCATGGCTGAATCTCGGATAATCCGAATAAAGTGCGTGTACTCCTTACATACTCTGTGATGTAGGAGAAGATAAAATTGGGTGGAATATACTGGGAATAAAGGCAGCCGAGATAAGCGCAATAAGTCTGTGTTGTTATGGAGCACCTATATTACAGCACATATATCCAATCCGTTGGACTGGGACACAGCATGCTGACGAGCTCCAGCTTGGGATTCTGCAGTTATCTGTGTTACTCTTTGTCTAGTACTTGTACTGCTCTCCCTAAATGGCACTAACTACTCCGTACTCTGACAGAAGCACTAAATAATAAATAGGAGATCCGACGGGAAAAAGTTTCCTCTAAGCGAAGCACCATCCCTGTCGCCAAGGGCCACTAATCGCACTAGCCCCGGATATAGTGGGGCCAACAAAAATAATTCCTCCCATGACAGAATGAAACCACGGACCACTCTCATTGTCCGCCAACCCGCTGCCCTGCCTGGGAAACCTAAACAGTCCATTTCGTTCCCTGTAGCCAATTAAAAAAAATAATTACTCCCAGTTAACATCCCAGATCCACTACTCTGGCTCGACCAAGTGGATATTTTCTCCACCATCCAACCACTCAGAGAGCTCGCGTCAGAATTTCCGGTAAAGAAAAACCTCGTACCTGACGTACGGGTTCGATACCAGCAGTCAGTGCCCCTTGGCACTCTCGCCGTGTATGTACATTACCGTAAAACTGCTGCCGCTCTCCCACTCTCTGGCCTCCTCTCTCTCTTCTTTTCTTCTCTTCTTCTCTTTCTATCTTCCCTCTTTCTATTCTTTCTGTCTCTTTTTTTTTTTTTTTTTTTTTTTTTTTTTTTTTTTTTTTTTTTTTTTTTTTTTTTTTTTTTTTTTTTTTTTTCTCCTTCTTCCCTCTGAACCATATCCCGCTCTACCCCAGACGGGATCTTCGCTGGTTCCTCCCCCCGGTTACTGTCTGTCGGGTTGTTTTTCTTTGCCTCTTGACTATCTTCTATACTCCCTTTATATATACCTCTGATTGACGTCGTATATCTATCGGGTACCCGCCTAGTGAGAAAAAGAGGATCGTTCTTTGTTGTTTTCGTCCCAACTTCTGCAGTTTTCCGACCTTCACACGTCTACCAGCTGGTCGGTTTCACGCTAGGAAACGGGGAAAGACATATTTCTTCAGAGCTTCAGAAGAACTGGTAGAGACGTGTCTCGATCAGCTCATTGATTCTGTTATCGTTGGACTAATCAATTGTCTGGTATGTGCAACGAGATCGATGTCTCGGGATTCAACTGGCAAGTGTACTAACATTTGACAGATATTACCAATCCCATCAAAATGGCGACGCGAATGCCCCTCATGCCTCCGGAGAACGAGACGGAGGCCCATTTCAGCCGGATTACCCGTGAGGGCAAGAGGATATCATACAAGCTCAGTGTTATGCAGCAACCTGAGCGTGCCAGAGCCTGCGGTGCGGGTGCCAAATGTATGTCATTACCCCTCTGATAACTTGAAAGGAAATGCTAACTGAAACAGCGTCTGCCGACCGTCGACCAGTTGATCCTCCGCCCGTGGTTGAACTGCGCATCTTCGAATCCGACCCTAACAACGACCTGCACAAGACTGATATCACCTTTGCCTACAATGCCAGTTTCTTCCTGTACGCGACATTGCAAACGGCACGCCCCATTGCGAATGGACGAGTCGCTGGTACTCCGAGCACTCCCGTGTTGACCGGTGTGCCCGTCGCAGGAATCGCCTATTTGGACCGTCCATCGCAGGCTGGATACTTCATCTTTCCCGACCTGTCGGTCCGTCATGAGGGTCAATACCGCTTGACCTTCCACCTGTACGAGGAGACCAAGGACCCCAAGGACGCCGATAGAGATCCCCCGATGCCGGACACCACCGTTCAACCGCTTAAACCGGGCGCCAGCACTCCTGACGCGTTCAACTTCCGTCTTTTGGTCAACTCCGTCCCCTTCACCGTCTACAGCGCCAAGAAGTTCCCGGGTCTGGCCACCAGTACTTCCCTGAGTCGGATCATCGCTGAACAAGGCTGCCGTGTTCGCATTCGCCGTGATGTCCGTATGAGACGCCGCGGCGACAAGCGCAACGACGACTACGACGAGTATGCTGCAGCTCCTCGCCAAGCAGACAACCGGTACTCCACGCCAGATGCCTATGCCGCAGCTGCTGCTGCCGCCGCCGCAGCTGCTGCCACTCCCATCGAACGCCCACGATCTGCCAGCACCAGCACGATTGAACCCGCTTTCCCCTACGCTCCTGATGCGCAGCGTCGATCTTCAGCATCTGATTACGGATACCCGTGTGCGCAGCCCTACCAGAGAGCCATTCCTGCCGCGCCTCCAGCTGCTCCCGCTCCGGTCCCTGCGCCGCAGGCATCTCCGTATACCTCGCACCTTTCATTTGGCTCTGCTCAGCCTCAGTACCACGCTCCTCAGCTCCCACCCACTCCCCAAGCGACCGCACCGGTCAACCCGTACTCGCCTCATCTGTCATACTCCCACACCAGAAATCCGTCGACCGAATACGAACCCACAGGGTATCCATACCCTCAACCGCGGCCACACACTGAGCGGACCTCCAGCTACCCCACACCTCTGCCGCCTCTCCGTCTTGAGCCGCCAAAGGGCTTCATGCAACCAGCGGGTGAATTCCGCTCCTCAGATCCCAACGCCTATCACCAATCTCAGACCCAGCCTCCAGCGCCACGGTCTCAAACGCCCTCAACAGGTCTGGTACCTTCCCTTCCGCCTCTCTCGTCCCTGTCCGGCGGCAGTGAATACGTCCACAATATGCCCAGCAGCATGGTTCCACACCCGAGCCACGAGATGACTCCGGGCAAGCGGTTCCTCTACGATGTTCCTGGACCGAAGTTGAGCAAACGGTCGCATGAGGATTCATTTGGGTTCGATGAGCGCCCGATGCAAAACGGCATGCGACCAGATACAGAATTGTATCCGAGCATGGAACGGAAGCTTTCTGAGTCCAGTCGGGCCTACTTTTGTGGTGAAACCCGCGATGAGATGGCATATAAGCGAGCCAACGGCCGCATGGCCATGAAGATTCCGCCGGCTTATTCTAGTTAATTCTTCTTAATTTTCTTTCTATATATTCGGACGGCGTCCTGGGCGGTTTTTCTTTTGTGGATGGGTTTTGCGCATTATATCCCCTGATCTGCAGATTGGAGAATTTTCATGGGACGGAATTGATGTTTATACCACTTTGCTTTGTCGTTCCTTATTTTCTTCTCTCTTTTTTTTTGATTTTTGTATATGATTTTCTTTTTTTTTTTTTTTCTTTTTTTTTTTTTTTTTTTTCCCGGTCTTCTCTGTTCTTGAGTACCATTTTCGTTTGTTTGGGATTCCACTCCTTGACTGGCTTTCTCCTGTTCATTGATTCCCCCCTGTCTTGTGTTTTAGCTGTTCTGTTGGTTATGGACACTGCATATGAGCAGCCTGCGCCATGATACTTGAGATGCTGGATTCAATTCAATACGTCTTGCATATATCTATCCATTGTAGACAGTATGTACCTGAAGAAATTGAGTGACATGTCCAACCAAGACATGTATATATAGCAGTGCACCGATCTATGTAGGGCATTGAGTCCTTGCAGGCACATATGAAACATCTGACAGCTGGACTTGCATTTATGCGTTGAATTGACTATGGATTTTACATGTCTTCTGCTAACAAAGAATTGTAACTGACTTGGCATGTTTTGCTCTGGCATTTTTAGTTTCAGTCGAGGATCGCCGCAAACTCCGCTATGTAAACAACTCCCATAACAACAGCGGCAGCAATAACAATAACATCGACTCACGGTGTTTTTCTTCTTTTCTTTTGATCTTGTGTTCTTCTTTCTGTTTTCTTCGATTTTGCACTTTTAATTATTCTCATTGTCGACATCTATCTCAATGTCTACGGATTAATTCTCTGAATATCCGTTGTTGTTCGGTTGCTAACAAACAAGCAGGTAACCATGGTTGAGGTTCGCCCCCCCCCCCTGCTCCTAAATATACACTCTACTAACTACAGAACTAATAAAAGACCCCCTGCCTCGAGGTAAACCTCGACCTAGGCCCCCTCCACGCCGACCACCAACTCCAAGAAGCCCTCCACCTCAACGCCAGCCGCGACGACCTAGCAACCACGTCCTCCGCAGGTCGCAAACACTCCCGCTCAAGCTCGAATATCAGCGGCAACAGCCTGGATTCGAACGGCTCTGATGTTTCTGGGAAGTTTGATGACGCGGATGAACTTGAGTACTACAATGTTGATAAAGAGGGGGTGAATGGTTCACCGCATTCCCCGAAGAGACGCCGGTCGAACGATTTGCCCGAGTCTCGTGGACAGGCGCATGGACAGGACAAGGGACGAGAAGAAGTGAAGAAACACCACGAGAACGCGAGTAGTTTCGGGCGGAGATGGAGGAATCGCATGAACGGTTCTCCTCGTGTAACTGCTACAGCCTCGAACTCGAACTCGGCAAAGAGTCCCAAGAGTCCTGCGCCCGGTGGTCGGCGATCACGTTTCGTCGAGGGGACTATGAACGACAGCGTCAGTGAGAAACCGCCTAGTATTTACCTTCGCGAAGATTTGTATGCACAGGAGCATCAGCAATACCCCCAGCAACAGTACTTTCAGCACGAAAGGGGCTCTGGTGGTGCGAGTAACCACAGCCATAAATCTTCGGGGATCTTTCGATTTGGAAAGGCGATTGCCTCTGCGTTTAATCCATTCGGTGGATGGGCGGGGGCTTGGAAGGGGGATTCCTCTATTTCTGGTTCTGGTTCTGGTTCTGGCTCTGCGTCTACAGATGAGAATTACAACTACAACCAACAGCAAGAGGATGACATCACGCGCGTGCACAGGGCCTACGAGGAGCTGAAAAAGTCCGGTTTCAAGGGAACCGTCAAAGGCGCGTACATGCAAGATGCGCAGTCCTCGAATGCACTCCCCGAGCAGGCGTGGAAATCCATTCAGGAAAAGATGGACACCAACTACAAGCCCTCTACTCCGGGCCACCACGCACGACAGATATCTGGAGAGAGCCAGGACTCGACAATTGGGGGATCGATTAGGACATCGTTGGATCTGCGGAGCTCGTTGGATTTTCGGGGCGCGTTGGATCTTCGCAGGGCCAAGTCGTCGCTTGGTATCTCTTCGTTGGTTAAGCAGCAAGAACCTGGTACTCCGGAAGTGCGAAAACAGAAGTCCCGGAAGGATCTTTTGAAACAGGCGAAGTTGTTGAAGAAGGTTAGTAATCTGGAGGATAAGCTTGAGCGCACTAGACGTGAGCTTCGCGAGTTGCAGGGTTCTCAAGACAAAGTACCGAAAATACCGAAAGAATATGAACAGGAACAGATCCAGGGACAGCGACGTGAGGAACAGCCACAGTCAGAACCACCACAGCAAGAGGAGGAACCCGAACAGCTACAAGCGCAGGAACCGGTCCCGCTGTCAGCATCGGAACAAGCCATGTCTCTCGAGCAACCCTTTTGTCCCAAGCAATTCGTTCCTGGCACTCTTTCCACCCTTCCATCGGAGAGGACTTTGGAGAACCAAGCGGAGGCTGAGGATAAGAAACGTTCCCACGCAACTGATACTACTGAGACTACTGCTGCTGGCGTTACTGATGCCGCTGGTGAACCATTGCAGTCGCTTTCACCAAACATCACTCGTGAAGCGAATACAACCACCACGCCCAAAAAGGAGACGAAAGAACAATCGTCCCTATCTGCGACGACTGACAGCTCCTCCCTTAAGCGCAAGTCTCCCGATCCAAAGTCTCTAGAGGTATCGAAAGCCCTCGACCCAAACCAAGACACCAACACCACTTTCGAAAAAGGAACCCCCTCTACAACTACCACACCCACCAAATCAAACAGCACCCGCCGTCGCTCCAAATTCCAAAAAATGGGCAAAAGCGACAGCCCCGGCTCCGTCGAACGCAGAAAATCTCAATCCAGCACTCCTGGATCAATCACACGGCGTAAACCGCGCTACCTCAACCCTACTAGTCCGAGATCTTCCTCGTCAGCGAGAAGAAGATCCAGATCGATTTCTATATCTACCTCTGCATCGCCTAGGAAGGCGCAGGCGCGTCTGAAGACGAAAAAGGGATTTTATGATCTTGCGTCCGCTTCTGCTACCGCTCTACCTCTCACTGATAAGGACGTCGGTATGGATATAGACGTGGACTCGGATGCAGATACGGATATCATGGACTACGATATGGATTCTGCGCAGCAACAGCAAAACCATTTCTATATGCAGGGTGCCCAGCAGCTAGACCCCAACCATAGTGCAGACTCAACACCAACCCCCACACCCAGCCGCAAATACTACGATTTCGAATATATCCCACCCGTCCCACCGCTGCCCAAGGACCTCGCTGCTACCACTGCGAAGGTTGATCAGCGGTTAGCTAAGGAGTTGGTGAGGAGGAAGAGTATTGGGGCGACTGCTGTGCATAGTAGTGCACAAAAGAGCCAGATGCAGGCGAAGCAGCAGGTGGAGGTGCAAGTACCTATGAAGGATGATTTTGAGTGGCCGGAAGACATTTTTTGATGTCTCTGGTTGATTGTATGTCTTTTCTATGTACTTTTTATGTTTCTGTTCTGGGGTTCATGTTCAGACTTGGACTTGGAGCAGGATGATGATATGACGATTTATGACCATGTACTAATCTTGTTCGTTTCTGTCTGGAAATCTCAGATGTTGTTGGTTATGTTGGCTTATGTTGGTGTTATTTCCTTTGTCTGCTAAATAACAATAATGCTATGATTGATCTGCTTTGTAACCATAGTAGTATGCTCCTGTACAATGCAATACACAACACAATCTACAAAATAGCAGTACCATTACCATGCGACCCAACACCCCCCGCCACATTCGCCGGCGCACTCGTCACAAAAAACGTCCACTTCCCCAACTCGCGACACCTCCCACTCAACCTCTCCAAATCCCACATCTCCCCCAACGGCATCCCCCACAGCGCCAGAATCTGCTGATGAATATACCCATTCTCCTTCTTCGGCGGCCAGCACTCAAACGTCGGCGAATCACCCACCAACGCCGCAAAGTAAGAATCATGCAGCCAGTCCAGGATCGCTTCTTCCTGCGCCACACCTGCGAACTGCGTACGCTTTGCGCCCTCCGTGCGGGCTTCGGGGGTGAGTTGGTTATAGCGCTCGATGAAGCCAGTGCGCACCATGAGGATGTCGCCGGGTTTGATGGAGCCGCCTTGCGACTCGGGGCAGATGTTGAGGCCTTGGGATTTGGCGCAGGCGTCGAGGTCGGCGAAGGTGATGGGATGGGGCGTGTAAGGGTCGTAAGGGATGTTGTTGGTGTTGGCGTAGTGGCGGTAGTCGAGGAGGATGGCGCGGCCGGCGATGCCGTGGGTGGACCAGTGGTGGATGCTGCATTTGAGGTTGGCGTTTTCGCCATAGATGTCGGAGGGTTTTGTCTGCGACGTTAGCTTTGGCTTCAAGAGGATGGAGGGATGGGTGCATACCCCGTTGTAGAAGCAGCCAGATTCGATATGGCCGAACTAGTTTCGTTAGTATTTACCCCATGCGGTAGATATATATCAAGTGAAGGTAACATACGTGACGGAATCCATCCCACTGCGTTCCACTCTGCGTGTTTAGGTTATATGTATCATCATAGGCAACTCCAGGGAAGAGCTCCTTGATGTTATGCTGGAAAACCTCTCGTCCGAATGCCGGTGTCTTGGGGACGTCCAGTGGAAGACTATCACATCAACACTCTGCACATATACTCAATCACAATTGTAAACTCACTCCAGTCGAATAATTTCACCAGTCTTGACCTCCTGGATTGCAGTTTTGACACGAGTCGGGGTCAACAAGTTCAATCGTCCAATCTATATCGTCAGTTAGCATAATATATCATCCATGCCTCGGAAGCAACTCACGGCATCATCTTCTCCCCAGACCCAAGCCGCATCTTCCGGCGCACCAGGGAGCTTGGGCAATTCCTTGCGAGAGGGGAACCGGGTCGAGTCCGGGTTCCAGGGAAGTTGGTTGGGGTCTTGGACGGTGGACATGTTGATAAAGTCTGGGACAAAAGTGGAAGAGAGAATTGGGGATTTGGACGGGAGAGAAAAGGGCGGGAAGCCTGAAGAGAGAACAGGGAAGAGAAGGGGATCCCTTATGTAGTATCATTTTGTGGTACTGGTGGGGGAACTCCACCCCCTCCGGGACTCATCCGGGGAAGAGCCATAGCATCCTGGTCGCCGATTAGAGGATGAGTGTCTTTCACTGGCCGGAGGAATGGGGAGACAACGTGTAAAGACACGGATAGAGTTAATTGCTCGAGTTTGTATGGAGACAGAAGAGGAGATGTCCATGGGTTTCATGGAGCGTCGTGGAGCTGTGGAGGTGTTGCTGGTTATGAATGTTTTATGTTAACGTGGGGAAGACGATCTAGTTATGAAGTTTCCCCGCATTTCGGAAGACTGTTCCTGCCGGCTACTATGTAGTAACTATACATTACGGAATACATAACATGATTCATGACCCAACGGTCGTTTTTTCTTTTTTATTCAGTCGGTAGTACGTGTAGTACCTTTAGGATATGATACACTGCCAATTGGTGTTGTGGTGTCCATGTCCGGTGCCAGAGACCAAAGACCGGGCAGACCGCGGACAGGCAAAGAAAAATGATCATTCGTCAAGGATGTCTTCGAACCTCTGTCGAGACAAGCCCATGCAATATGTGCGAAAAGTAAAAGGAAAATCAGAACGCCGAGGACGAAGCAAACTTCGCCTAAGCAACAAGTCACCCAGACCACCGTAAACCATGTGCGAATCCCAATCGTATCGGAAGAGAAATGACAACCCGTCGGTCGAAATGTGAAAGACCAGGAATTCGTAGGACGCTATCATCCAGACGCCAGCAACATGAAAAATGACAATAGGTTTCGCCACGCCAAAAAAAGACTCATAATAATAAACACCAGATAGATAATAAGATACGACGAAATAAAGATTAAACACCGCTAAGGATACGGCGCCGGTAGACTTTCATCATCACGCAAGTGTGATTTAGGTGAGCGTCGGCACTCCAGTGGACTGAGAGGCACCACGTCCACCGCGGAAACCACCACGGCCTCGGGAGAATCCACGGCCATAACCACCGCGGCCCCGGCCGTAGCCTCTACCACGACCACGACCTCTGTAGCTGCCCCGGTAGCCGTCGACACTGCCTTGACCGAAGGTCTCAATGTTCCGCTTCTCTTCTTCGCCGCGCCATTCACGACCAACAGCGCGGGCTCCAGTTCCTTCCTCACGGTCACGGGACTCGCTGGAGATGTTGTCGAAGAATGAGCTGGTCCTGCTGTAAGAATTGACAGTCGCAGAAGCCGGCGTGCCATTATTGTCCGCGTCATCGGGTTGAGGATCACTCTCTTGGGGAACTATTTCCGCCTCGGCCGCAGGACTACCAGTGGCGATGGCTTCCTTGAGCAAGTCCTGTTTGTTGAACCTCGCATTCGCGGTTTCAAAATCATAGTCGGTCTGCGGGACCTCGACCTTCTTGTGTTGTTGTTGTTGTTGTTGGCCTTGGTACTGACCACGACCGCCACGCCCACCACGGGGTTGATAACCGCCACGCTGGGGACGACTGCCATCGTGGGTCTTCAAGTCATTCATCTGCTTGGTCACATGTTCAACAGATGTATCAGGCTTCTTGGGAACATTGGGCTGTGGCAGTTTAGCCATGGCAGCAGCGACTGCAGCAGTGGCCGCACGAGTAGCTTCAGTAACGGCGGCGGCTTGAGCAGTGCCCTGCGGCACATTGTTCCCTGGAGTGCTAGCCAGTGGAGGTTGAGCTACAGCAGGAACAGCAGGCTTAGCAGGTTGGGAGAATGGAATCGCCGGTTCCACGCGACTGCTCCTGGGTCCAGTAGGCGGCACCTTGGATGGAGTTGCCGTGGCAGCTCCGGGCGCAGCGTGTACAGCTTCAGTTACGTTGGGCTTAGATTCAATAGGCGGAGTTGGAGGCTTCTGAGCCGTAGCGGCAGCAGCAGCAGCAGCAGCAGGTGCAGGTGTAGCAGCCTGGCTGGTCGGCTTACTGGCGGGTGTTCCACCGACCGGAAGCTCAGAGGTTGGGTTGAGAGGGTTTACGGGACCCACACCCGGCATCCCAGGACGATGCTGTTGAGGTGGGGTTTGGTGTTGGCCTGGAGGTCCGATGGGCACCTGAGGGAAAGCTCCGGGTGTTTGGGGAAAACCCTGACCCGGAGGAGGATACCACCCTGGTGGGAATCCATACGGCGGGAAACCAGGTCCAGGTGGGAAAGGAGGCCCAAAGCGTTGTCCATAAGGCGGGTAGAATCCTTGGAACTGGGGCTGTTGGGGATAGCCAGGAGGAGCTTGATGAGGGACCTGAGGCTGTTGTGGCGGCTGGGATTGAGGAAGACCCTGCGGACCCGTGCGGGACATACTCTATTCATGACTGTTAGCAACTGATCGGACAAAGCGAGCAATGCAAGTCAAAACAAGAATAGTTTGATCATATCAGAAGGAAGGCAACGGAAAGATCCACATAAATTGTTTGCGCAATTCGGAACAGGTCTGTGAGTTTACATCCGAGATAATTCATCATATGATCAATTGCCCGACCGCGGCAGGTATGCACATGGAATGGCCGGACAATGCAACAAAAAGAAGGGAGAATAGAAAAAGTGAAGTCACTTACTCCTAGAATGGCGGGGTCATCCGGAACCTGAGGTGGCTCAGGCTGTGTGTTTTCCTTTTCCTCAGCTACGCTGATGTCCTTGACATCACTACCCCGGAACACGATATATTCGTAAACACTGCCAGATGGAGGGATCTCCTCGGCCGGGTTGCCTCGTCTACCTTCCGTTCCGAAGGAGACAACATTCTCGAGAGCTATTGTCGAGGCCTCAGGGTTGATCTCATGTAAAGTACCAACATAACTAAGGACAGCAAAGCAGTTAGTTCGACTGCTCGAATGAATAGCAGCTGAGAAGCAAGGATAACATACCGAATATCACTCTTAGAGATCAGGTTGAACCGCTGACTGCCAGGTGTTAACTCCAGCCGAGCCGCACAAACCCTGGTTCAGACCAGTAGGCATAGAAGACTGACCCTATTAAATGGTTCATATCCATGCTGACAGGGAGTTGCGCGACACGCGCGAGTGAGAAGGAGAGAGAAAAAAAAGCAACGAAGAAGAGGTGGAGGGGAGGTATTTAAATGGTCGATGGAGAATGGGGAAAAGGGAAAGAAAAAATGTGCGAGCAAGCGAGAAGAAGCGAAGAGAGGAGGGAGGGAGAGGGAAAAAGGAAGAAGAAGCGAAAAAAGCGGGTTTTGTGGCCAGAAGTCGGCTACGGCGGACCGCAGGAGCTTGATAGGCAGTTTTGGTTGAAGAACAACACAGCAGAGGTGAATATCGTTGGGACCGTCGAGTAACGAACGCTTCTTTTCTACGCCAATAACACCATAATGGCTCAATCTTCTCACAGAGACGATTTCTTCCAGACCTCGTTTGTGCCAAAATGCATCTTCCAACTCCAGGCCCGTCACTGACCACCACGTCTCCAGGGCTGCTCTGGGTGAGCAGGAACGAAAAGATACCAAATCTCAGAATACAAACGGAAATCCCATTCGATTGCAAAGTAAAATCCTGGCTATCCAAGCGGGTCCTTTGAATTCCGGCTCTGTCTTTGTGGCTCAGAGTACCGGTGCTGTTCGGAGGGTCATCCTCGAAGTAGGTACATGGTGTCCTTAACAATCGGATGCCCGGCCAAGTCTCCTAACGCAATTCTCGATCCAATGGTTCACAGACAGGAGAAACTGCCGCTTTATACAAAGGACCAACTGCTCCGGTCACCAGCATTTGCTTCAGCCCAGATGGAAAGCTACTGTTCGCCGGATGCTGGGACAAGACCGTATGGAGCTGGGATGTGGCCACGCGGCAACCTAAACAGCGGTATGAGGGGCATACCGACTTCGTAAGGGCCGTCACCAGTACAAGACTGCATGGACAAGATCTTCTCATTACCGGAGGAGCCGATGCGCAAATCCTGGTATTCGACATTGCCAGTGGCCAACGACTACACGTTCTCAAGGGTCACGCCAAGGGCCTCCAAGATCTAGCGATGGATCCTGCCTCCCTGGACCCAGAAAGCAAGGAAATGATTGTATACAGTGCGGGAAGCGATCGTGAGATTCGACGCTTCGACATTTCCGCTGGCAGCCAAGATCTCACTCACACGGACCCTCTGTTGGTCCATGACACCAGTGTCTACAAGCTTTTCTTTGACAACGATGCTGATCTCTGGACCGCCTCTGCTGACAGAACGGCAAAATGTCTCGTAAGAGACGACAACTGGAAGCCTAACCTCGTGCTGCAACACGATGATTTTGTCCGGGATGTAGTGGTTTACGAACAAGGAGGCTGGGTGGTTACCGCCTGCAGAGATGAGGAAGTTCGTGTGTGGAATCGATCGGTATGTTTCAAGTCCCATCGCTAGAGCAGCTGATATGGGGAATGGTAATAACATCTACACTACAGACAGGAAAGCTCTACCATACATTCTCCGGCCATTACGAGGAAGTCACAGGACTTGTGCTCATTGGGTCGACCGTCGTCAGCGTTGGCATCGATGCAACCATCCGTCAATGGTCTCTCAAGCCGGATGAACTTCAGACTGCGGTGGAAAAGGTGAAGAAGACTATACCCGATGAGGACGAGGAGAAGCCGAACCCCGAGTCCATGTTGACCGAGGAGGAAGAGCGGGAGCTGGCCGAACTGATGGAGGAGGAATGAACGGCCATTATAGGCACAAGTCCTATAGATTATGATAATGACCAGGCATGACATGTAAATACTTAATGCTCAGTTGACAATCACGTGGTGATGAATCAATGACGTAGTGCGGTAGGGATCTCCGGCAATTATGCAGGCGTATGTCAGCAATGCACACGACCTGCTCCGTTCTCGAAACGCCCGCGGTTGGCTACTGGCCACTCTGTTGCGACTGGATGCTACCACGCTAGACTTACTTACTACTGCTGCTACTATCGCTATAATTAAATACCCTTGTCGTATTCTATTTAGCTCCTGACGATCTGTCTAGTGAGCTTTCTTAGCCTACTGCATCGCCGTGTTCTTCCCTCGTATCTTATCGGCTTCAGCCCCTCCTCGAAACAACGTGGGCTTATCCTCAGCGCCGGACGGAGCACGTTGACACCAACAGTCCATAACCTGCAGAATGGCCACAACGTCGAGCATGCATGTACAGACGCACGATGGCGGGCCAGAGACTGAGCCCAAGATGGTGAATCGACTGAAGGATAGCAAGTCGCCTTATGTGAGAACTGCCGCTTCCACCTGGTGGGATGGACGATCGCGAGACTAAACTGGTTGGAATAGGTCAGAGCGCATATGCATAACCCAGTGGCATGGCAGATGTGGGACGCAGAAGCCATGGAATTGGCTAGGAGACACAACCGTCTAGTCTTTCTCAGTATCGGCTATTCAGCATGTCACTGTGTGTAGACCATCGTTGTCGGTTCGCAGTTAGCCTGGCTAACAAGAACATAGGGTGCCATGTCATGGAAAAAGAGTCGTTTATGTCGCCAGAAGTGGCATCGATTTTGAACGAGTCGTTTATCCCGATCAAGGTCGACCGAGAAGAGAGGCCCGACATTGACGACGTTTACATGAACTATGTACAAGCAACTACGGGGTCAGGAGGCTGGCCTCTGAACGTCTTCTTAACACCAGATTTGGAACCGGTATTTGGTGGTACCTACTGGCCTGGACCGAATTCGTCGACCTTACACGGACAGGAGACCCTGGGATTCGTCGAGATTCTTGACAAATTGAGAGAAGTGTGGCAGACTCAGCAGCAACGGTGTCGCAACAGCGCAAAGGAGATTACGCGACAGCTCCGGGAATTCGCAGAGGAAGGGACACATTCTCACCAAGGCGACCTAGAGGCGGACGAAGACTTGGATATTGAGCTTCTGGAGGAGGCCTACCAGCATTTTGCCGCACGTTATGACTCGGTCCACGGAGGGTTCTCCAGGGCACCCAAATTCCCAACACCCGCGAACTTGAGCTTCCTTCTCCGCTTGGGGATCTATCCCAGTGCCGTGTCGGATATCGTGGGACAAGAAGAATGCGAAAAGGCGACCGCTATGGCGGTTAGCACGCTCATCAATATGGCGCGCGGCGGTATCCGGGACCATATCGGTCACGGCTTCGCCCGGTATAGTGTTACGTCTGACTGGCTCTTGCCTCATTTCGAGAAGATGCTTTACGACCAAGCGCAGCTATTGGATGTATACGTTGAGGCGTTCAAGATTACACATGACCCAGAGCTACTGGGCGCCGTCTACGACTTGGTCACCTACTTGACATCTAGTCCCATTCAATCCGCGGCGGGTGGATTCCACTCTTCGGAAGACGCGGACAGCCTTCCAACGCCAAACGATAGCGAGAAACGGGAGGGTGCGTACTACCTCTGGACGCTGAAGGAGCTGACTCAGGTTCTCAGTCAACGGGATGCTGGAGTTTGCGCTCGTCACTGGGGCGTGCTTCCTGATGGAAACATTGCACCCGAAAATGACCCGCATGACGAGTTCATGAATCAAAACGTACTCTCAATCAAGGTGACACCGCGGAAACTGGCGAAAGACTTCGGGTTGGGTGAAGATGAAGTGGTGCGGATCATCAAATCGGCCCGACAAAAGCTGCGCGAACACCGGGAGAAGAACCGTGTACGGCCCGACTTGGATGATAAAGTCATTGTGGCATGGAACGGTCTGGCTATCGGAGCGCTTGCCAAGTGCAGCGTGTTGTTCGATCAGATCGAGAGCTCGAAGGCGTTGCACTGCCAAGAGGCTGCAGCGCGAGCTGTGAAGTTCATCAAGGATAACCTTTTCGACAAACCCACGGGTAAACTATGGCGTATCTATCGCGATGGCAGCCGAGGCAACACGCTTGGGTTTGCGGATGACTATGCGTACTTGATTCATGGATTATTGAACATGTACGAAGCTACGTTTGATGACAGCTATTTGCAGTTTGCGGATCAGTTACAGAGTAAGTCCCAAATATCTTACTCAATGGCAATGGCTAATTATTCCCAGGGTATCTGAACCAGAATTTTGGTGCCTATACCGGATCAACACCGGCCGGGTTCTATAGCACATCATCTACGTTGATCCCGGGCATGCCGGGGCCTCTTCTCCGGTTGAAGACAGGCACGGAGTCTGCCACACCATCCATCAACGGAATCATTTCCCGCAACCTGTTGCGACTCGCAACACTACTAGAAGACGAGGAGTACCGGACTCTGGCACGACAAACGTGCCGTTCATTCTCCGTCGAAATCCTGCAACACCCATTTTTGTTTGTCGGACTTCTGGACGCCGTGGTTGGGCTAGAAACAGGCACCCGACAAGTTACCGGAGTGTATTGCACAGTAGACATTACCGAAGCAAAATCAGGACACGAAGAAGGCCTTCTTGACCGCGCTGACGCACCGATGTCAGCTCGAGACCTAGTGGCGAAGCAGGCGCGTAAAGAAGCGGGCCTGGCGACGTCGTCGTCGAGCGCAACGGTGGCGCTGGTGGATATCCGGCCGTCTCATGCGGGCGACTTCGTAGGCAACCCTTCATTTTGGCTGCGGACACGGAATCCGATGTATCGGGAGCTGAAGGCGTCGGAGCCGGGGAAGAATTATCTACAGGTTTGTGAGGGGGGCAAGTGCCGCATGGTGGACGTCTAATTTTCTCTTTTCTGCATAGCTATAGTCGTTGTGATTGGTCATATAGAATTGAATCTTATTCAAGTACTTCGTTAAAAGAATGCGCACTGATCGTTGACGCTTCAAGTAGATGATGGCCATTACTGGGGTCCTAACCGTCAACAACGGCAGATCGGATCTACCGGGATCTGAAGCACTTGGCTGGAATACGAAGAATGAATGGGATAGGTCAATTGTCAGGCAGCCAAGCTTCAAGAGAACCGATTGGAAATCTCGGAGATTAGAAATGCCCTTAATTACGGTGACCAATGACCAGTAACCAAGACGGTGAAGCAGATTGATTAACGAGTTAAATGATTAATGGATTTCATTTCATAAATCTTGGGAATACGCTGGGCTTCTCGTCGTTTAGCGGTTCTGGAACCGATGGGTTTGGCTAAGGACTGCTATTTGCCGAGAAGTGAAATGAAGGAACAGGCGGAAAAAACCTGCGTATGCGTATGCGTATGGATCTATACCGCCATTATTATGTCAGAAACGACTCTTCGTATTCAGGCTGAAACTGAAACGGTTGGATGTTTTCGAGAATGCCGGAGGGTTACTGCCGGAGGATTTGGGTTGTATCGGTCATTATTCAGGTGTTTGACTTTGCCGGAGAACATACGCACTACGAAGTACAGACTACGGACATTAATAGTCTAGACTAAGTCCATAGTTGTTGGAGTTTGTATCAGTGGCGTAATACTATGCAGAAATAAGTTTTGGTGGCTGACATGCCGGACGGCCTGCACTGTACTCCGTACTATGTATTCTGTATCCGTACATGGGAGAAAAGCCACCAGCAATTATGTGCATACTACTACTGTTCTATCAGGTTAATATAATTCTTGGACAATGACAGGTTCTGGATTCATGGATTGAAAGCAAGCCAAGCAAAACGGACAGCTCCGGACAGAGGGCAGCAGCGATAATCTCCGAATCCCAATGAAAACGCAACATGAAACACTGCCTCTTCAGCGATGGGGCAAGTGGAGACAGTGGGATTGGGCTAGTCGTTGCCAAGTTTTGGTGCTTGTTTATCCTTCTTTTACGCATCGCAGTTTGTCTCCGGTGAATATGAGCGCGATGATCTGTGATTGTTTTATCTGGTTCTCGTAGAATTTTTATGGCGTACCACGGGTGTCTTGCATTTGGGTCTCTATAGAATTACAGCATTGTGCCGAAGAATACCAAAGTTACTGGAATTACAAAAGCAATACAAACCTGCGACACGGTGGACCGCAAAAGGAGCGGGATCATCAGCCATTTTGTCCAATCAGAGATGGTGCCTGACACAGACGGGCCAGGTCATATACTTTAAATGGTTTAGTGTACTGCCAGGGGCTCGGGAATCTTCAACCGTCGCACATGGGGTGTGACAATACAATACCGTATGATACCGTCGTCATCACATCATTCAGGGGACATCACATACGGGTTGTACTGAGTAGAGAAGAGAAGTACAGGAAAGTACAGAGATAGCGTACAGAATAGCTAGAAAATGGTTAATTGTTGACTATGAGAATGGCCAGCCACAGTACAGGTACAGGCCAAACAATGGCAGATAAGAATGTCGAATGGTATGCGGTGGTTGGTCGAGGTTTCAGGAGAATATGGTTACTGGCAGGACTCTATCTGTGTCTATATACTCTACTGGCAGCCGTGCATGTACACTACACACCACTCACCACACTGCCAGTCTTTCTTTTTTGATAACAATCTGAAATGAATTGAGGGCTATACAATGAGAGGTATCATTATCTCTCTCTAGTCCTCCTCATCCTTAACCCCCCCCCGCTTTCTCCCATAATTTGCCTCTTGACGGTCCCAGATCGCACGGCCCCACAGTCTTTGTGCCTGTGTCTCCTTTCCCACACTACTGTGTTGTCTCCTATTTCTTCTTCCTTTTCCCTCTTCCGCTCCCGCTCTTTTCCCTTCCCTTCCTTCCCTTTTCCTCCCTCCAAAGGCAGCTTCGTCCTCTCATTTATATATTGTTTTTTGTCTTTTTTCTCTTCTGTTGCTTTTTTCTCCGCCTTGAGGTGCACTTTCTTTTTTTTTTTTAAATCTTTTTTTCGCTCTTTTAAAAAAGAAGAAAAATTAAAGTGTTATCCAAGGCTGTCGTTCTTTTGTTTATACATTTTCTCGCCCAAGTACATACCATCCAGCAGATATATCCGCCGTCGCAAGTGCCCAGCGCTTAACAATTCATATCGCCAGCCGATCTCTCATATCGCTCCCTATTCGACGGACTTAACCTTGCGAGCTGTCTCTTTGATTGCTTGCCTTCGTTCCTTTTTACCTACTTATCGACGTTTATATCTGGAACTTCCCGGGGAAGTTTGATTTCACAGTTGACCTGTGTCATTATTCCTTCCTTGCCGCTCGCAAATTTACGGTCCCAGAAAAGAGAGCCTTATATCGACTTTGTTTTCCGAAACCGGTAGAAAGAATCTTCAATTGATATCAACATGCGTTCGACTTTGTTGCTGAGTGCCGTCTGTGCGGCCGGAGTCTGGGGTACGCCGCTCGACATGGACAAGCGCGTCTATGAAACCGACTGGAGCTATGTCACCCTCACCGAGACCTCCACTGCCCAGCCCCAAGTGGCAGCCACCACCACCTACGCCCCTGCGCAGGCCGTGCAGGAGACCGAGAACGTTGTCACCGCCGCTCCTGTGACTTCCACCTCCACCCTTCCTCCTGCCCCGGCGCAAACCACTACTTTGGCTCCTGCTCCCGCCAACAACGATAACAACAACGCCAACGCCAACACCAACACCAACACCGACAATGGCAACAATATTAGTGATGCTGTCGACAACATCCTGCCTACGGCCTGGACTTCTAGCTGGTCCACCGAGTGGACATCGACCCCCACGCAGGCTCCTACCACCATGTCCTCGACCACCTCCAGCGCTGGTTCGCAAGGCACCAACTCCTACCAGCACGCCATCTTGTACAACCACAACATTCACCGCAGCAACCACTCGGCCAGCTCCTTGACCTGGTCCGACACCTTGCAGGCTAGCGCCCAGAAGTTGGCTGCTCGCTGTGTCTATGAGCACGACACGTATGTCCTTTTTTATTTTGATTTATATATTGAACAAATTACTAACCTTTGTGTAGGAGCATTGACGGCGGTGGCTACGGTCAGAACATCGGCTACGGTGTCGAGGAGAACAACATCGGCCAGATGGTCACCAACCTGATGTACAACGACGAGATGGGCTTCTTCTCCGACCTGTACGGATTGGCCAGCCCGATCATGGCGCTGTTCGACAGTTGGGGTCACTTCTCCCAGATCGTCTGGAAGTCCACGACCGAGGTGGGATGCGCCACTGTCGTGTGTGACAACCTGGGCAACGTCGATTCCAGCGGATCCCTTCCGTTCACCGTCTGCAATTACAACCCTGCAGGAAACACCGGCGGGGAGTATGCCGACAACGTTCTCAAGCCTATCGGACAGCCCATATTCGAGGCATAAATTTGATATGTAAAAATGAAATATATAAAAAGACATGCTTTCCTGGGTCGTGTGATTGTTGGGTATGGCTGTTTCTTTTTGCTATCGACTTTGAGGGGGTTTGGTGGATGATGGGATCCACCATCCTACCTGCTGCATCGACTCACTCGGGAGGGTGGTATCATTTTTGCATCTCTTTCTCTTCTCTCTACCCTTTTCTTAAAGCTTTTTCTTCGCTTCTGTCAAACACCCTTCACGATTTACTCAATGTGAATATTACTTCTTTTCTTTCCTTTCTTCTGATCGATATTGGCAAATGTTTTGGGAGTCCTTGGCGCCATAGCGATTGAATTGAGTGCTTACTGGGCGGTTTCTACAATATGCCTGATTGCTTTCTCCAACCCTGAGGATTGACCAACCAAAGTAGCTCTTGAGATATTGGCATGGTGTGGAACGGATGATTTCTGCAAGTCGTATGTGAATCTTGCATATCGTGCCCATGACCACATTCCGAGAGAAGATTGTCTTTTTTCTTTGCTTTTCCACTGACAATTTCACTTCTTGTTACTATCCATTTGTTATTTTTGTCATTTTCACTTCTCTGGCCCTACGCTTTGATCGCTTGTTTGGCGCTGTGCGACTGATTCGGGAGTCAATTTTCTTCAGCCGCGCGCCTCATGACGTATCTTGGTTGGGATCTATTTGCTATTTGTGTATATTTTATTCTTCTTTCCTGGCCGTGTCGGTTCTTTCGGACCTGCATGCGATCAATTATTGGATTTGCTTTTGTAGTTTTGTCTCACGTGTGATTCGTCCATGTGCGCACTGCACTGATGCATAAGCACGTAGATGTCTGCTGTATTCTTGGCAAGCATTACCATACAAGCTTAATTACTTTAGTCTTGTCAAGCGTATTTTCTAGAGTAGTTCGCAGCGATGATGTAGCGCTGGCCAGTGCTGAAGTAATTACCACGTGATCACCCCCCCGCAAATTGCCCAACCAAACGCCCGAGCTTCTTCCTGAAGAATAGCCCAAAGAAGGGAACCAAAAAGCCAACCACAGCAGAAATTCCCTTCGTCCGAGACGTCACCGAAGGTACTCCGTGCCTAATTAGTACTGTTTCCCAGAGGTATGACGCTGTGCATGTGCCATGGGTTCTGATCCACTGACAATTCGCCTTGAGGATTTGCCCCAGACTTTTTAAGACTTCCGTTCGCGTTGAGGATTGGGCTACTATTACTACGACTATTGCCTTCTATTTCAGATCTTCATTTCTTCATTCTACATAGTTCTTCTATTCATCCTTTGTCTACTTGTCTGGCTTTGTGCCAATCAATCAATTCTATCAACCAAGAATTTTTGCCTCTGGTTTTGGCTCTTTTAAGGTGTCTTGATCCCCGCATGCTGTGGGGAGAAGCGACGGATCTCCATTGACCACCAGCCTTGATCGTTTAGCCAGGTCATAAGGCAAAGAAGAGTGATTATTGATTTATAAAGAGATTGAACGACACTGACTCAGTGAGCAAGAAAGAAAGAAAGAAAGAAAGAAAGAAAGAAGGAAGGAAAAGGTAAGGACAGAAGGAATCCTCAGATAATCTCCATTCCTCCACGGCAAACCAGTGGCTAACTTCTCGTTCTCCAGTTATCCGTTCCCCCGACACATCCTGGTTCCCTCGGACGCTCCACTGAGGACTGGATTCGACCCGTCAAAAGGTTTACTCATTACTAGACAGCCCTGGTAAGCGGCGCTGCTCCTTGTCTCCTTCCGTTGGTCTTTTTTTTTTTCCATCGCCCCGAATGGACTCCCGTTACTCCACCATCTCCAGGCGGCGACTCGGCGGGGTATCTATTCCTATATGTATATCTGTTGCTGCTCTTTATGTTACCTGCTATGTTCTTTTCCGTCCTTTAACACCCCTTGCTCTGGTCTGTTGTCTGTCTATCCGTCTTATATCCCCCCGTCAATGCCCTCGTATTGTTTGCACGATTGCCACTATTTCTACCGCAGTGCTCTACGTCTTTTGTCCATTCCTACCTTCCTCGCCTGTCGCTTTGCCTAGTTGATTGGGCACCTATCACCTGACGCTTTTCTTTTCCTTTCTCGTGACCTCCCACTGACGATCATGTCTTACTCCGACATGGCAGTTCGTTTTTTTACTGCCCCTAAACCTATCGGGGACACCATGACTTCCCCCAGACGTCTATCCCAGCCTACTCTCGAACCTAAGATTGCATCCTCCAACAACCAGGCATTAACAAACGGCGACATGTCGACACAACCCAAGACAAACGGTGCCGTACCGGCACCAGATGTCTCCTCGAAGGAAAAGAAGGGTCTGACCTTCGCCAACCAAGACTCTCTCCCCAAATTGCCTGTTCCCGAACTCGAGAAGACTTGCAATAGATACCTGGAGTCTTTGTCCGCATTGCAATCTCCCAGGGAGCAAGAGGAGACCAAGGCGTCTGTGCAGGATTTCCTCAGAACCGATGGACCTGTTTTGCAAGAGAAGCTCAAGAACTATGCTTCGTCTAAGACGAGTTTCATTGAGCAGTTCTGTATGTTGAACACACCCTGCAAACGAGTGACTGAAATGCAGGCTAACAAAACTAGGGTACGACTCGTACTTGAACTTTGATAACCGTATGGCATTTTACTCCGTTTAGTTTACCCTTGAATTGCTGTACTGACAAATGCTCCAGCCGTTGTTTTGAACCTGAACCCTTTCTTCTTGTTGGAAGATGACCCGACTCCCGCACGGAACAACCAGGTGACTCGTGCCGCCTCCCTGGCTGTCTCTGCTTTGTCGTTTGTCCGAGCCGTCCGGCGAGAGGAGTTGCCACCTGACACCGTCCGTGGCACTCCCCTTTGCATGTACCAGTACTCTCGATTGTTTGGTACTGCGCGTGTTCCGACAGAGAACGGCTGCGTTATCAACCAGGACCCTCGTGCTAAGCACGTCGCGGTACTCTGCCGCGGACAGATCTACTGGTTCGATGTTCTCGATGAGAACAACGACTTGATCATGAGCGAGAAGGACATCGCGCTCAACCTCCAAGTGATCATCAACGATGCTGAGCAGACGCCCATCCAGGATGCTGCCAAGGGCGCCCTGGGTGTGCTCAGTACGGAGAACCGGAAGGTGTGGTCGTCCATGAGAGACATCTTGACCAAGGACGAGGGTTCCAACAATGCGGAATCACTGAACATCGTCGACTCGGCGCTGTTCATGCTCTGCCTCGACTACACCGAGCCCCAAACCACGTCGGAACTGTGCGCCAACATGATCTGTGGAACCAGCGAAGTGGTACGGGGTGTTCAGGTGGGTACCTGCACCAACCGGTGGTACGACAAGCTCCAGATCATTGTGTGCAAGAACGGCAGTGCAGGAATCAACTTTGAACACACCGGTGTTGATGGCCACACGGTGCTGCGGTTCGCCAGCGATGTCTACACCGATACCATCCTCCGATTTGCCAATACGATTAACGGCCAAGCCCCCACCCTGTGGGCGACCAGCAGCCCTGACCCGGCCAAGCGGGACCCCCGCAGCTTTGGCAATGTGAGCACTACCCCGCGGAAGCTCGAGTGGGACATGGCTCCGGAGCTGAGCATCGCTTTGCGATTCGCCGAGTCCCACCTGTCCGATCTGATCCAGCAGCATGACTTCAAGGTGCTCGACTTTGAAGGGTTCGGGAAGAACTTTATCACCTCTATGGGCTTCTCTCCCGATGCCTTCCTCCAGATGGCGTTCCAAGCTGCCTACTACGGTCTCTATGGTCGTATGGAGAGCACCTACGAGCCGGCCATGACCAAGTTCTTCCTGCACGGACGTACTGAGGCTATCCGCCCAGTGACCAACGAGTGTGTCGACTTCATCCAGGCCTTCTGGGGCGACAACCCCCCGGAGCAAAAGATTAACGCTCTCCGGAAGGCGACCGAAAAGCACACGGCCATCACCAAGGAGTGCTCCAAGGGACAAGGACAGGATCGGCATCTGTATGCGCTGTACTGCCTGTGGCAGCGTTCGTTTGATGAGATTACCTCGTCTACCGCCAGCGTAGACACGATCTCCAACGGTTACTCCAGCCCCGTCGAGAACGGCTCGGTGGCTGAATCGCCCAAGGCCTCGGACGCTGGGCTGTCTGAGGACGGCCTCTCCTCGGCCAACAGCTACAGCCTTCGCGGCATGCGCCCCGTCCCCGCCACGCCGGCCATCTTCAGCGACCCAGGCTGGGACAAGATCAACAACACGATTCTGTCGACCTCGAACTGTGGAAACCCGTGCTTGCGGCACTTTGGCTTCGGCCCTACATCCGGCGACGGCTTCGGTATCGGATACATTATCAAGGACGACTCGATTTCGATCTGCGCTTCGTCCAAGCACCGCCAGACGGCGCGGTTGATGCACACGCTCGAGATGTACCTCTTGGAGATCCGCAAGCTGCTGCGCGCGACTACCCGCAAGACCACGAGCCCGCGCACGAGCCGCGCCCGTGAGATGGAGCAGATTGCCGAGCGGTCTGACAGGGCCGAACACCGTCGGGGCCGTATCGTCCGGGGTGATCCGAACCAAGTGTACCAGCGGGGCACCGAGACGCCGACGACGGATGGTGGAGAGCTGGAGGATGATGGCATGGGAGGATGTAAGTTTTTATTCCCTTTACTCCATTGTGAAATAAGATGCTAACGACCATAGATGGATTCTTCGACGCTGGAATGCTCTTCCACGCTCTCAAGGGATTGAACGCTGAACGGGAACGCAGCGTTGACCGGACCGTCAAGCGGCGGTTCGTTGGAAAGAAGTTGCATTTGAATGACTATTAGCGTGCTTATGATTGATTTTGGTTTACGACTGGCGTTATGATTCTTGATTCCCTGCAGCGTTTTCATGTTGATACGACTTTGAATTAAATTGTTACGAATACATACAATCTACAAACTGTTGCATCATCGCACGATTCTCTTGTGTTATACAGATCCTGCATAGCGAATCCCTGAGTCCCTTGTAGCACTGTAGTAATCCATGTGGTTTGACAATGCCAAGTCTTTGTGCCCAACGGGACTGCATCGGGTAGATTCCAAGGTCCTCATATGATATTCTTAGAGAAGCGTGCGTTGCGGACTAGGGATTCGACAGGGGGTGCATGTCCGTGCCAGGATTTGATAAGATGCCGTTAGCTGTTTCGGGACAGGGACATACATTAGTAGCTGTGTTCTGCAGCGGTATGTGCAGTGAATGCCTGTACTGAGCGTTAGTAGGGTACGCCGTATTTGGCCTGTATTGCTACAGTCCTCTTTGGGACATCAGGCAATATTGTGCTCGGCATAATATGAATAGCACTCTATTCCATTCCCTGTGTGTATCTGCAATGACTCTTGGGTTTATGCAACCAATCAGAAGCCCTAGCAATGAGATCATCCGATCTTCACTACTGTTCCCGGCAGTACGGGATATACTCCGACTTGCGTAGCTACAGGAACACCGGTTAGTGGTTTGCCGGTGAATATGGCAGTCATTTGGATCACGTGATTCGGTATCAAAGGAACCAACAGAGCCGCAGTTGTACGGTGTACGGCGTACTGTATCGGTAGCAACACGAACCGTCAATTGTTAGTATTGGTATGTATGATTCCTTTTGAATTGTTTATTGTCTCTATTTGAATATTCAGTTCGAATACTTCGTACTGCTGTATACAAGTTCTCTGCAAGCGCCTGGACGCAGCGATCCACCGAAACCGGAGTCAGCGGCCGTGCTGGGATCTGCTGGACTGGAGAAGCCCTGAGCATATCAGGTGATTCTGTATCTAGAACGGCTCTACCTTTTTCCCGACTGACCTCCTCTCCATCTGATATCGATCTTTTTCTCAGCCCAGTCCAGAACGCTTGATAACAGTCATTCTTGTGTTTTATCAGGGCTCCAATCATTACTGCTTTTTGCGATTCTTTTCATCTTTTTTGTCGCTTTCTTGCCTGTGCTTTCACGCAGCAGAAAAATAACAAATAACAGATCAGGAGACGTCACTTTCAACAACATATTTGTACCCTTCCTCTCCTTCATTCGACACCTCCCTCTACCTCCCCCGACCGCTGGGATTCCGCCTCTATCGCCGTCGATCAGCGGTCGCATCTTTTCCGACGACGGCTCCCTCCTTCCTCTCCCTCCCTCCGACCCGTCTTGACCCGATTCCGTCCTTCCCCATCATACCGCGATGATGGCCGCCGCGCTTGAGCAACCTCTCCCCAACAAACCCGCCGCGAGCGGCTGTCCGACCACGACCGCCGATGCTGCCGCCGCGTCCTTCACGCCCCCTCAGAGCGCCAATGGCAAGAAAGAGGTACCCGAAGGGGTGCCCTCGGAGCTTTCGGATCTGGAACTCGATCCTAAGAACGGCGCAGCTCCGACGTCTGAGGAGGAGGATGAGGAGATCGAGCCAGATCATTACTATGGTGGCGGCAAGATCCCTGTGTTCAAGCCGGTATGTGTTGCGATGGGCTCCAGGTTTATCCTGGTCTGGGTCGCAGGGCTGACAATGCTTGGAAGACTATGAACCAGTTTCAGGATTTTCAAAAGTTCATCAACAAGGTCGATAAGTATGGTATGAAGGCGGGTATTGTCAAGGTTATTCCTCCTAAGGAATGGTAGGTTTTTGTCAAGTCCGGTTACCTGTGATGATGACTGACAATTGTAGGGCCGATGATCTTCCAGCGCTCGACGAAGCTATCAAGAAAATCCGCGTCAAGAATCCTATCATGCAAGAATTCCACGGTTCGCATGGCACCTACACCCAGGCGAACATCGAGAAACAACGATCCTACAACCTCCCGCAATGGAAGGCGCTATGCGAGGAAAGCAGTCACCAGCCCCCGGCCCGACGAGGCGAACGACGTCGAAACCAGGAACGAGTGACTCGCGCTGCGCCAGCTCCCAAACCTCAGACTACGAGTACCTCGCCCCAGAAACGGCGCCCCGGACGACCGCCCAAGCGTGCGAACCAAGTCAAGGTGAAGGAAGAGCCGGTGGATGACAGCTTCGATAAAACGAAACTCGAAGGACCTCCAACCCCCGTGTCGCCCGAGTCGAACCCCGTCGAGACCAAATCCGAAGAGCTGAGCGAGGGTGAGGCGTTGCCGGCACCGAAGCCGAAAGGAAGACAGCCCAAGTCGGTGAATGCACGACGCAAGAACAACCGGGGTGATGCCGTGGACTTTGTGGACGAAGAGGCCTTCAAGGACTTTGACTATAGAATCCATGACAACGCAGACTACACGCACGAGAGGTGTGAAGAGCTGGAGACGGCATACTGGAAGTCGCTCATGTTCAACAATCCCATGTACGGCGCGGATATGCCAGGTTCGCTGTTTGACGATAACATCACCAAGTCGTGGAATGTCGCTAAGCTTCCCAACTTGCTGGATGTGATAGGCCAGAAAGTCCCCGGTGTCAACACGGCATATCTCTACCTGGGCATGTGGAAAGCCACCTTTGCCTGGCACTTGGAGGACGTTGATCTCTACAGTATCAACTACATCCACTTTGGTGCGCCTAAGCAGTGGTATAGCATTTCGCAGGAAGATGCTCCTCGATTTGAACAAGCCATGAAAAGCATCTGGACCAGCGATGCGAAGAGCTGTGACCAATTCCTCCGCCACAAAACCTACCTCGTCTCCCCCAGTCTTCTCAAGTCTCAGTATGGTATCACCGTCAACAAGATGGTCCACTACGAGGGCGAGTTCGTCATCACCTATCCGTATGGGTACCATTCAGGATACAACCTGGGCTACAACTGTGCCGAGTCCGTCAACTTTGCCACGGAGAAATGGCTAGACTACGGCCGCATCGCAAAGAAGTGCAACTGCGAAGCGGACAGTGTCTGGATTGACGTGGACGAAATCGAGCGGAAGTTGCGGGGCGAGTCGACTCCAGAGTACTACTATGATGAATATTACGGGAGCGACATGGATGACCTCGAAGGTGCATCCGACCTCCTTACTCCACCGCGTAGTGTCCCCGAAAAGACAGCCAGTACTCGTCGCAAGCGCAAGCATGACGGTGAGCTGACCCGGGCCAAGCGCATGAGGGTCCATATGAATGTTCCCAGAAGGATTCCTTGTCTGCTATGTCCCAATGACCTGGGATATGAAGACCTTCTCCCGACCGAGGATGGTCGATCGCACGCCCACCGTCGCTGTGCTTTGTATACCGAGGAGACCAGCATCCTCCGGGATGAGTCTGGCAGGGAAATCGTGTGCGATGTGGACAAGGTCCCCAAGGCGCGCATGGGACTCAAGTGTCTCTTCTGTCGCGAAGTCCGTGGTGCCTGTTTCCAATGCAACTATGGTAAATGCACCCGGGCATACCACGCCACCTGCGCTCTTCTGGCGGGCGTTCAATGCGAATTGGGCTCGGTCGCGGTGATTGCGGACGACGGTAATCAATATTCGATTCCCAGCGTCGATCTGAAGTGCAAATATCACCGACAGAAGCGACACCAGGTGGTCAATGGCGATTCATTCGAGCACGACCGTAAACTTCTCGACACGGCGCGGGGACTGGTTCCTGGCGATCTGATCCAGTTCCAAGCGGATAAGGAAATCAATGGAGCCGTGGTACTGGAGAATCGACCGGAGGAGTACTCATTGCTGGTCAAGATACTTCCACGAGGGTGAGTTTTCCCTTTCTGTTTTTGTGTTTTTGATGGTTTGATTATTTCTTTGTGGCTGTGGTTTATTATGATTGCCCCTCCATGACCCCACCACCATTTTTTGTTCCTTTATCGGAGGCTTTCACCCACGCACTTTGGCTTGACCTGATTCCTGCTTCTTACTGGCGGGTCTCGGTGGGAGAGTTGGAGTCTTTTTTTTTTTTTTTTTTTATATGCCTGACCGCATGTTGACTGACTCTTCTCTCTAGCGATGCCATTGAACTGCCGTACCGATGGTTGCTCATCGTTCGGAAGAGCAACTTCGCGTCTCTGGCTCCCGGGACTAAGCCACTCCCGGCGCATTTGGCGCGTAAACCCGAGAATCGGAAAGAACTCGATTTGCCGGTGGCAGGTAGCCCGTTTGGTGATGGGCCGTCGCCGTATCAGTGGGCCGAATTTGAGACGGTGAACGATGCAAGCCATGTCTGGGTCCACCAGCTCCAGGGGCAGCAGCACCGGCAGCAACAGCACCAGATCTGGTATTATCTGGGGCCATCGTCCACCGAGTGTAGGGCTCAATATACGCACAACCCTAGCGTGTCTGTCCACAATCCCCGGGCGAATTTCCTGGATAGCGTCCGGTCGCTTGGCGCGGTCAATCATGCTCAGCAGTCAGTGGCCGCGATTAATGCTAAATATGCTCGGACGAATAATAGCCCTGCAATTCTGCAACATCATGCGGTGACCCGGCTGCTCCCCTTTGCTGCTAATGCTGGTGCTGCTTCCGCCTCATCTTCGGCTTATCCCCACCACCGGCAGCACAACCACCACGGCCTGCAATACCATGCTACTACTAGTACTCCTGCTATTGCTTCTGCTGCCCCTCATCATAATACTACTACTCATCACCAACACCAACAACTTCCGACCCAGTCTCACCTTGTCCCTGCTGCTGCTGCTGCTGCTGTCACCGCTCCTCCTGTGCAGCGTCCTCTTGCCCCTCCTCCACCGCCGCCGACGTCGCTGCACGCTACGACCACCTCCTCTCCGTCTTCTTCTGCGATGCCGTCAGCCTATCGTTCCCTGCCAACTCAATCTGCTCGTCACGCTCCATATCCTCAGATCACCAAGGCCCATCTTCAACAAAATAATAATACCAGCAATAATAATCACAATAGCTCGCATTCCCGTTCCCCCTCCTCCCAACAACAGCAATCACAGCAACCTCAACAACTGCCTGCCAATACCTTTGCCAACGTCCGAGAGCTCATTGCCCGTCGTCGACTCGCCCAAATCACCGATCATGCCAATGTGTTCGCTGGGTATAATATCGTCAGCCCCGAGCTAGTCGTAGAGACGCTGCTGGGTCCCATGGGCTCGGTAGCGCCGTCCAATGGTCTGGAAAAGCTTGAGCTGGCCATGGCTCAGCAACGGGTGCAACCCCGGGCGGTCGATGGGACCTTGTTGCCGTTACAGCCGCTCAACATGCGGTCGGATGAGGTGAACCGATTGTTGCGAATGCTCCGGTTCTCGCTCGTGAGTCACCGTGAGCGATTGGATGTGCTGCAGCAGAAAAAAGAGTCGGAGAATAACAAGGCTGAATCGGTCGATCGGGGTAGTGTGGCTGCGGCCAAGATGGCTGGGAAATACGCGTTCCTTGATAAGCAACGGTCGCAAGTGCCGACCGTGTATCAGTCGCCGTATGACCACCCGTCCGGTTTCACCAAGCACGCCGAGGAGACTTTTGGTCTTATTCCTTGCGAACCCGAGCTGCCCAAGCCGTCGCTGGCCAACGATTATTTCGCCAGTCTCTCGCCAGAGGACCAGGAGAAGATCATGAAGACCTGCGGTAGTTATGTGCAACGAGCCATTGAACGCTCGACCAGTCATAGCCGGCAAGGATCCGCGTCGAACTCCCGGCTGGCGTCGGTCCTCGCTCAGCAGACGGACAACCCAACCATCGATATCACGCCGGTTGAGGACATGCCGCCGCTGTCAGCGCTCGACCTGCCCCTGCATGCGGATTCACCTTGCTCAAATTTCAGTCGGTCGCATTTGCGATTCCAGTCACCAAACGACTTCACCTCCCACGGAGTTGAAACTCACAATCATGACCATCATGAGCTCTTCGGTGACCAACAGGCCAACATGCGGTTCTGGCAGAATGGGCCATGGGAAGCCGGTGACGGGAATACACCGAACGACGAGAACCGACCGTTCTTTGGGCCGCATGAACGACTCAAAAATGACTATGCCTCGTCGGACATATCTCTCGGCCGGGGGCCAGGGTCTTTGCACTCGGTTGACATGGCTGGTTTCGGACTAGATGCGACAGACGATATATGTGCTGAATTGAGTCCGTGAGCGTGTCTTTTCTTTCCATTCGTTTTTGGTACTTGCCGTGATACGAAATCATTCATGTCTCATGTAACGATTTTCTTTTTATTCTTGGACTGATGACTGCATGACTGGCGTTTGATTGTTGTTGCGTTGCTACTTTCCGGTTCAGAAAAAAAAAAAAGGCGACATCCATCTCAGATGAGGCTGGATAGATGAGGGGAGACAAAAACAGAGGCAGGAAGGAGGAAGAAAAGAAAAGCGACCGTGGGGATATACTTGTCTACTTACTCTACGGAGTACAACGCGACAGCCAGCCTTGTCCGGTTGACCACGCTGGGCCGCCATTCGTGACACCGACATTTGCTCCCGGGCTGTCCTGCCCATAACGACGCGGGGTGTTGGGCTGGTTGATGGCCGGACACGCCAACGGCCCACCAGCCACCTTTCCTCACTTTCCTTTTTCCCCCCTCGTCCATATACACGCCTTGCCGGCTCCGATAAGGCAAAGGGCCTACTTCCGCCCTATGCTACGCTACGTTTACTACGTTTTACCACGTTTACATTACTCCCCTGTTTCCCTGTTTCCTTCGACGTGCATGATACGATAGACAAAAGCAGGAAAAAGAAAAGTCCAATGATCTTTGCACTTCCCTATTTCCCATTCCATTGATACCCCTGTTCCTTTCCCAAACCTTTCCTTTCTTGTCTTCCCTTCACTGATGAATACAATTTCTGTATCCCTCCTGATGTTCTTTTTTTTTTTTTTTTTTTTTTTTTTTTTTCCTCTCTCTCTCTCTCTCTCTTGTTTGGCGCTCATCCGGGTCTCTGGTCTCGACGAGGACGCAGACAAGGCCGGGTGTGGCAGCCGTCACTCCATGAATATATGGGTGACAGTCGATGTGATTGATGCTGGCGGCATGGTTCTTGGTTAGTATTTAGAGTAGTTAGACAATGATACCTTCGAATTGGTTATCACTGTTTTCGGTGTTGAGTAATCCGCTGAAATCTGTAGTGGGCTTTGGATTCTCCACAATTCTTCAGGTTCGGAGCGCTGGGTCAATCTTGTTTCCCATGATAGATGTTTACAAGTCCCATTTGTCGGGCTTCGCACAAAGCTGTTCGATGCGATTGCGGTCCGAAGGAGCTCAAATCCCCAGCCTGCATCCACCATGAGAAAGTAAATGCGGCCACTGCCGGTGCCATTTGTAACTATTCACTTGACACGATGTACGCCAGCGCGAAGTGAGTCGCGGGCTCTTACTGTATCTTCTAGTAGGATTGATTTGAATATCGGAGCCTGTTTTGTATGACGCGGATAGCTTAAATGAAGCAGGTGCTCTTGTTTTTTATGTGCATTTTTGCATGTATTTGGATTTGTGGCTTTGTTTTCGCACGTATTGCCAGCATTGTAGTGAGTTTCAGGTCGTTATATATCCAGGGTTGTGAGAATCGTAGTGGGATGTCAATACATCCAACTGAAGAATCATAAAACATCTTCCTCATCTATCATCTCCATTGAGATATTGGAGAAGCGGTAACGGGATGCAGCAGCACAAGTTCTTTGTAGGCCATGTCCCGTCTCTCGAATATATCTGGGTCTCTTCCTCGTCTGGTGCAACAATCTCGTTGATGACAGTCTTGACAGGACGGGTTCGAACAAAGGTTTTAACCTCCGTTTAGCCCCAGAAAGAGAGCGAACTTGCAGAAGGGATTTAAATCCGTTCATTGGCTTTGGGCAGCCTGGTGAAGAGAGTCCTTTGAAAGGCGTTGGGTTAGTCCCTGATGATATTACCGGATCCTGTTGAAGTGACTTCTCTTGTCTTGAATGAGAGTGCTATTTTTTACACAACCCCGGGCGACAACGAGTCGTCGAAGAGGGCTGAAATGCAACCAGACCTAACGGTGGTCCAAACATCCTACTGGGGTAGGCTTGTCTGGCGTGAAGGGGAGAGGGAAGGAACTAATGTTCCTCCGGTTCCTAGTACCATATTTCTACCTTATCAAGTGGCCAGAGAATTCCAGTCGTTCCCAGAGTACGGTTTCTAAGTCTGGTTAGACCGTTAGAGTCTCTTGTCGAGGGAAAGTGGGAAGATGTGACATATTTCAATAAAGTTTCGTTCTTTCGTGGGGACCATTATCATTTCAGACGTCTGGGGCAATTAGCAATACTCACAAGCAAGATCAACTAGGAGTATACATACAGAGAATTTCCCGTTTCGGGTGGCTTCCATGTGCATGGAGCCAAACGCACGTACTATCGCATTCTTGGAGTTGGATAATCCTGGGAACCCATTTAAGGGGCGCAGGCCTCGTTGATTATGAACATGAAATTATCATATCTCTTTCGCATAACTACCCTTTGTGTCCCATACGTGGCATTCATCCACAAAAATATATCTGAGCTGGCGTTCATCAGACGTCAGTGGCCAGCCATAAAGACAGCGCTGCGATTTATTTCCAATCCGATATATATCTCAGGCTGGGCTGAGCAGGAAAATAAAGTTTCCCTAATCTAAGTGATCGGGCAATGGTAGCAGTCAAACCGGCTGCAGAAGCTGATGTGACACATAAGCCGACTACAAAAAACATAGCTAAAGGGTTTCTGATAGAGCCTTGAAACAGGCAAGGGCAAATATCATTTTGCTCTGCTTCGACGATTATGAGATGGTTTCTGAAGTGGTGAACAAATTCATTGGGCCATGACGGATGATGTATAGGGAAACAGAATATAGTCGAACAGAATAACCATAATGTCAGCGGTGAATTGAGTTAGTATTAACGCCCATAAGAAATATACTACACAGTGCTATTGCTAAGTAGCACTAGTACTACAATGTACTGTGTATACAGAGACTCAGTAGAAAACGGGCTCTATATCCCTTTATTCCTCTCGAGGAAAACCCTCAGACCGAAAATGCTGACCACCAATTGGATAGAATCAACCAGGATCTGTGTTGTCCTAAGCAATCAAACAAGCTGGTGTCACACCCGGTTATTGGGTATACAACTGATACGCCGACAAACATTGACATTTCCATTTATTGTGCTGACATAGTGTGCATTTTTATGGAGTTTAACCTGTCATAAGCCACTTCGGATCTCCTTTCACCGTTCATAGCCAGCAGATAAAATGACCAACAGCTGCGAAAACCCGTGAGTCCTTACATCTATACATCTATATATATCTATATATATACCTACGCTAACCGAACTCCTCTCCAACCTTCTAGACCCCCCTTAACGGATCTCCTCCCAAGCATACCCAAGAAATCCGTCGCCGAACGAGATGTCTACCGCGTCCTGCTCGAAAACGGCGAGAGCTTTATCTTCAAGCCGGCGTGTGATGAAGAACCAGCTAACGACCGAGATGCATATGTGCCTCAGGATGAGCTAGCTGTGTATAACAGATTCAAGTATCTCCAAGGAAGGTACATTCCCATTTGCTATGGGATTGTAACCCTGCGTGGAAAAGTGGGCCTGCTGATGGAGGATTGTGGTTCAAAGACCTTTGAAAACCCCCCCCCCCCCCCACTTGATGAGAACACCAAGTTTATCCTCTTTCTGCGGGCTATGTGTGCAATGGAAAGGTGTTTGTCTGCAGGACTGGTGCACCAGGATGCTGAAATCCGTAATATTATCTACAATCCTGTTACCCTGCAAGTGAGGATAATCGACATTGAGATACCGCAATATGAAAGGTACAAGCCACAGGATGTATGGATCTCCATATTCCAGAATGTGACAAATGTTGAATTTGCAACAGCCTCCGGGTATGCAAAACTCCTTCGATAGGAGTATAATAAGATGGCCCCGGAAGTCAGACAGTCAGTCCATTGTGGGTATGGATCTCCCCACAATTCGGGAGGATAGATCGGACCGTTAGATCTTTATCTATCAGAGATCAGAGTACAGAGTACAGAGTACAGAGTAGATAGTCCTAGTACCAACAATGAGAATTAATATCAACCGCCATAAGAGATATATAGACCATGACACACGGCTGTTATCAGGCTCAATCCCGAGACCGGCGATTAACTCCTAAACTGGAACAAGAATAGGCTTCTTATCAGCCGCAGTGATGTCGTGCGGGGTTTAGTTGAAGAGCACGTTCCAATTGTTATCCCTGGCTTCAATCTTCAGCTCTGCATATATCTCGGTTCTTCCCTATATACAATTAAATCAATAATATATATTCTTTTTAGAATGCACTGAGATTGTGTCCATTGAACATGTCCCAAAATAAAGATACCGCCGACGAGGCGTTGGCCCGCATGGGCTACCAGAGCGAATTACCCCGGAATCTGAGCATGCTAAGTATTCTCGGGCTGTACACGCGACACTCCCTAGATATCTAAAGATGTCAATGCTAATACGAATGAAGGTCTTTCGCAATCATGGCCGCTCCCTTCGGTCTCAGCACCACCCTCACAATCACTTTAACAGACGGCCAAGCTGTTTCCGTGATCTGGGGTTGGGTACTAGTCACCCTAATCTCAACCGGAATCGCCGCCTCCCTCGCCGAAATCTGCGCCGTCTACCCAACCGCTGGCGGCGTATACTACTGGAGCGCGATGCTCTCAACCCGCGAATGGGCGCCCGTGATGTCGTTCATCGATGGGTGGTTAACACTCGTTGGCAACTGGACGGTCACGCTGAGTATCAACTTCAGTGGTGCGCAATTGATTCTCTCTGCGATTAGTCTGTGGAGGGAGGACTTTGTGGCTAGTGCGTGGCTGACAGTGGTCGTGTTTTGGGGGGTTATGGGGTTCTCTGTGCTGGTGAATGTGTTTGGGAAGAAGTATTTGGATCTGGTGAATAAGGTGTGCATTTTTTGGACAGCGGCCAGCGTCATTGCTATTATGGTGACATTGTTGGTGATGGCGGGTGACGAGGGAAGGAGGGATGCGAAGTGGGTGTTTGGGCATTATGATGCCTCGAAGAGTGGGTGGTAAGTTGTCCCTGTCCTTGTTATCTCACCCATACAGGCGCTGACGATGCAGGCCCTCTGGATGGGCGTTCTTTGTCGGCCTCCTACAAGCCGCATACACCCTCACAGGCTACGGAATGGTAGCATCCATGTGCGAAGAAGTGCAGAACCCTCATCGCGAAGTCCCCAAGGCCATTGTCCTCTCCGTCGTCGCAGCCGGTCTCACCGGCGTCGCCTACCTAGTTCCCATCCTCTTCGTCCTCCCTTCGGTCCAGCGCCTCCTCGACGAACCCAGCGGCCAGCCCGTCGGTCTCATATTCAAGCTTGTCACGGGGACCCCAGGCGGAGGGTTTGGCCTTCTGTTCCTGTTGTTGGGTGTTCTGTTGTTCGCCGGGACAGGTGCCTTGACAGCCGCAAGTCGCTGCACCTACGCCTTCGCGCGCGACGGCGCAATCCCAGGCTTCCGACTCTGGCGCCGGGTCAACCCCAAACTCGACGTCCCCGTCTACGCCATCCTCCTTTCCGCGGCCGTCGACTGCCTCCTTGGCCTGATCTACTTCGGCTCCGACGCAGCCTTCAACTCGTTCACGGGCGTCGCGACAATCTGCCTCTCCACCTCCTACGGTCTCCCAATCCTCATCTCCATGATCCGCGGCCGACAAGCGGTGAAGCACTCGGGTTTCTCGCTTGGACGGTTCGGGTACGCGATTAATGCGATCACGGTGTGTTGGATCGTGCTTGCGGTGGTGCTGTTTTGTATGCCCGTGTCATTGCCTGTGAGCGCTGGGAGCATGAACTATGCGAGTGTTGTATTTGCGGGTTTTGCAGTGATTAGTGTGGTGTGGTATTTCGCGTATGCGAGGAAACATTTTACGGGGCCGCCGGTGGGTGAGGAGGAGTCGGGGGTCATGACGGGTAAGGCGGTGGATAATGTAGAAGCTGAGCCGGAGAAGCAGAAGAGCTGATTGACCTCTCTACGAGTATATATACAGTGTAAAATAGACCCGTTATACTATTTTGTTTGCGATTGTTCAAGTGCATCCAGTTTATACTCTATTACTACTAATACCCCTGGACTCAATCACAAGTATCCAACCTCTCCGAGAGCCGCGGTCCAACAATTCAACGCCACGACAGACAAGCAGCGATAAACATTCTGTCAATTCATCCTTCGTGCTTTATTATTACTGTTAATTTATTCCACAGCGCAGAAACACGTTTTTCTCGCATAATCTGACGTCTGCCATTCATATCTAGCATATTTGTTTATCTGCGCGCGCAGTGACAGCTCCGAAGTCCGGGGAAGAAGCTTTTGCCCTTTCATTCTTCTCCCTTCGACGTTTGGATACTGGTGTTTCTATATAAGATACTCGGAAATCCTACCAATACTCGATGCTTACCGCATGAGCCTATTATCCATGCCAGTCACCGCCGGATGAGGATACCCGGAGTTCGAGTTCGCATTGAACCTACCTAGCATCATGTCGGATTCCGTTGGTGCGTTCCCCCCCTTCTTTAGTACATTCATGAAACAAGCTAAACTAAGGGATGTGTATTAGATCGCGTCTTCGTCCATGCCTTGAATACCGTTAAACGAATCCCCCGGACGGGCACTGCGCGCCCTCCGACGGCGGAGCGATTGAAGCTATATGGATTGTACAAACAAAGCATGGGTATGTACCGAGGATCGCGTGAACGGGGGATAATTGTTAACTGGTGAATAGAAGGAGATGTGGAAGGAGTCATGGACCGTCCCGTCGGGAATACAACAGATGTCTACGCGGAGTGCGAGAAATGGTACCAACCCAACCCCATACCCCGAGAATAAAGGTCATACAGGAACTGATAAATGAAAGGGACGCATGGTTCGCCCAACGCGGCGTTTCGCGCACAGAAGCCAAACGCCGCTACATCTCCACCCTAATCGAAACCATGCATCGCTACGCGTCGCAAACCTCCGAAGCGCGCGAACTTGTCGCAGAGCTCGAGTTCGTCTGGGACCAGATCAAGACCAACACCGCACACATGCCGCTATCGTCGCCATCGTCACCTGGGTCAGGGAGTCATGGGATGTCGCATACACAGAGGGTTGGGGTTCCGCCGTTGTCGCCGCCGGAGGTACGGCAGTCGCAGTTGCAGGCGTATTCACAGTCGCGGCTGCTGCAGCAGCAACAACAACAACAGCAGCAGCAGCAGCAACAGCAGCAGCAGAGGGGCTATGCGAATATTGGGGGACGATTGGCGCAGCCGTATGAGGATATGGTTGCTATTGCTACTGCAAATAATGGGAGGGAGTCGTCGAGGTTACGGGTGTTGAGCCCTGTTAGTCAACCAGATGAGATATACCAGCGACGGGGGAGGCGGATGCAGGGTTACGAGGATAATGGGAGTCAAGGGCAGCACCTCGATGACGAGGATGAGGATGAGGAGGAGCAGTACGAGGAGGCGCAGGATACTCTTTATGACGAAAACGACGACAATGATCAACATCACAGCAAACACACCTCCGATGAGGAGCTCAACCAAGATGGTGGAGACTCGTCATCCTCCGTCCAACAACACCAAGGCAGCAAACCCTCCCATAGCAACCATAACAACAACGACAGCACCCGCAAAAGAAGCAAACCATCAGACACCCGTCGCTGGCGACGCAGAGTCGAGCAGGCCTTGACTAAGATGACAGCTGAAATTGCCGCTGCCCGCGAACAAATGGAAATCCGCGCCATCCAACACCGTCGCCGCAACAGCGCCTGGGCCTGGTTGAAATGGCTGGCATGGGTAACGTTGCGGCAGGTGCTGTGGGACTTGGCGGTGTTGGCGATGCTATTAATATGGATGCGGATTAAGGGGGATAGACGGGTAGAAGAGAAGTTGAAGAAGGGGTGGAGTGAAGTGAGGAGAAGATTGGGGAGGTTGAGGATGGTGAGAGGGCATTCTGGGGTTATGTTGCCGTAATATCTCTTGCATGGTTTCTTTTGTTATATACCTGTACTCTGGCCATTCATTATATTTCCTTGGTTATATTATTATATTCTAGTATATAATTGGAGGTTATTTGTATATTGTCATCGTTACCGAGATAAACGTGATATTCTGATAGACTGAAGCACTCAAACCCATACCATTGATGCTAATATATACACAAACATAAAGTGCCCAGAACCAGGAAAAAGAAACCGAGTAAAAAAAAAAAAAAAAAAAAAAAGAAGTAATACAGTTCATTCTAGTACTGAGGACCGGCGTATTGAGCATACAGCTGCTTAGGCCGGAGATGTACGGGAGTCTGGTTCTCCGGAGCACCGGGGATATTCTTCTTGAGGCCCTGCACGGAGTTAGCAACGAGCCAGAAAACAAGGCAGTAACGGAACATACCAGCTTCTCAAAAACGCAATTGTTCAATTGCATCTCGGGCCTGCGGCATTCCCACAGGTTGTGGTTGTTGTTCTCCAGACACTCCCAGTGGGCAGTGAACTGCTTCAAGCAGTTGGTGTTGATATCCTTGATACTACACATTGTCAGCACTTCCCCAATCTCCAACCAACCTCGGACAAAGTGTAGACATACACACTAGCCGCACAACGAGTGACTTTGCGACCCTCCTTCAAACATTCCAGTTCCCCGCGTCCATTCGCCTCGCTCTTGCATTTCATGTAATCGTCGTTGAACGCCTGGCACCGGTCTCCAATAAAATACGCTGCGCTCGTCAACGGCGCTGACGTCGCTCCAACCTCTTCGACCTTGGGAATACCAGCGGGCATCGGGGTGGTGTCCACCAGGACGCTCTGGTTGAAGCTGCGTTCGTTAGCATTATTTGCTGATTTTGCGTTGTTATGAGATTGCGAGGGGCGGTGCGTACCGAGGGTCTCTGTCGGCCATTTTGATTGTCTGTCTGGCACTTGTAAATGTCCGTTGCTCGAGGGAGATGGAAGGTGTATTCGGAATGACCGCGAGTGAGAGCTGTGAGTTTGGATCGGAATTTGCTTTTCCGTGATTGGTTGTTTTGGTGGTTAGGTAAGCGGTTCTACAGTGTAAATGCTACGATGGACAGGAAACACTGTTTACGGTGGAATTGACACTAGAAAAAAGGTTTTTTTTAGGAATTGGAACCATTTAGCTATTCAAAACTGGACCGATTTCACCAGGTTTAGCGAGCAATGCTGTTTTGGTTGTCACTGACAAAACACGTGACCGCTGCCGAAAAAACAATGGGGCCGCAGCTCCCAGGAAGCTTCAGTGAGAGACTGAAGTGACAGGCTCGCCTTCCGCGCCGGTGTCCAACGCCTGTTATTTCATTGTTTGCTCTGCGCCAATGCGATCCTGAGGAGTCGCTTATTTCTGTTCTTTCTAATACTTATCGACTCGTCTTTGCACCGCGCGCGATACCGGAGATTGTTGTTCTTTTTTTTTTTCTGCCGGACAACTCGTTGCTACCCGGACTTTCCAATTTCCTCATCACTTCCTAAATCGCAGTAACCTTCTTCATACAAAGACCCTCTCATAAATCGAATCCGAGATGTCCCTCTTCGGAAACGCACCGCCCGCCGGTGGTGGTGGGCTATTTGGCTCCACCGCCAACAAACCCAGTCCATTTGGTTCGAATACAGGTACGGCCGGTACTCAGCCTAGCGGAGGAGGACTGTTCGGCTCGACTCCCAGTAACCAGCAGCCCTCGACGGGTGGTGGAGGATTATTTGGTTCGGCACAGAATAACCAGGGTGCGCCTGGTGCTACTGGTGGTGGATTGTTTGGCTCAACGCCGCAGAATAACCAACAACAAGGTGCTACAGGAGGTGGTTTGTTTGGCTCGACGGCGAATCAACAGAGTTCGACTGGTGGTGGTGGGTTATTTGGGTCTTCGACGCCGCAGAACCAGCAGCCTTCTGGGGGCGGCCTGTTTGGCGCTACAGCGACACAGAATCAGCCCTCCGGTGGTAGTGGTTTGTTTGGCTCCTCGACAGCACAGACTCAACCCTCAGGCGGGGGCTTGTTCGGATCCACGACTCAGCAAAAGCCTGCCGGTGGTCTCTTTGGCGGCGGCGGATTAGGAGGAGGACAGCAACAACAGACCGGGGGTGGTCTCTTTGGTGGCGGAGGACAACAACAACAGCAACAACAGCAGCAACAACAACAACCGCAACCACAGACTGGCGGTGGTTTATTTGGGGCTAGCACACAGCAGCAACATCAACAGCCAGCGCAGCAGAGTGTCTGGGGGAATAATACATTGGGTGGTCAGCCACAGCAGGGACAGCAACCTCAATTGGGACAAAGCACTGCGCAGCAGCCGGGGTCTAGTCTTTGGTCGCCAGGACGTGCTGTGACGGGAGTGCACAGAACCGTGCCGATGCAGATGGCAATTATCAAGGACAAATGGGAGAGCACGAGCTTTTCTTCTCCGTTTAGAACATATCTGTACAACAATGTTGGCGAGGAAGCGGCACCCTTCTATCAACCCGGTCCCGAGGACGACGAGGCAAAATGGGAAGAAGCTTTGCGGCAGAGACCTACGTCAGGAAACGTGCCTGTTCTCGTGAGAGGATTCTGGGAACTGGGAAAGCGCGCTCAGAGACAAAAGGACTTCTTGACCATGATGCAGAACCGCCTCCACGAAATCAACAACTGCCTCTCTGAATTACTCTCTCGCCACGACCTGAAGATTTCCGTCAAGATTGCCGACTGCCGGCGAAAGCACATCGTCCTGAGCAAGCGATGCCTTGCGCTCGCAGCCAAGACGCAAGTACTGCGAAATCGTGGTTACGCAATGGACGATACAGAGGAGGAGCTGAAGAAGAAGCTTGCTCATCTGGAGCGCTCTGTCTTCGACCCAACGCTGAATGGACGTGGAGAGGAGATTTGGGCTCGGATGCTGGCGATCCGTGAGCACTCGAAGCGTCTGCAAGTTGAGATGGACCGGGCTGGTGCGAACGCGGCTACGCAGGGTGAGGATGAGCTGGACGAGAATACCATGAAGATTGTTAAGAAGGTATGGACATTGCGGACTTTTCAGTATTGGGTTGAAGCTAACGATTATCAGATTCTTGATGACTACCACGCTCAGATCCAACACTTGCAGAAGGAGTTGAGCTCGGTCAGGAAAGACTATGAGGAGGCACAGGAGGCGCAGGGGCTTGCGGATTAGATTTCTTTTTTTTTTCTTGTTTTGGGCTCACACAACTTTGTCTCGCTATGTGATATGCTTCTGTTCCTCTTGTGTATGCGTGGTAATAGGTAATCCGGTACGAAAACATTCATGTAATGGAGCAACGGAGTTATGGAGACCGTTTGTCATTCTACCAATTGCCGTTCTATAAGTAGCAAGATCATGCTTTCCATTTCTCTATATCCATGACCCAAGACAAACGAAAAATGTACAATACTAATACATCATGCCATGACTCCTGTTAGTCAAGCGAGAGAGAAACACCAGACCATGTAGTATACGATGTATGTCATTTCTTCATGACAGCCATTCCATCACGGTCTTTTCGAATTTTCAAAGATCATCAGTTGGTTGGAGCGGGTGAAGTCGTGACGGGGAGGCAGTTTAGAGGAACTTCTTAACGAAGTCGACGGTGAAGGGGGCTATAATTGAAAGCAGACAGTCAGTATGAGTGTGCCCTAGGCAAATAGGACGAAGGGAACGTACAGAGGTAGAGCATGACGGCACCGGCGACGGCAGAGCGAATGGTCTGCGAGGCCTGGATTTCTCCAGCCTTGGTGAGGATTGTCAGAACCAGTCTTGGAAAATCCTCTTTATGCGAAGAGAGCGTAGACGACGAGTGTAACTGGGGTATTTACCTTGATCTGCTCCTTGGAGAGCTGTTCCTGGCCTGTTCGGTGGTTAGCTGTGATTCCCAAGGCGATGATAGAGGTGAATTCTGCGACTTACCTGGTGCGAACATTGTGAGTTAATAGAGTATTTGTGTATTGCAACTGTAGTACTGATGGTGACTGTGAATGTCGAGTTGAACCGAATTTCATGAAGCCTTTCATTCTGCCGGCGGCACAGACCACATGACCAGCCCCGACGGAGGCGGAATTTCTTTCTGCTGCTTGACTTCCTGTACTCTTACATCTGTTTTGCGGCGCGAGTCGTGGCCTTTTTTTTTTTTTTTTTTCTTCTTCTATTAATTGCTTGGATCCATACTCCTCTATTCTAATTACTCCATTCTTGATACTAAATCACTGAGGCGCGCGTCAAAATCCAATCGCGGAACCGCTTTTAATCACCCCGATTCGTATCCTTCCTTCGCTAGCTCCTTTTCATCTCTCACGTTCACTTCTCCACGACGTCGCATCATCTCACCATGTCCGCCAGCCCCGAGCCAGAGGCAAAGCCTACCCTACCCGCTGACCCTGTCGCGGAAGAAGATGGCCAGCCCGAGCAAGACACCAAAGCCGCCACCCCGATCGCAGGCGATGACGACAACGACGAGAACGAGGGAGCAGAGCTAAAGGCGCAAGTCGACGGAGCGGATGATGATGAGGACGATGAGGAACTCGCTAAGCCGGTGGCTGCTGCGGACGATGACAATGACGACGAAGAGGATGCCAACGATGACGGTTCCGACGACGAGTCGATTCTTTCTGAAGTCGATGAGGCGCAATTCGAGGACTTTGATCCTGAGAATGTCGATGTTGAGGATCGGCCGCAGTTGGCGATTGATGAGGAGAATTTGAAGTTGGTCGGTCGGCACAAGCGCAAGAGGACTGAGGAGGGTGGTGATGGTGAGCGGTCGTCGAGGAGGAAGAAGGAAGGACGGCGTGAAAAGAAGACTCGTCGGATGAAGGAGTTGGAGGAGGGTGGTGAAGATGATGAAGGGGAGGGCAAGTCGAGGAGGAGGGAGAAGAAGAAGAGAGATGCTACTCCTGATGAGGAGTTGTTGGATCCTGAGACGCGTATGTCTTTCTTCCCTTCAAATATCGATGGCATCTAACAAGCATTGCAGGTCGTCGTCGGGCCCTTGACCGAGCTATGGACCAGGCGCTGAAGAAGCCTACGAAGCGACGTGCCAAGAAGGCTGATGGAATCGTACGTCTTCGAGAAGTCTATATCATGGGTAATCTGGTACTAATCTGATTGCTCTAGGACCTCGAGCAAATGGCCGATGCTGAAATCGAGAGCATGCGCAAGCGCATGACCAACGCCGCTCAAATGGACGCCTTTGCCCGTCGGGAGGGCAAGCCCGCCATGCACAAGCTCAAGATGTTGCCAGAGGTTGTCTCGCTGCTCAACCGCAACCAATACATGAACAGTCTGGTCGACCCGGAAATCAACCTTCTGGAGGCTGTCAAGTTCTTCCTCGAGCCGCTTGATGACGGATCTTTGCCAGCCTACAATATCCAGCGCGATCTGATGAATGGCTTGGCCAGGCTCCCCATCAACAAGGAGGCCCTGGTGGCCAGTGGAATCGGCAAGGTGATTGTGTTTTACACCAGGAGCAAACGCCCCGAGGCTGGCATCAAGCGTCTAGCGGAGCGTCTGCTTGCGGAATGGACGCGACCTATCTTGCAGCGCAGTGATGACTATTCGAAGCGGGTTTACCAGGAGGCTGCATTCGATCCTACGTACGTGCTTTATCCATTGACTTTGTCCACGTATTTGATACTGACCTGAATAGGAAACTCACCAACCGCGCACCCACAGCCCAAGCGACTGCGGCAGAAGCCCGGGCACGAGAACTTCTTCCTCCCCGACTAGCAAACCGTGCCCGTGCCGAAATCACGCACACCAGCTACACAGTGGTGCCCCGTCCAACAATGGTGCAGGAGAGCAAATTCGCTCGTCCTCTGGGAGCCAGTGGCGAGGATCGGTTCCGACGGATGCGGGCGCGACAGATTGCAGCCTCGAAGGGATCTCGAAGATAGATACTCGTCTATACGGGTCCTTTCGCCATGGTTTTTCTTCTTATTTCCGGTTTTTTGGTCAGGTTGTCATGGCGTCTGGGCGTATTGCATCTTCTCTTATTTTAAATTGCTTGTGTATTATGCATCTAGAAATGGATATTATACGGGGTCCAATCTAATAATAAACAAAACAAGCATTACTCGTGCGATACGATAGACTCGGTAAAACCCGCCGAGCTATATCCGGCGGCAGTCGCCGAGCAGACCCCGACCGGACGACGTCACACCCGGTTTTTGGTCGGCCCTCCATTACGGAGAAATTTGATTATATCAGACCATCGTCCGGGGTCTGTGACTTCACTCCGAGTCACCATTTTCTTCGATCTTTCGTTCATACTCTGGAATTGTCTCCTTCTCTACCATCTTATAGAATTTTCACCTCTATAGAACCCTAATACTCCAACATGAAGCTCTTATCAAAGGATGAAGAGGATGCGCACTACAGGTACGTCGGCGTTCCCCCACGGAGAAACCACCACAACGCACTCACTAACAAAAAAAAAAAAAAACCTCCAGCTCCGTCCTCAAAGGCGGCACCCTGGGCACACTCGTCGGTCTCGCCGCAGGCGTCGGCGGCGTAATGTTCGCCCAAAAACGCTACGCCACAATCCGCAACCTCACCCTCCCCATGAAGTCCTTCCTCGTCACCTCCTCGGGAACCTTTGTCGGAATCATCTCCGCCGACAACGCCTCGCGCTCCTTCGAAGCCTCCCGCAACGCCGAACGCCAATGGTACGAGAACCGCGAGCAGCGTCTCCGCGAGGAGGGGCTGCAGGGCATGAGCTTTATGGACCGTGCATTCGCGTTTGCCCGTCAGGAGAAGTACAAGATTGTCAGTGCTACGTGGGTGGCTAGTATGATTGGGTCGTGGGTGTTTGTGGGCCGGAACCCGTATTTGTCTGGGCAGCAGAAGCTTGTGCAGGCGCGTGTGTATGCGCAGGGTCTGACGCTGGCGGTGTTGGTTGCGTCGGCAGCGTTTGAGATTTCGGATCAGAGGAAGGGTCGTGGGATGTTGAAGCAGGGGCGGGAGGGTAAGGGGGCGGATATGAATGCGGCGGCTAAGGAGAAGGTTGCGGAGGAGCAGCAGGGGGATTTGTGGAAGGATATGGTTGCTGCTGAGGAGGAGAGGTTGAAGCAGAAGCACCAGTCGTTGTACGAGAAGCCGCAGGCGCATGCTGAAGAGCCTGTTGGTCAGGGTGAGAAGGGTGAGAAGGGTGAGAAGAACGAGAGTGAGAAGGGGGGCGAGAAGAAGGAGAAGAAGAAGAAGAACTAAGTACATGCTTGATTCTGTTTTGACGACACAAGGCAGGTCCTTCTCTGTCTGTTGGATATTTGGGTGCATTTTATGTGGTAAAAAGGCGTTCTGTTATATAATGTATTCCTACTGTACGCAAGATTCAATCTCCTACTTCAAGACTTCCTGAACTTGACAAGATTGGAGAATTTCATTTTATTACATACTAACCAATCAGCTAGATACAAAGACGAAAACACTTTGATAGCCAACAAAATACACCCCCAAGAACCCTAACCTAAAACGTACCACAAGGAACGGCAACGGCGATGGCAACGACAACAACGTCAACAACCAACACCCACGCTCAGTGCCTCACTCTGCGGTCTCCAAGCTCCATCGACTCGGTCTCACTGTCAAATCCGGCATGTCTGTAACTTCCAGTATCATACTCATATCCGAGAACCGCCTGACTCTCCTCATCCTTCTTCCTAGTATCACCCACAAAGCAAGAAGCCTGAATATTGTTAAGCTCGTCTTCCTCCCTATCAAGACTGCGGTGCGAGATGTAAAACAAGTTCCCGCCAATGAAAGCCAGAATCGCAACAAAGCCATAGTTCCAGACGAGAAGGGGATCGGTCGAGAGAGCGGTCAGACCCTGCTGGATAGCAGACGAGATGGCGTTCATGAAGAGGAAGAGCGATTGCACCAAACTCTTCATGTTCTTTGGGGCCTTGGTGTATGCATACTCATATCCCGTAATCGACGCCAGGATCTCCGAGATTGCAACCAGGATGTATGGCACCGCCTGCACCCACACGTTGATCGGGGCTGGTTCTTTACACACGCTTGGGTGGTCACCGCAGGGACTAGTCTTGTAGATGTAGTACTGGGTGACTGTCGCAGCGACCATGGACAAAGAGGCGAGGATGAAGCCGGTGTAGATGCGCTTGAGAGGGGTGAATTTGATGCCCATGCGGCTGAGACCCGGGTAGATGAGATGGTCCATGATGGGGATGAAGATGATTAGGGCGAGGGGGTTGAGGTTGAGGATGATGTCGTTGGGGGCGCCGTGGAGTTGCATGGTTGCCGCTTGTGAGGTGAGGTTGTTGGTCATTTGGCTATAGGTGAGCCCTACTTTAGTTAGCTTCTATTCTTTCTCTGTATGTTGAGGGGAGGAGACGTACAGTAGAGCGGATACCAGAGGAAGATAACACAGGCCTTGGCGACACGACGGACCTCATCAACCCACAAGTCATCGAAAGTCATCCATTCGGGCCTGTGGTCAATCTTGCTCGGCTTCGTGTCCTCCCAGAAGGCACGAGACTTGCAGTTGCGAATACTAACATCGTTAGCCACTTGACCCTTCATGCCCTGGGGAAAAGCGAACTCACAGTGTCCTCGGATTCCACGACCACTTCTTCATCAACGCAAGCCACCACAACTTACAAGCCTTTCCCAACACAGACCCCGTAGGCGGCGTAACCGAATACTTATTCCGGCAAACATACAACACAAGCGGACAGAGCCCAAACATGATCGTTGGAATCAAGAACGCCAGCCAGAACCCGACGTATCGCTCCGCGTAGACCATGGAGATGGAACCCGTTAAAGCACCGACGTTGATCATGCAGTAGAAGTACATGAATATACGCGAGATGGTCTGGCCTGGGTCGACAATCACGCGTTCACCGGTTTTGGCGATGGTTCTGACGTAGAGACGTGTTTCTTTGTATTGTTCTGCGATTAGGGGAGAGATGTTTGACCTGCCTGGTTAGCAACGCGTTTTTAGTAGGAATTGGGACGGGAGGGAAGGCCTTACTTGAAGCCCCCAACGCCAATACCGAAGACAACCAGACCCACGGAGAAACATCCCAGAGATCCCTGGGGGTGTGTAATAACCGACGGCAACGCAGAGATAATCAAGATGATATGGCCCAAAAACGCAAAGACAATCGAGAGCTGGATAGTCTTGAGTCGTCCGAGGAACTCATCGCCAATCCAGGCACCCACGAGCGGAGTCACGTAGCACCAGAACGTGTTGACTAGATCATGAGCTGCTGGTTTTCAGAATGTTTGAGCAGGAATACTTACACGTCGTAAGACCAGTCGCGGCTTGCTGTCCCATGCCCAGAGCACCAGGCTGGCCAGAACCATCGGCACCGGTCGTCGAACCCTCAGGCAGAGGCTGCTGGATGTAGTTGACAACTAGAACAATAGTTAGAGCCTAGAACCGAGTTTCTCGGGGATGAAGACTCACAAACAGCAGCTGTTCCAAAGAACGAGAATCTCTCGCACAACTCCACAAACGCAATCGTGTAAGCAACCCAGGGAACCTTGCCCGACACGCGACGCAAAGTGCTCTCTTCTTCCACCGTAGGACGCTCATACTCATCGTCATCCAAGAACCTAGAAGAAGTAGAGAACACCGTGGACTTGACTGGAGAGACGGTGGCATTGGCACGCTCGGAGGATTTGTGTTCAGATGCGTCGGTCAGATGGGACTTGAAGCTGAGCCAGGACTTGTAGCTGTTTGTAGTTGAGCTTCGTTTTTCTTTCATCGTGGTGAGTTGGAAGAGGTGGACTTGAACACGAGATAAAATACAAGAGGGGTAGTAAACGAATGAACATCCACGAGGACGAGGACGAGGTCGAGGGTGGGGAGAAAAGGAGAAAAGAAGAAGAGGAAGAGGAAGCGAGAGAGAAAAACATAAAGGTTTGTGTGTGTGTGCGTTATTTCTGAACAAAAAAACATCTTGATCGATGGTGTATGTTTGAATGAGGGGGTTTCAGTGAATGACCAGAAAGAGATTTCACAGGGACATAGTTGTAATTAAGGGTTATACAAGTAAAGAGGGGCATTAGCTACTTTTTTACTATTTAAAGGAGAGAGACTAAAATGAGGGTATGCAGAGTATACTCGCGCTGGATTTTTTTTTTTTTTTTTTTTTTTTTTTTTTTCAATACAGAAGCTCTATATGACCGTATCCAAGGTTAGGGCAAGGACAAACAGACTGGGTAGGGCACGCCATGCATGCAGCAACAAAAAAGTGAAAGGAAGAAACAAGAAACTTATCGTGGATTCTCTGGCAGTTGTATATACTCCGTGCCCGTCTTCGATTCTTAGAACACGGTGTCAAGATATACCGAGTAAGGTAAGCAGTACTGCCGGGGAGGGTTGATGATTGATGCGATGCTGACTATTTGGACCTTTGGCAGTTTCCTATGCTTCCAGTGATCACTCAATTGCATGAGTTTCTCGAAAAAAATGCCTTATTCGAGGCTTGGAATCCCACATCTTGGACCGCCTTGTTGGAAGCTTACCGGTTCGTCGAGCAGCGCTGCGCGTTGCTGGGTATTTCAGCCACAATAAGAAACGAAGCGGCATGGGCAAACTTACTAAAAAAACGCTGGCTTGATAAATCGAGACCACGATTATGACTGTATACACATGTGCTCTGGTCCTTGCAGGAAATGCATGTGGTATCTTTTAGAGCCTCGCATACATTCAAATTTGGAAGTGTCTGGCACACTGTCTGTGGCTACTGTTTGTTTGCTGGAGTGAACCATGGGTATGTGATTCTTTGTGTGGTGGATACAAACTCGCTGCAGATGTAATGATACTCCTGTAGCAAGCATGATTAGGTCTTCTGGATAATATAAATCAAAATTCTATATCAAATACTGCTTGACAGCTTCATGTAGCTGCAATGTGTATAGAAGTCGGCTAACATGCCCGATCCGGAAACCCGCCATCTCCACGCGGAGATAACCTCTTGTAAATCTTGCATTTGCCTCCGACCAACAATACAAGAGACAACACAATAATGGCTCGACGCCAGAAATTAGTCTGCAATGCCTGCCGCCAGCGCAAAAGTAGATGCGATGGGGGCACTCCATCGTGCTCCAATTGTACCGCCACCGGCCGCCAATGTCACTACGACAAGGCGCCGTCGTTGGCCTACGTGCGCGCATTGCAGGAGCGCATCCAAATGCTAGAAAGCCGGCAAACTGTACCCAAAGAAGGATCCGTGCCGCTGAATTTTGCCGGGCAGGACGAAGAGTCCATTAGTGTGGACGCGCGGGGTGATTTGAGCTACCATAATCTGACTTCCGCCATCCACGAAACTCCGTCTGAGAAGGAGTCTGCTTCAACGATAGGGGCACCGCCGTCATCCTCGAGTCTGTCGGCAATAACAGCGACAGCGACACCTTCGGGGACGGAGCAGGTGAACGGAGCGGAAATTCGACGGGCTCTGGTGGCGCACGCGACGGCGCAAAGGCAACAAGAGAATCAGCACCTGGATCTTATTGCCACCCATACAGATATCCCTCCTCCACTAGCGAGGACATTGTTGGAACTGTACTGGTGCTGGCTGCATACTAGTTTTCTCTTCGTTTATCGTCCCACGTTTACCCGGGACATGCCGTTGCTGGTCGGGCAGGGGGGCCGTTCATATTGCTCGGATACGTTACTGAAAGTGGTTTACGCCCATAGTTGCCGATTTGTGCGAGACCCAGAAAGTACCTGGGATCCATTAGGACGCGATGAGACGTTCCAACAGTTTGCAGACCGATTGATGTCGGAGGCGCAGGTCGCCCTGGCGATGGAGACAATCAATCCACCATCGATCCCGACGATTCAAGCGTTACTACAGCAATCGGCGCGTGATATGGCTTATGGTCGGTCATCACAAGCATGGTTGTATTCGGGAATGGCGTTTCGCATGGCGATTGATTTGGGGATACACGTGTCAACAGAACGGCTGCAGCGATATGCACGGTGGTTGTCACCGGAGGACATTGAAGTACGGAAGCGACTCTTTTGGAGCCTGTATGCGTGGGATAAACATATCAGTTTGTATCTGGGGCGTATGCCTAACTTTCTGGCGGGAACTGACAGTATTCCCTTGGAGTTCTTGGATGATTATACCGAGACGGAGCCCTGGCAACCATTCTACGGATCCGAACGATTGGACAACCCAGGCGATTATCCCCCGACTCCTGGTTATGTTGTCTCATGCTTCACAGCTCTGTGCAAACTGTGCAAGACTCTGAGCCGCTTAATGCTCGAGCTGTACAGTCCCGGCACTAATAAACCAAAAAGGGAATCTGCCCAGGACTTCTCCAAAATGGCAGTCTTTGTTGCGATAAATGAGGAGCTCCAGGTATGGCAGACTGGGTTACCGCCGTTTCTCAAGATCGATCCTCAGAACATACCTGCCGTCAGTCCTCCCCATCACATCACCTCTCTCAACCTTATGTACCATACGACTTTGATCCTGCTGCATCGGCCACACGTGGCGGGACAGAGGGATCTGAACGCACCCGCCGTGCAGCGTAGCTGGAAAATCTGCAAGACGGCTATGCGGGCGATACATGATATTCTGCAGCTGTATGTGGGGACATTTGGGTTTTCGCATATCACCTACATGAATAGTTACTGTACCTACACGGCGGCTACGACAGCGGTGTATCAGCTGGAGATTGACGATGAGCAGCAGAAGACAATTGGACCAACACGGAACTCCATCTGGACGGAACTGAAGTTCTTACTAGATATCTTGCAGCGTACTGCTGTGTCAATGACAGGTCTCAACCGCAGCATTGACATTATCCGCTCACGGCTGAAGAAGATCCTCGACAGACGAGCGGCTTCACAATTACAATCCCTGTTCCCACCACACCTGAGTTCTGAGCGCATGCCGTCGCAGTCCTCACAGCCTCCTTCTCCCCCATCTTACTTCCAATCACCAGAGCCCACCTTCTCTGACGCCCGTCCGACATCATCCACGACGCCGTCTCTTCTTCCTCGACAGTCTCAACCTAACCCACTCAACCCCGGATTGCAGAACGAGAACCCACTTACTCAAGACAACACAAACCTGGAAGCATGGGCTAGCTGGCTGCCTGCGTTTCCAGGACAGGACGTGTCACTGGGGACAGAGTCGCTCTTTGACTGCGAGGCAGGGTTAAGTCCGGATACGCGATGTGCATTGATGGGGTCGAATCTAGATCCGCATTTGAGTCTTGATTATCCCTTAACGGGGGAGGCGATGGATGAGTATAGCCGGTTTACGGAGGGGTTGTAGATAACATTCTTATGCATAATGAATTACTTGATGTATTATATGCGGTACTGGTACATACATAGTAAATAGATCTAATGTTTTATCCCCAAATCGGAGGGGATCGGATACCCCACATTTCCCCGTCCCCTCACCGGTTCCTGTACACAACTTCTATCCTACTCTTCTATCCCATTCCAATACCATCAACAGCTCTAAAAATGACAGTCTACCACGTCGGTCTGTAACCCCATGCCCATCCCATAATAAAACTAACAAAAACCAGTCCTCTTCCGCCTCAAGCAAGGCGTGACATCCGCCCAACTCTCCGCCTGGAAGAACACCAGCCAGGGAATGGTAGGCAAGATCCCCGGCTTGATCTCGTTACACGCGAACTCGCCGTTGCCAATTTCTGTGCCCCGGGCTAAGGGGTTTGATTATGGGCTTGTGGCGGTTTTGGAGTCGCCGGGGCATGTGGAGGGGTACTCGAAGCATCCGGTGCATTTGGAGTGAGTTTTTCCCCCTAGCTTTGTGTTTTTGGTTACTTAGGAAGTAATCATTTTAGGGGAATATGAGGGTGACCAGTGACTGATGATTGTGATAGGAGCCAGAAGTTGAGGATGGAGTTGTGTGAGGATACATTGGCGTACGATCTGGAGTTTGAGCCTCCTACTAGAGAGAAGAAGGATTGAATGGGTTTAAGAGTAACATAAGGCAAAGGCTTGGACTGAACTAGGACGAGACGAGGTATATACAACGCCGGATATGATTGAATTAAGAATGGTTCTCTTGAACTGACATGACTTTTACCCGATACAATACTTTTATAAACCAGTCCCATGTGCTTGCCCGTATGAAGATGAGCCAAAAAGAAAAAAAGGAAAGAAACGAGATTACCCATATTACTCCTTGGAATCGACCTTCTTAGCTGGTTGCTCGCTGCCCTCTTCTTCGCGAGTGCGCTTCTGGCCAGCTTCGGCGGTGCTCTGGACGACGGGGACGCCGCTGTTATAACTGTTAGTGACATGTTCCTAGAGAGTTAACTTGTGAGTGTGACATACCGAGAATCCTTTTCATCGCGGGGCTTCTCGTCCGCAAAGCCCTTCTTCTGGTCCTCTTCCCGACGCTCCCTCCAGTCACGGCGGTCATCCCTGTTACCGCCACGGCCACCACGGCCACCACGACCGCCACGACCGCCACGACCACCACGGCCGCGCCCACGGTGGCCACCACGGCCACGGCTGGGCTGAACGCGACCAGCTTCGATCTCCTTGACCTTCTCTTCACAGTATTCCTTCTTGCTCTTGATGATCAGGTCCTGACCCTTCCACTGAGGCTTGGGGTCGAGCTCCAGGAAAGCCTTCTGCTTCTCTTCCGACTCGAATTCAACGAAGACGCTTCCCTTGAAGCTCTTGTCGGGTGTGCGACGGAGACGGATGGCGTTGGTGGGACCGTAGGGTGCGAAGAACGCTTCAATGTCGAACTGGGTGCTGGGTTCCTCATTTCCGAATCCCTTAACGTAGACGCTCCGGTTCATGGCCTTATTCTCGAAGACCTTGACGACGTTGGGGTCATGGTTGGCGGTGACCGACTCAGGGAGGGGGTTCTTGCGGCGCACGCCGGTGTCGTTGTCGGTAAGCTCGAGCACCTCAGACGACTTGAGAGCCTCGACGACGGCGCTGAACGGCTGGAAGCGGCGCATACGCTTGAAGGTGTGCAGGAGGTCAAGGGGAACAGAGTTGTTGGTGCTTCCGCCAACCTTGGAGAGAAGGAATTTGTCCGCGACGAGGTTGGAGTCAGAGAAGTAGAATTCAACTTGCTTGCGGATCTCAACGGGGTCGTCAGTCTCCTGCTGAGTCGAGGGGTCGAACTTGGCGTTCGAGCGACCCTTGCGATCCTTGTTATCGTAGTTTCCTTCCTTGGACTTGGTCTCCTCGGCGTTCTCGGACTTCTCGCCCAGCTTTGCGGCAGCCTCGACAATGCGAGCTTCCTCGGCGTCTTCCTTCTGTTCGGGCGCAGCGCCGTTCGCGGGAGCTTTCTGTTCAGCCTTCAGCTCGGCCAAGGTGTTCTGGACATCCTGCTCGGCGGCAGCGTTGACGTTGGTGTCAGACATGATTGCGACTGTAACGCGATAGCTTGTGAGTCAGACTATTGCGAAGCAAGATATATCTCCTATGTTCAATTCAATCGATTGTAAGCACCTTATCAGAATTCACCCTTAGGATTAAGAGGGTGGCAAAGCTGCGAAGAGAAAGTTGACTCAACATACAAATTCTTCGATAGCGCGTCCAAAAAGGTCGACACGAAAGCGGAAGAGGAAGTAGTAAGAAGAAGAAGGACCGTTTCTGTGTCGTCTCTTTCAGGGTATCAAGAATCAAAGACCAAAGAACGCGACAACAAATGCAAAAAAATCTGATCTGCTCCTGGGAGAAAACAATGGCTTGTTCTCCTCTTTTTTTGATGGGAAAATTATCCTAAAAATGCGCGGCGGGGGAAATTTCTGAGCGCCACACTAAAGCTTTATCCACGTTGCCTGAGGCATCAATGCAGCACCACGCTACTCCGAATATGGAATGATGTGGCTTTTACACAGGTATATGGCAACGAGTATCACGACTACGAGACAGGAAAGGATGATACTAGTAAAAGCAGGAGACATATTGCTGAATCTGAGAATTGCCATTCATTGATTACCAGTGCAGACCAAGTCTGGTTGTTACGAACCACAGATCCTCTATTACCTAGGGAACGGGAGTTCGAAGAGAAACAAGGAGCAGGTAAGCACACGTTATGGTGATCAAATTGGCAGATTGGGCGTAGATGCTGACTTCCGCATAGTAGAATGGCAGCTCTGCCCCTGTGCCTTCCCATCATGGCAGACCCGTGTGATTGCCGTTGCCGCGGGATTGGGGTGCGCCTGCCTCTTTCGTGCAATCCCAACTATAGGCGGCTTTGACCTATCTGCTGCCTCTTCTCCTCTTCTCCTCTTCCATCATGGTGGCCTTTGATCGGATCCAAGCATAGTTTCTATCGGGCATCTTTACTTGTTGGAAGTTTTGAATAGAGATACTTTCAGCATCATCAGCTTATTTCATTTTACTTCTGCATCGTTTCGATATCAGAATCGCCTCGAGGGACTCCTTCGTCAGTCAGGTACGTCGAATCGAGTGCTTGTAACGGCTCTGTGCTACTTCAAGAGCATCGAGCTTTGCTAACTATCATCTCTTTCAAGGACCATCCGAATCGTCTGTCGAAGCACCATACGAGCTATTCCCTACGACTGCCCTCATTATGCCTGCCATTGGTGGTCCACCGCCGCCGGCGCCATGGCCCGTGAAAGATGTAAGTCAGGGTCTATTGGCAAATCGAAACATTGGACTTACATGGGTGTCCAGATCATATACGTGGCTATAGTCGGTCCGGTCATGCTGGCAGCGTTGTTTGAATGGGTGCTTTGGCTTGTTGCATTCTTGTTCTGTCTTGTCAAGGTCTACACGAAAGCAGACCATTGGTCTGTAAGATTCCTCGCCGTGGTCATCATGATTTTCTTCACGTTGTTGAGGTAAGTTGCCATCTGTCCCAAGTCTGATGCTCAAGTACTAATCACTTCACAGAGCTATCTTCCTCCCGATTATGATTGTCACTCTTCCTCTGCCAGCACAAATTACCCGGTACTTTCCAGTTCGGGGAGTTACTATCCTGCAATGGTTTGCGTTTTGGTCATTCGCCGGGCTACTTATACTGCCGTTCCTCCTTTGCGTCCATCGGCTCGTCACAAACTCGCTTGGAAGGGCAAAGAGGATAAAGCAGGTTCTTGACGACCGTACTGCTCCGAAGACAGTTATCGTGATGCCAGTGTACAAAGAAGCACCGGAAGTTCTGATCAAAGCGATCAATTCAGTGGTCGACTGCGACTACCCGGCGAATTGCATTCATGTTTTCCTGTCTTACGATGGGGGTGTGGTGGACGAGTCCTATCTTCAGGTTATTCACCATCTCGGGATCCCGATATCTTTGAAGACCTATCCCCAAAGTATCGACGTGACATACAAAAACGCCAGGGTTACTGTGTCTCGGTTCAAGCACGGCGGTAAACGACACTGCCAAAAGCAGACATTCAAGCTTATCGACAAGATCTATGCGGAATATCTCAAGCGTCGTGACGATCTCTTTGTGCTTTTCATCGACTCCGACTGCATTCTCGACAGGCTGTGTTTGCAGAACTTCATGTACGACATGGAGTTGAAGCCGGGAAGTAAGCATAACATGTTGGCAATGACGGGAGTGATCACATCGACCACGGAGCGAAACTCTCTCATTACAGTCCTCCAGGATATGGAGTATCTGCACGGCCAATTGTTCGAGCGTTCTGTTGAATCGGCGTGCGGCTCCGTGACATGTCTTCCGGGTGCTCTTACAATACTGCGATTCTCTGCGTTTCGGAAGATGGCCAAATACTATTTCGCGGACAAAGCGGAGCAATGTGATGACCTTTTCGACTATGGAAAGTGTCACTTGGGCGAGGATCGCTGGCTCACGCATCTGTTCATGGTTGGGGCCAAAGAACGCTATCAGATCCAGCTGTGCACTAGTGCATTCTGCAAAACAGAAGCCGTCCAGACGTTTAGAAGCCTTCTGAAGCAACGACGCCGGTGGTTTCTTGGCTTCGTGACCAACGAAGTATGCATGCTTACCGACATCAGAATCTGGAAGCAGTATCCTCTTTTGTGCTTCGTTCGCTTCATGCAGCACACCATCCGGACGACTGCTCTGCTCTTCTTTATCCTGGTGATTTCCGTTATAACGACGTCCAACAAAGTCGAGAACCTCCCCGTGGGCTTCCTCGCTGTGTCGCTTGGCCTGAACTATTCCCTCATGTTATATTTCGGCGCAAAGCTCAAGCGATTCAAGGCCTGGCTCTATCCACTGATGTTTATATTGAACCCATTCTTCAACTGGCTTTACATGGTATATGGGATTTTCACTGCCGGTCAACGAACATGGGGAGGACCGCGAACTGACGCTGCCGCGGCCGATAAACACACTACCCCAGAAGAGGCGGTAGAGCAGGCAAGAGCCCAAGGCGATGAGTTCAATGTCGACGTTGGTACTTTTCGATTATCGCGATGCGAAGACAGGGGCGTCCCGGTTCATCCTTCAGAGAAAGTCGAGGGACGTTTTGCTCCTGCCGCGCAACTTCCAGAGGGTGGCTATGCCAATACTTATAACGACTCCGGCGTTACCGTCGCTCAGGTTATGTCCCCACTCCCTGGGGTTCCCCGAATTCATCTCCATCCCCGACAACTCTCTTCGGACTCGGGATTCACCACGGACTCGACTAATCCAATTTCCATGCCGCACAGTGTGGAGAGCCTTATGAACGAAGATGAACAGATCAGGTTATATCTCTCTCGTAAGGGACAGGGACCCATTAGCCACACGAGTATGGAAGTGTGTGCCGACATGGGTGACTTGGACGGTCCAAGCGACAACCGCACGTCGCAGCAGGATTTTGAAGCACAGCCTCTCGAAGTGATGCCGGAGGCGGACATTGCCAGCTCGAGACCTCTTTCAACAGAGCGACCGGAATCCGCGAGATCTGCACCGAACGCTACTCCCGTGAACGGCCCATCCGAACATAGCTCTCTTGCCGAGCATGTCATTTCAGATTCGCAGTCCTCGAAATCTCAACTTTGGAAGGAAAAGACACGGTCAATGGGGCCTGAAGATATGGTCTGACGGGCGTGCAGAAGGAAGAGTAACAAAGGGGGACCAGATATGTAGGGCGACAGCACAAATTGTTTTTGGGGTATACGATTGACCATGCTTTTCTATCCTTTCTTTTTGGCAAATAGTCATTCTTTCCTTGTTTTTGTTAGTGCAAATTGTTTAGCTTTTTCAGTACTAGTAGCAAAATTATGACCCCATTGTCTTACGTCAATTGATCATAAGCCCTAATTAGTAATTACCATGTTGCTGAGTTCGAATAGCCAAAGGGACTAGAGCGTATGGTAGTATGACGGCTTCGAATTGGAATAATTCTATCTTTCCATGATCCTGGCATTCCTTCCGACCACGGCTAGTATACGCGACGATAGGTATCCCCGCATTGGTATCACTCTATTACTCTTACATCCTCGGCTATGTCACCCAACTTCAAAGAACTGGCATCCTCATCCAAAGAGATACTCGACTTATCAGAGTAGTATCATGACGATTCGCGAACCAGAAATCTATTTCCTTGAGCCAACACGATGCTCACCGAATAGTCCACTGCCATCTGTTTATCGGAACGTGCTACCACAGCCGATTACAAGGGAATCGGCAGTGGAGTATCTTGAGACACGGATGGAAGGACTCTGTGTGCTGTTATTTGTTTCCGGTCTGTTATGCCCCATACTAATGAGATATATAGGGTGGAGTGTATACTCCGTCGCCTGCGCCGCACTTTCATCTCTATTCTCATGAATGTGTTGATATGATCAGTTATCAGCATGCCGCATACGGAGTACAATATTACACTAATATTACTGAGTGTATAGGCATCCTAAACGGCCCCGCAGACCTAATACTCGGTCTAGGAGCAGGCGATACAGATATCGAACCACAAACCGTTTCTCCAGGCTCTACAACCAAAGGACTCCGTCTTCCAGTCTCAGCGGGCGACATTGTCATCCACCCAGCAGGAACTGCGCACGGCCAAACAAATGCGAAGGATGATCGGTCCATTGCTGTATTTCCCGAGATACGTTTCCCTTGCATACGGATGTACATGTACCTATGGTAGAACGCATACATAGTACAGGACATTACCCATACGGGATGGTGGAGTCGAGTCCATTGATTTGCCGGCTCTGAGGGCTTGTACGATGGCGGTCCCTCTGCCCAAGGATCCGGTTGCTCGGGGAAGGATCGCTGCAGCAGTTGTGGACTCGAGCGGCGGATGGATTTTGGGCTGAAGGAGAGCTGGGAGCTGCCTGAGAATGTTCTGTGAGTCGAAAGAGTCTAGATTCTGAATTTGATGTCCGATTGATGTCCAAAATACATTGTCAGGCATTCAGTGCCTTAGGCTACAGTCACATGAGGTTATCGATAAGCCCCGCGAAAGGCGGCGAGGTTCTGCCGGTGTCTGGATGGCGCCAGAAGGTTCGAAAAGTGGAAGCCTCTCGAAGCGTCTCCGGGTTGGCATTTGCTAATTGAGTGATTGTAGGCAGTTTAACTGGCCATACTATTTTGGGGGCGACAAACATTTGGACTTTTAGGAGGATCTTTAGTCAAGAAAACGAAAAGCAGCGTTTAGATTGACCGCTGGACTAATTGAGCCCCACGGAGTCAAGCCACACGACGAAATCTGTGGCGCAGTGCAAATTATCCCCTCTTTCGCTTTTCTTTCTCACTTAACCGCAACGCTTCCTCTCCCAACTCTCCCTCTCTCTGTTTTTTGAGAACCCTTTTTTATCCACTTATTTCCTTTTTCCCCCTTTACTTATTCCCCCTTTTCTTGTCCGTCTATTAAACCGTTGACCATGAGTGTCGTCGGTATCGATTTCGGTGCCCAGAGCACCAAGATTGGTGTTGCCAGAAATAAGGGTATTGACATTGTGCGTACCCCTCGCCCCCCATATCATATCCGTGATAATTGAAAGGACTGCGCTGACTCTGATGCTTCTTTCCTTTGCTATAGATCACCAATGAAGTTTCCAACAGATCGACTCCGTATGTCTCAGTCCATACTTTTTTTTTGAAAAGATTTTTTTTCTTGCATGATGACTAACGGAAACTTTTTTTTTTTTAATTCAGGTCTCTCGTCGGATTCAACGCCAGAAGCAGAGCCCTCGGTGAGGCCGCAAAGACACAGGAGACCTCGAACCTGAAGAACACTGTCGGCAACCTCAAGCGTCTTATCGGCCGTTCTTTCAGCGATCCCGACGTTCAGCTCGAGCAGGAGTATAACACAGCAGCTCTCTGTGACGTCAATGGCCAGGTCGGTGCCGAAGTCAGCTACCTGGGTAAGAAGGAGAAGTTCTCTGCCGTCCAGCTGGTGGCTATGTACTTGACCAAGATCAGGGATATCACCTCTTCCGAGTTGAGACTCCCCGTTTCCGATGTCACCATCAGTGTCCCCGCTTGGTTCACCGATGTCCAGCGTCGGGCCATGCTTGACGCCGGTGAGATTGCCGGTCTCAAGGTGCTCCGCCTGGTTAACGACACCACCGCCACCGCCCTTGGATACGGTATCACCAAGCTCGACCTCCCCAACGCCGATGAGAAGCCTCGCCGGGTCATGTTCGTTGACATCGGTCACACCGACTACACTGCTTCGATTGTTGAGTTCCGCAAGGGTGAGCTCAACGTCAAGTCAACCGCCTACGACCGTCACTTTGGTGGTCGGAACTTCGACCGTGCTCTGACCGAGCACTTCGCCGACGAGTTCAAGCAGAACTTCAAGATTGACGTCCGCACCCACGCCAAGGCCTGGGCCCGGACTCTCGCCTCTGCTGAGAAGATGAAGAAGGTTCTGTCGGCTAACCCGGCCGCCCCCATGAACATCGAGTCGCTGATGGAGGATGTCGATGTCCGCGCTATCGTCAAGCGTGAGGAGCTGGAGGTTATGATCCAGCCCTACCTCGAGCGCATCACTGCCCCCATCGAGGAGGCCCTTGCTGAGGCTAAGCTGACCGCTGACGACATTGACTACGTTGAGATGGTTGGTGGTAGCACCCGTGTGCCTGCCATCAAGGACGCCGTCTCCAAGTTCTTCGGTGGCAAGACCCTCTCTTTCACTCTCAACCAGGATGAGGCCATTGCTCGCGGCTGTGCCTTCACCTGCGCTATCCTCTCTCCTGTCTTCCGTGTCCGTGACTTCTCGGTGCACGACATTGTGAACTACCCCGTTGAGTTCACCTGGGAGCAGTCTCCCGAGATCCCCGACGAGGACACCAGCCTGACCGTCTTCAACCGGGGCAACGTCATGCCTTCCACTAAGATCCTCACTTTCTACCGCAAGCAGCCTTTCGACCTCGAGGCTCGCTACGCCAACCCCGAGCAGCTCCCCGGCAAGATCAACCCTTGGGTTGGTCGCTTCTCCGTTAAGGGTGTCCAGGCTGACGCCAACGACGACTTCATGATCTGCAAGCTCAAGGCTCGTCTGAACCTGCACGGTATCCTCAATGTTGAGTCTGGTTACTACGTTGAGGACATGGAAGTTGAGGAGCCCGTTCCCGAGGAGGGCGATGTAAGTTTTAAATCTTTCACTTCACATATACCAGGATGCTGACTGACGATAGGCCATGGAGACTGACAAGGCTGAGGGCGAGCAGCCCAAGAAGACCCGCAAGGTCAAGAAGCAGGTTCGCAAGGGCGACTTGCCCATCGCCGCTGGCTCCACTGGTATTGACCAGTCGGTCCGGGAGGCTTTCACTGAGCGTGAGAACGCTATGTACATGGAGGACAAACTGATTGCCGAGACCGACGAAAAGAAGAACGAGCTCGAGGCCAGCATCTACGAGCTCCGTGACAAGATCGACGGTGTCTACGCCGAGTTCGCCAGTGAGGAGGAGAAGGACAAGCTTAGATCCAAGCTCCTTGACACCGAGGTAAGTTTCCATCTATCACCGATATCTGAAAACGATACTAACATACCATAGGACTGGCTCTACGAAGACGGCGAGGACACCACCAAGTCCGTGTACGTTGCCAAGATGGACGACATCCGCTTCATCGTTGGTCCCATCATCCAGCGGTACAAGGAGAAGGCCGATGCCGAGCGCCAGGCCGTCCTGAAGGCCCAGGAGGAAGAGCTTGCCAAGAAGCGTGCTGAGCAGGAGGCCCAGCGCAAGGCCGAGGAGGAGGCTAAGAAGGCGCAGGAAGCCCAGCAGGAGCCCAAGGCCGACTCTGAGATGCAAGACGCACCAGCCGAGGGTGAGGCCGCTCCCGCCGAGGAACAGAAGCAGTAAACCAACCGCAAAGAAAAGTTTCGCGCCTATGAGTTGACGTTTTGATATCATTTACGGCACGGTTTTTGAATTCCGTGCGAACTTCATGACAACGGCCATGACAATACAAATTTCTCGTTTCATTTTTCTTATCTTATTTTACGCCCCCCATTTTTGTGATGTTGAAATCTAATGTTGTAGACCGTGAGTTTGCTCTGTTTTTACTTCTCTCGTTTCGGTTGCTGTTTTTATGGACGTTTGGTTCCCTTTCGCAGGAAGGAGTCAGGTTATAATGCATGGATATACGGTAATGTGACCACGGAATGAATAGAGGCAGTTGCTGTTGCTATGGTCCGTTTGAGGAGATGATTTTGATATGGATAGATACGAAAAGCATACAGTAATAGAAGAGTTGAGTTGGCTACTGCGCATAAGTAGATCGTAGTTATGCATGTATTACTCATCTTACTCAGCTAACTATGCATCATATAATACCTGAGGCAACAATCTTATCGGCGCTGTTATATCCGGCTGACAAACGCAATCACCGTCGAAGTCGATCGAATGTCGTCTTTGCCTCAGTCGCATTCTTTATAACTCATCTATATATAACTCTCTGCGGACGTCTTGATCTTTCAATGCGAGCGCAGAACACATCCAATCCTAACGCCATGGAGCTAACAATCCACCACCACGGCACCTCTCACACCTACCACCTCCCCCCCGACGCAACCCTCCAAGACCTCTCAACAACACTCTCCTCAACCCTCCATATTCCCATCGAAAACCAAAAACTCCTCATCGCCCCGAAACCAGGCATGCAAAAACACCCCTTCCCGCCAGCCAGACTCGACACCATCCTCCAGCTCGACTCCCCCAAGTTCAAAATCACTCTCCTCGGCACCCCAACAAAGGAAATCGACAATCTAAACGCCGAAGGCGAGAATACGAAACGGAAACTCGAAGCGCGTGCTACAGCGAGGGCTTCTGCTGCTGCGAAACCGACCCCCGCGCGACGGACGGGCGGGATATCTACACTCGGCGAATCGAAGGAGTCGTATACATTTCATCGCTTGTTACCACTCTCTTATCTTCCCAACCCGGACCGCTCGTTACAGTTTCTCATGCGTCTGCGCGATGATCCTGGTATTCGCACTGCGATGGCAAAACACCGCTTCTCCGTGCCTTTGTTAACAGAAATGAACCCCGCCGAACATACAACCTCCGAGTCACGAACGCTAGGCCTAAACCGCAATCAAGGCGAAGTCATCGAACTACGACTCCGAACGGACGCGTACGATGGATATCGTGATTACAGAACGATAAGGAAAACACTGTGCCATGAACTTGCGCATTGTGTGTTCAGTGAGCATGATCGGAATTTCTGGGATTTGACGGGGCTGATTGAGAAAGAGGTTGAGCGGGCGGATTGGAAGCACGGGGGGCAGAGTGTGAGTGGGGAGGAGTTTTATAATCCTGGGGATTGGGAGGGGGTTCAGGAGGGTGGGTTGGTGGTTGATGAGAAGGGGTGGAGTGGGGGGAGTTTTGTGCTGGGGGGTTTGAGGGAGGATGCTGTTGGCAGTGGTAGTACTAGCAGTGGCGGTGCGAGGCCGGTTGGGGTTGAGGGGAGGAGAGAGGTATTGGCGAGAGCTGCGGAGGAGAGAATGCGACGAGAGAAAGAGCAAGGGAAGAGGGAGAATTGAACTGAACATATGATACCCATGTATATAAACAAGTTGCATTTTGACATTTACACGATAGTGATAATTTAACTAAGCCTGCTCATTCACAAACAACCCAGCCATCCCCTGTCCAGTTCCAATACACATACTAGTAACAAGAACCTTCTTATTTGTCCTCTTCGCCTCGTTCAACGCCGTACAGATCTGTCTCGCCCCCGTAGCTCCCAGCGGATGACCAAGCGCAATCGCACCACCGCACGGGTTCACCTTAGCATGGTCCAGACCCAGGTTGTTCAAGCAGTACATCGCCATCGAGGCGAACGCCTCGTTGATCTCGAAGAGGTCAATGTCGTCCTTGGTCAGGTTGAACTTGCCCAGGAGCTTGGGGATCGCGGCTGTAGGTCCGATACCCATGACACGGGGAGGGACACCGGCGACGGTGGCGCCGCAGAATTTGGCGAGAATGGGTTGGTTCAGCTCGATGGCCTTGGAGCGGCGCATGAGGAGGACGGCGGCGGCTGTATAATCATCAGTGTCTATTTGATTGGGGTCTAGGGGTTAGGACAGAACTTACCGCCATCAGTGACTTGACTGGCATTGCCACCAGTAGTCCTGTTACCAAACTGAGGGAACGCAGGACGGATCTTGCCCAATGACTCGGGCGTAGTACCATAGCGAACACCCTCATCCCTCGTCAAGGTAACCTCCTTCTCCTCTCCCGTCTTAGGATCCTTGACCTTGGTCGTAATCGGCACAATCTCATCATCAAACCAACCCGCCTTCTGCGCGGCCTCAGCCCTCCGGAAAGACTCAGCCGCATACCGATCCTGCGTCTCCCGATCAATGTTAAAATCCGCACCCACATTCTCCGACGTCTGCCCCATCGGCTGCATACAATCCGCCGCCTCCTGATTTTTCAACACCTCCTCATGGAACGGCTTCGGAATCCGATCCCCATTCCCACTCATCAACTCCGCCCCCACAGCTAAACCCACATCAATCGCGCCCAACTGGATCTGATTCGCAATATCCTGCACCGCCTTAAGACCAGACGAGCAGAACCGATTCACAGAGCTGCCACCGGCGGTATGCGGGATCCCGGCTGCCAGCGCGGCCGCGCGGATGATGTAGGCTGCTTTGCCGTCGCCGACGTTTCCGAGGCAGACGTCTTCGATTAGGGAGGGGTCGATGTTGGAGCGTTGAAGGGTTTGTTTGAGGAGGGCGTGGATCATGTAGTCGAGGTCTGTGTCTTTGAAGCCGCCTTTCATGGCTTTGGTGAGGGGGGTGCGGTGAGCGAGGGTGATGACTACATCGTCGGGGTTTTTGGAGGTGCTGTTGTTGTTAGTGGGTGTGTTGACAGGATGCGATAGATGGACTTACATAGCAGACACTCCGGTGTTGCCGGAGGGCTTTAGGTGGTTCAAGATCGAGCTCAAGCGGTCCGTCATCTGTGATGGTGAGTTGGAGTTCGCCATAGTTGCCACCGGAGACTTACTGTGATTGTTATATGTATTTGGGTATAGAATAATAGGACAGAGTACCAATGAAAGATAAATAGTTATACCAGAAGAAGTGAAGAGGAATGGAGAAAGTTGAAGTTGTTAAGTTCTCCAATTTATCGAGCGATCAGCCGAAACGAGCCGAGGTCCGTTTCTGGAATGTCCGCCTTTATTCGGAGATCCAGTTGAGTATGATATCAAATGTCCTCGGCTGGTTTAATCGTTTTATATAAGAGAAGTGAATGAAATCAAATATAGAACTCGATGCTTGTACAACTGTCGTTGCTGGCAACAACATAAACACGCATACACTAGCCACCAGGATTCTTCTCCAATCTACACCTGTATTCTTAATCCTGTGTTTAACAACAACATCCTAACAATATGGTTGTCATTGAAATCGAAGTAATCCACGACTTTGTCTGCGCTGTAAGTACGCTGTACACTATCCTCAGTAATGCAAATAGTTAACAATCGCAGTGGTGTTACATCGCCAAGCGCACCCTCGACCGCGCCATCTCTCTCTACCAAAAAACTGTCCCAGGAGGACGCTCCGATGTCTTTTCCATAAAATATCGTCCCTACTACCTCGACTACAACCCACACGCTCACAGCGTCGATAAGAACGAGCTTATCGATGTCCGACTACGCGTCATGACCCCGGAACAGCGCACGGCGCTTTTCAACCGGATGAATCAAATCGGGCGGTCTATGGGTATTCTTTTTAAGGCCGGGGGGAGGATTGGGAGTACGAAAGATGCGCATCGGGTTATTTATTATTGTCAGATGAGTGAGAGTGAGAAGGGTGCTGATACCGCCACTACTAATGCTCTCGTGGAGAAGATCTTTGAGGCATATCATGAGCGGGAGATGGATATTTCGGATCCAGATGTGTTGAAGGAACTGGCTGCTGATGCCGGAGTGAGTGGGGATGAGGTAAATAGGTGGTTAGATGCTAGTCCGGCGGCTGTCGATGAGGAAGCCCGGAGGAATAAAGAGGAAGTGAAGTCGGGAGTTCCGGTTTACATCATCCAGGACGAGCATCGCATTGATAGCTCAGGGGACATAGCTGAGCATCTGGAAATATTCAGCAAAGTGAAGGAGACTGACAATGTGAAGGATCACAGCACGGCTGCAATCTATCATGGTCTATCAACGGCAATTTAGCAACAAATCAGTGTCAGAAAGAAAGCAATTGTCGATATCCTGACAATCAACTCGTATTCAACGGGTACCCCCGTAATCTGACAGCGAAGAGTTTTACATTCCTTCGATTCCTTTCTATGCAAGACGACAAGCCGCAGGCAATGTACCACATCCGCCCAGCTTGCTTCAAAATGTCGCCGCCCCTTTTTGTGATTTTCAATTCTCTATCTGGGCCAGACATTTCAAAATGCATGCCATTTCGTTATCTGTTCTTCTTTTCTGTGCGGTTTCAGCACTGGGAAGTAGTACAAAGATCAAATACTCTACTAAGGGCGCCAATGTCTCTTATCCGGTCAGCCTCAATGGCATTAGTCTGCTCTCAGCATCGATGCAGGATGTCTCATTTGCATTGTCAAACGGGACGGTAACGACGTTGGAGCTGGTAGACGCATATGTTGCACGACAGAAGGCGTTGGATCATCGCGGTGCGCTTGCGCTAGCAGCATAGAAAACGACGAAGAGATAATCAGCTCACAATATCTCAGGACTAACCTTGCGATCTGTCATTGAAATTGCTCCTACAGCTCGCGAAATCGCCCAGCGATTGGACGAGGAGCGTGCTAATGGAACCCTAAGGAGTCATTTGCACGGAGTCCCCATCGTTGTTAAAGACAGTAAGTAGCCCCCCTCCCCCTCTATTTCTTATTCAAAGCTCACGTTAGAAGACTACAACACAGACCCCGAACTAGGCATGAACACCACCGCCGGCTCCTACGCCCTCTTCAACCAAAAAGTAACTGGCGATGCATTCGTCGTCTCCAAACTCCGATCCGCCGGCCTCCTCATCCTCGGAAAAGCAAACCTCGACGAATTCGCCGGCATGATGGGCAAAGACAACTCCTCCGGCTTCAGCGCCCGCGGAGGCCAAGCATCAGCCGCCTATGTCGTTGGAGGCTTTGCAGCAGGAGGCGACCCATCTGGTAGTTCGGGGGGTTCTGCGATAGCTGTTTCGGCGGGGTTTGCTGCGGCGTCGTTGGGGACTGATACGGATGATAGTATTGTGAAGCCTGCGTGTCGGGCGGCATTGTTTGGGCTGAGACCGTCGACGGGGTTGACTAGTAGGAGTGGTGTTGTGCCACTTTCGCTTTCGCAGGATAGCACGGGTCCGCTTGCGAAGTCGACTTGGGATGTTGCGACTTTGTTGAGTATTATGGCTGTTCATGATGAGAAAGATTCATATTCGCAGGCGGCTGAGCCGTTTCGCAAGAAGGACTATACTGCATATCTTACCAAGGATGGCTTCAAAGGTCTTCGGATTGGAGTACCTAGATACCCTTTCTTCAATGCTAGTATTACCGGAGCACGGTCTGAGGCCAACGATGTCGTCAACAAAGCACTGACCGAAATGCAAAAACTAGGAGCCACCGTTATCGACCCCGTGACGTTCCCCAATGCAGAGGAGTTTACCTATGCGTATCCCGGATTAGCGGAACGGTCCAATAATGAAACAACCCTACTTCGTGAGATGCCCTTCCCTAAAATCAAAGATGCATACTAAACCCGGGGTATAGAATACGATCTCAAAGAAGACCTAGCCACATACCTCCAAACCCAACTGATCAACTCCACCATAAAATCCCTCCAAGACATCATCAACTACAACGAAGCCCACAGCGACATCGAATTCCCCCCAGGCCAATGCTGCCAAGCAACCTTCCTCAACGCGAACAATCTCCCTCCGCGCGCCTCATCAGCTGAATACTGGATCGCCCAGTATCACCAACAACGCCTTGACGTGGAGGGTATGCAGGCCACCATGCGACAACATGATCTGGATTTGTTTGTTGTCCCGACGGAGGGTTATTCGGCGAGGATGGGGGCTATTGGAAGGAGGCCGGTGGGAACGGTGCCGTTGGGGTATGATGGGATTAATCTTCCATTTGGTCTGGCATTTGTAGGGAAGAGTTATGATGAGGGGACTGTGCTTAGGGCGATGTATGCTTTTGAGAAGGCGTTCCCTAAAAGGCAGGTTCCACCGACTTTGGATTAATTTGGTTAGGGTTGGATGCTGGTAGCTATGTGGCTCGAAGAACTAATAGTCCAGTATATTTGTGCTAGAGGGCGATAAAAGTAAGCTAAAAGCAAACCTGCTGTCATCGCGTTCTTAAAATGACCAACGCCTAACCCACAAGTCCGTCTCATACGAGTACACATGATATGTAACCACCATTAGCGCCGTTCCCAGATACCCATTATAAGCGAATCCAAACCCATAAGCCAGCTACTCATGCCAGACATTGTTATAGTTGACTTCGTCATTACTGATCACACTACCGATCTCTGACCAGCCGGCTGGAGTGACAGCTCCAGACCGTAACTGCTCAAGGTCACTCAAGGTACCATCGGACGACTCATCTGCCGCACACTCGTATACATGACTAAAGTCACTAGCGGTCGACGGCGTAGACGGACGCTCGGGGTATCCTTGGCCCACTGACTCGAAGTCAGAAAACCCAGAAAATGGAGACCGGAGGTTTTTATGCGTATCGTTAAGTGGTGGCTGCTCTAGAGGAGCATAGTATTGCGTGGACAAAGTACCCTCTGTGTGGCCGACTGACGAGCGGCGAGATTCCGGTCGCGAGCGCATCAAGCCAAAATCCGGTTCTGGTTCTTCGGAAGTAGGAGTCAACTGCACAGGAGTGGCGGATCGGGATTGCGGAGCTGGCGTGTCAGGCAGCGGCTTATTCTCGTCTGAGGCTGTGCCTGGTTTGCCACGCTGAACCAGCTGCGATGCTCCCAGGTCTATAGCAGTCGAGTTCGCAAGAAGACCATTGGCAAGCTCAATATCATCCTCCAAGCCCAACAGACGACCTTCCTGATCGACTATCGCATCGAAACTGGATGGAGGCGAGCCGCTGCTCTTCCTTCTACTCCGCTCCATAAGCAGTGCGCTCCGGCGCTCTAGTTCCTCCCGGATAGCCCGTCTTCGCTCCTCGGCCACCTGCCCGGGCTCTTCGGTCATCGACATTTCCTCCCGGAATGGCGATAAGGACTCTCGAGGTTGGACCTCATCTCCTAGATTGTGTAGCGTCTGCGCGAGTTTACGTCGCTGGTGGTAAACCCATTGTCGGAACTGGGGGGATTCGTAGACTGCGATGCCAGCAGCGACAAGCGCCGAGACAGTGATGATGAATCCTATACATATTAGCCTTAGAACAATGAGATTGTGATGCTTGTACAGAGTAGATGCAGTTGAAAGACAGTCTCCATAGATAAGCACACCGCCCGGTTAAACCCGGAGATGGCCATCAGAGCATACTAGAAGTAGTATAGAGCAGTAGAAAGGGTAAAGAAACTCACCCTTCGCAACCGGCGACATCGTTGCTTGACTCTATCCCCAGATCTTCAATCGTCCTCCTCGACTGCGCAGAAGTACAAGGGAAAGCGAGGAGAGTATCGGCGTCATCCTTCGGCATCCCCGCTGACTGCACGTGATTACAATCTACCCTTATCCATGGCCCTAATTTTCATCCGTTTTGGGAATCCCGTGTTTTCCCCGCCGCAACAACATCAAGACTTTGACTCTTGATTTACCAGCTAGCTACTACAGCGCTACTCTTTATTACTATCCAACATGTCTCGTCCATCGTCAATGGTACAGCGTCCCCTGACGCTGACGGAGGAATTGGAGAAACTCGAGCAATCCATCACCCTGACGCTGCAAGGTAAACAATCCCGATGCCCAAACTGTAAACAAGATGGCTAGAGACTGACACGCGCAGAAATCGACCATAATTTCAGTCAAGCCCATCGGATCGTTACTACAAGCATCCTGCCTCTGGTAGAGCAGTACGCCGAAAATTCGCGCGACGTCTGGCAGGGAGCCAAGGTGAGTGGTGACACCCGAGTCAAAGAGCACGGAGAACTAACAGCAACAGTTCTGGAAACAATTCTTCGAAGCAAGCGCCAACGTCTCCCTCTCCGGCTACGAAGAAAAACCAAACGAAGAAGAAATCACCGTGAACGATGAACACACCGCGACGGAAGAAGCAGACTCAACCGCCATGTCCGAAAACCCCTCAGCCTCCTACGAGACCCAGTCGTCCCTCGACAATGAAGACAACGACGACGCCGATCTCACCCAGAACAAACCCGACGACCTTGATCTGACCTCCCTCACCCTTACCGGTCACAGTACACCCCGGGCACCGACAGAAAGAGCCGACGCAGACCCAGACCTCACCTCCACCTCCTCGATCGCATACTCCTCCAACTCACCCTACGAAACCCTGAAGCAACAAATCAACGAGTCCGAATCCCCCTTCGATCTCGAAGACTCGAACCTCCCATCTACCCCGCCCGGCAAATCATCGTTTAGACAATACCACGGAACCCCCATGTCCCCCGGATCCTCGCCATTCGTACCCCCGGTTTCCCATGAAATAGAAACACCAACAACGAACAGAAAGGGCGGATATCACCACTCCAAACCCTCCGACCCAGTTATGCACCGCATGCCCGACAAAACCTACCGCGTGCAAGCCACCCCACTTGGCAAGGGAGCAGGAGCTGGCCGGTCCAAGTTCAACGTAACGCCCAAGAACAAACCATCCGCCAGTAAATACGCCTTCGACGATTCTCCCCTCTCCAGCCCTGAACCGGAAGCCCCGCAATTGAACGATGAGATCTTTTCCTCACCCATCAAATCAGCATTCACACCCGGTACGGACCGCAAACGCAGCCGTCCCAGTCTCAGCGGCCATCTGCGCGTTACGCCGCAACCAGGTACTAGTGTGCTTACACCCGCAAAAGGCGGTGCTAGTGGCAAACGACCTGGGTTCTGGGATAGCGATGATGAGGAGATGCCTGAGGACTTCGAGGATGACGGGTTCAGTCCCCCGAAGACGATGCAGTTCCATATCCCGCAGAGTCGGTTGATGAAGACGCCTGCAAAGGAAGCATCGAAGCGCATCGTGGAGGATCTGCTTGTTACCGCTGGCGCGGATGACATCACGGATTCGGTGGGTGAGCAGAGTCCGAGTCTTATTCGGCGGGCTGAAGGATTGGAGGATGAGTCATTTTGATTTTAGTTGACTGTCTTAATGTATATCGTGACAATATCAATATCAAATGCCCCATACTACACTGCCAAGTTCCATGAATCACACCACGAAAAAAAAAAAAAAAAAATGAATTCATCTAGTACTCTATACACGGATATCAAGCACACAGCACATGTACAGAAGAATCAATCAGTAACTAGCTTCGAACCTGCGGAAATTTCTGTTGTACTCGAATAATAACAATTAGGTACTCGTGTATATGAAGGACGGAAGACAAGATGGGGCTGGGGTATCGGTATTGAGCGTGAGGCGTCGAGGAAGGAAGGAAGGGAAGGAGGGAGAAAAAGGAGTGAGGCGAGCGGGATGAGCAGGAGAAAGGAGGGGAATATCACACCGACACGGTATATGTACATCCTACCAATTGGCGGGAATAGGAAAAACAAGAAACAGGGTATTTTGTAGAGTAAATAAATCAACTTGCAAAGGGAAGGGAAGGAAAAACGAAAAGTCCAATCCACAGACGCCCAAACCAGACAAACCAGCTTCAGGCTAAAAGGCGTTTGAATAACACAAAAGATCGAAATAGATAATAAAGAAAGAAAGCCCAGGTGGGTAAGCCTACACCCGTTGTTTTTTGTGGAGACAACTCAAGGCAAGCCCTGCATACCGTTGAAAACTTCCTGGCAAGTTTCGACCAGGAATTTTAAAACTTCATTCTTCTTCTGCACATCAGTCATTTCACGGGCCAGACTTTCCGGTCTCATGATGGTCGGTGCAAAGACAACAGCAACGTTCTGGCTAGTCATCAGGTTCTCACTTTCGCGCTCGACCACCCGCGCCAGATGGAACAAGAGGAATTCGAGTACATCGCGATGGACACGCGGCAATGCTTGAAGACACTTGCGCATGTGTTCAACACGAGCCGCGTGGGGCGTGATTTCGCCAGAATCGATGACCATTTCGTAGACTTCGTAAGTGATAAGAGGGGTGGGCAGTTTCCGGAAATACTGTTTCAGTGCCGAGGTCACAGCATGGATATCGAGATCAGGGTCGGAGATATCGTAATCTTGAGGTGACTTCTCAAATCCTTCCTTGATTGTTTGAATCGCGGAGCTTGCACCGGACTTGCGGTAGATTCCTTCCATGTCCATGCCTGAAGATTACCGGTTAGCCATGATTTCAACAAAAAGAACCACAAAAAACTCACCCCGCAGTTCAACCTCCTGGATACACCGAGTCACAATAGCAGGAATGATGCTCTTTTCATGCTCCATGCGCTGTTCCAAGTCGGTACCGAAAAGGCCTGATGAAAGACAGTTAGCATGATTGTGCTTATATAGTAGACGGCCGTGAGCATACCTGATGTGCCAGTAATATCAGACAATGCCGGAGCAGTATCAGCATGTGCCAACTTTGTACCGCCCTGTTTGTTCCTTTGGTTTCCAAAGAATCCAAATCCTTGACGGCTAGGGTCCTGTGTCTGAGAGCGCGGCAGATTGCCACCAGCCACATCTTGAGGGCCCTCGCTAGACATAAAGGCACCCTTGAGACCTTTGGTAACGCCCTTGGCGACGTTCTGACCACCCTTCTTCCAGTTAAACTTGCGCGGCTGGCCTTTGCGAATGCTGACGACTTGGGGACCAGGGACAATGGTAGCTTCGGCTTCCTCCGACATGTTGGCAGTTGAAACTGACGAAGGAAGTTCGCTTGCGGCCTTCATGACATCGAACGATGACAGAGATTTATCTTTGCCGTGAGAATAGATGCCCAGTCCGTTAGCATCACGGTTGCCCTCTGCGGAGTTGACCTTGTACAGTTCCTGAATCTGGTGGACCAGTTGGTTGTTCAGTTCGGCCAACTGAGCGTTCTTCGAGGACAGCTGCTCAAACTCCTGGAAGCTCTTGTCCTTCAGGCGGTTCAGATTGGCAAGCTCTTCCGCTGTATCATTGCGCTTCTGGACCAGCTCTTCGATTTGCGGCGTAAATGTATCCTTTAGTTTTTGAATGGAATCAACAAATTCCCGCAGGACGTGGTTGGTGATTTTGCCCAGATCCAACGAGCCACTAGCTCCACGTTTCTCAGCCTCGAGATGGTCTGTTAGTACGCTAAGCTCCCGCATGACAATCTCCCTCTGCGTATCCAAAACCACTATGGTCGATCGCTTCTCAGAAAGCTCCGTGTTTGCCAGCTTGACGTCCACAGTCGCATTGAGGGCACCCTCCAGCTCCGCGATCTTCTGCTCCCTATCCACAATCCGCTGGCGTTCCTTGCGCAGCTCACTTCGAAGCCATGCGATTTCATCTGTTCGGGTTTCCGGAGATCCAGCCGACGGGGTGGGAGGGTCCTGAGAGGCGGTGGTCGTAGCTCCATTGACCGGTGTTCGAGGTAACCTGGTGTCCCGTAAAAGGCGAGAGCCCTTGTCACTGAAGCTCCGACCATGACGGACCGAGTTGGACATCCGACGGAGGAAGGCTTCGTTGTGGATCAATTCGGAGTCATCCAAGCCCATAATGCGCTGCATATCCTCATCCATTGAGAAGTCCCCTCCCCCACTGTACCGCAGGAACGATGGAGATCCCGCGCGATCGCTGGAACGGTTGGCTGTATCCGATTGCACACCGAGAGACGCCTGGCGACCATGCTGCTTACGGGAGGGATCAGTGTAAGAACCGCTGCGTTGAGTCCGAGGCGATTCGCCTAGCTTCGGTGTACCCCTGCCAGCACCAGGTCTCTGATCATGCGACATGCCAAGGGGTGGAGTTGATCGCCCATGCCACTCGTCAAGTTGGCTCAAGCTTACAGAGGGCGGGCGTGGGGAGGTGCCCAACTCTTTCCTAGGGAGATGATGCAGTTTACTCTCTAATGAATCGCCTCGTTTAGGGGGATACTGCAGGGCCGATGACGGGAGAGACCGTGACGAGTCCACGGAGTTGTTTTCATGCAGCTTGTGAAGTTCGTGAGACGGACGAGAAGGAATGGTGGCCGTGGTTTCCGAACGCTGCGAGTCGAAAGTTGAACTATCCCGGGTATGAAGTGCAGAAGACCTGGTGCTTTCGGGACTGGGAGTCGAAAAGGAGCTGGTCTCTCGCATATGCATAGGGATGTCAGACTGGGCGCTCAGGACCGATCCTGATCGAGATGGCTTGGTAACATGCTGCCGGGCCGCAGGAGATGAGTCTGGTGTTCCCACCTCTTCCGGGCGATAGCGGACCGGTTCCAGAACCGCGGGCTCGCGTCCTTTCTCTTGGTAGGCGATGTGAGGGGACGCGGTCTCCGACGAGATTGGTGGTTCCAGACCGTCTCTGGACGACTGCTGAGATTCTGAACCATGACTGGGAACGGGGGGCTGCGTGCGAGCAGAAACGCGTTTATCCTCGTCCGGGTCGAATGCGAGAGGTATAAGAAATTCGCCACCACCATCGGCTTCTGATTGTTCGTGGGGGATGCTCGAATTGCGATTGCTGCGATACGTGCTCGAGGGGAGGATAAGGTTGTCTACGGCATGTCAATTAGAATTAAGACGGTAAGACAATGGGGGTAGGTGGGGGGAACTCACCATCGTTGGGGGATTGACGTGGGGTAGAATCGTCGAATTTCGCACTATCGAGTGCAGGCGCCGCTCCGCGGGACGCGACCTCGGTCGTAGCATCCGCATAGGCATCGGCGGCGGGATCGTCGGCCGGCCGGGAGTGGGTCTCCTCTTCTGGGGGTAGAGACGGCAAGGACTTATCCAACTTGACCCCGGGTTGTTTCTTGTTGGCAGCAGCGGCGACACGGTTTCTTTTTCTGCGTCGTTGCATCAAGGACTCGTGACAATCCATGCAGAAAATACCCTGGGAGGTTCGTGCATAGCGTAGATTGTCGATTTCCTTCTTACAGTTCCTGCAGCGGAAACAACGTTTGCAGAAAGCCTGTTCGCCTGTCAAGATGGCGAGGTCCTCAATCTTATTTGAGCACGAACTGCAGCTGTAGGTACAATTGCTGCAGATCAAGGCGCCATCGCCAAGCAGCAGCAGGTGTGCGTCGGAGTCAAGGAGGGTCCCACATGTGCTGCAACGAAAACAGTCGATATGCCACCTGTTGCCCGCTGAAGAGCCGTTAGTGTTAAGCTGTCGAGCCAGATATGATACCAATGGAATAGAAAAGTACCCAATTCAAATGCCTTTCCCTCTTCAAGAATCTGTCGAACCACAACCACGTCAGTCCCTTTTCCTACCCCCCTTGACACTGTCAGATCCGAGCACGTACCTCTCCACAGCCCTTGCAAGGATATGGGACATCATCCTGTTCCATGGGCGAATCTGGGTAGACGGCCGGCGACTCCATGGTGTAGATGTCCGAGCGGCGCTTGAACAGCAGCCCAGCGGTGTGTTACCGATGATAGCTCTCCTTACCCCAGGATAGTCGAGAAGTTGGCCCGCGTGAGATGTAAGACGCAGCGAAGACGAGTTGTCGGTGTAGTTCCAAAGTTGGGTCAAGCATTCATCTGATGCGGGATGGTAGAGCGCAATCGAGACCGTTCACGGATTGATGGATGGAATATGGCCGAGAGGGGGATAAAGTAAAAAGTCGGGGAACCGAAGGACACGCACGCCGTTTCCGACGGATAGTTGAGCTTATTCGGGGAGAGCGAAGGGGTAGCGGCAGGACGGGGAGGACACGTAGGAATTGTTCGTTCGCAAATGGGATCTGGACAAGAGAAGCGAAATTAGTGCGTCAGTTCTGGTGAAGTTCAGGAATGTAGAGCTCGGTGGTCTTCGCCGTCTCAGGGAGAAATAGCTCCGTACCCCAGTCGCAATCACAATCTTGGGCTATATCAAAATGACACGAATCAATGAATGAGTGTGAAGGTTCATCAGAAGACAGACTAAAAAATAGAAAAGAAAAAAAGCCGATGGGATAGCAGCAAGGGGAAAATGACAGAGGGGGGGCCGGACAGGACAGGACAGGCCAGGAGGGGGAGAATGCACAGCCAAAGAGCACACAGATAGACGGACAACAACAGACAACAGGAAGATCGAATCCAGATACCGAATAGGAGACAGAAAAGAGAGTCTGGGAAATGGCGATGCTCAGGACCGCAGCGAGTCAGGGAACTCACCTTCCACGGAGCCGTTTCAGATAGAGGACTCGAGTGCCCCTCTTGACAAGCAACGGTCGAGACCAGTGCGTGAGGTAGAGCACAGTGGAATGAGAGAGATTGTAAAACAAGAGAACCGAATTATGACTGACAGGGTCCCGAAAAGAGACTAAGCCGGCAGCGGGGAGGAAGAGAATCTGATATAAGAAAGGGGGGGTCGGGGTGGAATTTGAGGCTGTACAAATGCGGAAGTCTGGTACGGAGGTACATGGACATCTATGGACGGAGTACTCTGTAGTACTAGTAAAACTACAAGTACAGGTACACAAAGCTCACAAAAAAGCAAAGGCCTATTCATTCACTCATGGCAACAATAGAATAAGTGTCAGCATTGTTTCAAGTATACAGAGTAGTTATCCCTGCTGATATTCTGCATTTCCCCAGTGTATGGCCCCTGATCATTCACGTGATATTCTGCCTCAGGCTGACACTCGGTAGTTAACGTAATCGGTAAACGAGCGGGCCACCTAACGCGCTTTGCGACACCTCCGTGTACTCCGTCTTCTTCAACCACCCATTATGCCACCACTTCGCTCCCAAAGCTCTCGAAATTCAATAGAGCAAGAAGGCAGGATCTTGCTTGCTATTGAAGCTATTCAAAAGCAAGAAATCAGCACTATTCGCGAAGCAGCACGCCTTTTTAATGTGCCTCGTACAACCTTGCAACGCCGCCTTGCCGGTCATACAACTCGCGCTGAAACTCGCGCCAATGGACATAAATTGACGGAAATAGAGGAGGAATCACTTGTTCAATGGATTCGCTCTATGGATTCTCGCGGAGCAGCGCCTCGGCCTGCTACTGTCCGAGAAATGGCGGATCTATTACTTGCAGCGCGTGGATCTACCCCAGTTCAAACAGTTGGCGAGAATTGGGTTAATAAGTTTGTGAAAAGGCATGCTGAGCTTTCAACCCGATTCTCAAGACGCTATAATTATGAGCGTGCAAAGTGTGGAGACCCAAAAATCATCCCTGAGTGGTTTGATTGTTTACAACGTATAATACTTCAATACGGCATCAATCCTGATGATATCTATAACTTTGATGAGACTGGCTTCGCAATGGGCTTGACTGCAACTGCAAAAGTGGTTACAAGATCTGAATACTATGGTCGGCGATCCCTTTTACAACCTGGAAATCGTGAATGGGTCACTGCAATTGAGGCAATAAGTGCATCAGGGTGGGCCTTGCCTCCATGCATCATTTTCAAAGGCAAGGTCTTTGTCCAATCTTGGTTTGAGGACCCGGCCTTACCACAGGATTGGCGCTTTGAACTTAGCCCAAATGGATGGACTTCTGATGAAATCGGGCTTCGGTGGCTCCAAAAGCTCTTTATTCCATCGACAACTGCTCGTACAAAAGGGAAATATCGGCTTTTGATTCTTGATGGCCACGGTAGTCATTTGACACCGAAATTTGATGAAATTTGTAGCCAAAATGATATCATTCCAATCTGTATGCCAGCACATTCATCACATCTTTTACAGCCGCTCGATATCGGTTGTTTTGCAGTGTTAAAGCGATCATACGGTCAGATGGTTGAAACAAAAATGCGGCTCGGTATAAACCATATCGATAAATTAGACTTCCTCAAGGCCTACCCACACGCACGAATTGAAGCCTTTAAATCGGAGACTATCAAAAATAGCTTCACAGCAGCTGGTTTAGCGCCATACAACCCTGATCGAGTGATTTCAAAGCTTGATATTCAGCTTCGTACGCCAACACCCCCTGGAAGCCAGGGTAGTGATTGGGAGCCAAAAACACCTTCAAACTACATGCAATTACAAAAGCAGGCATCGTCAATCAAGGCTTTACTACGACAGCGCTCCAAAAGCCCTCTAAGCCCGCTTAATTGTGCGATAAACCAAATTTTAAAGGCCTGTCAAATCACTATGCAATCAGCTGCTTTTCTTGAGAAAGAAGTAAGCGATTTACGGGCTGCAAATGAGGAACAGAAGCAAATGCGGACTCGGTCTAAAAGGCAGATACCCCATGAAGGTGGCCTTTCAGTTCAGGGGGGGCTGTTGAGCTAATTGAGGCCCCGATTGAGGCCCCGATAGCTCCAGCACCCCCCCCCCCCCCGGGAAAGATCCAGCACTGACTGCCAATCCTCAAATAGCATCGCAAAGCTGGGGGATCAGGTAATGAAGGACACCTGGAAAGAAGCATACCAGGAGCTTTGCAAGGAGAATGAAAATCTGGTGGAATCTTATGAAAGGGCCCTGTTGGCAGATTTCTCAAATGAGCAAGATTCGCCAAACGAAAAGCGAACGGATCGAAGCGAGAGGATTCAAAATCTTGTAATGCGCAGACTTCAAGCGGTGAAGGAGGGCCAATTTGACGTACCCATTCGCACCAGGCAGGGCGTCATAGGAACTCATGTTTGTCGGACTGTTCAGGGGATTGTCATTGCAAAGGACTTCATCGCTGCAGCTGTTAGTTCTGAGTCTCATGCTGCGCTTGCATGGGCTGGGGTTATGACGGTTTTACCAGTAAGCACTTGTCCCTTTCTTTCTTTCCGATGCTCAGTTTAACTCACATGAGAACATAGTTTATCTTGAAGCCTTTACGCAAGCTGAAGACGCAGTGAAGCGACTAGAGTTCATTTCGACTCTCCTGGTTCGATATTGAGTAATGCAGGAGTGACATATTCAGCTGTATACCGCAGCCTCCAATGCAAGATAGTGTACGCGGCAAATCATTCCTTGAATATTTATTTTCTTGCAACGTGTTTCTGGTTGCTAAAGCTGTGTGCTAATTTTTCTTAATAGTGAATCCGATAATGCTTCTGAACTCAACGCCTCCGTCAGAAAGCAGACCATCGGGCTCTACACGCAGATTCTAGAATGCCAGATCCGGCTTTGCAAACAGATTTCCGTTCGGGATTTCTGCAGTACATGAGAGATGCCGTGACTGCTGATTATTGGAAGGCAATCCTCACTGGTATTCAGGGCGCTGATGATTCTATTCGCAATTTACTTCAGACCTTGTCGGAAAAGGCTGTAGGGGAAATTGACTGCAAGGTTGATTCAATATCAAAAAAGGTAGACGACTCACTGGCGCTGGCTTTGGATATAAAATATGGCATTATTTTTAAGTCCCAGAGTCCCTGGTAGATTACCGAACAAGCTAACTCTGTATAAGGCTCAAAGCAACAGACAACTATTGGGCTAACTCCCCGCTGTTACGCGGGCTGTATATGGTTCTTATGAGCAAGATCGAGGAACATGCCTTGAAGGTACCCAGACATCTGTCCTCCGGCAAATCTACAACCACAAGAACTGTGGCCGCTGCATTCTACAATGGGACGGGCTTAACTGGCCGGGGATTCTTGTCTAATGAATCATGTCTTTGAGGCACGTTCTTCTTCAGCTAATTGTCGGAACCCACGACATTTGCTTCCCACACTGGCAAGAGACTTGGTTGATGTGATTCCTGAAATTAGACAATCTGTATGCGAAGCTATCAATGGTCATCATGATATTCAAGACCAAGCTTTGGAGCACCAGTGGAAGCATTTAATCTTCAACCTCTTAAGATTACTAAGAACAAGACCCCCTTTGACAGTCGTCTTTATTCTCGATGCCTTGGATGAGTGCCATGCTGGAACTCGAGACGGGCATGATGATATTCAAGTTATAATCAGGCTTCTTGGTCAGTACCAACGAGGATCGGCTCAAGGTTGCGTCCATTCTCAACAAAAATACTGGCTCTCCTTCACAGATGGAAGAGATCACAGGCGAAGGACCCTTCCTACGCGATGGCTGGGTGACAGAGAATGGGAGGAAACTGATACACCTTCCTGATGAATATAAAGCCACCCGTTTGGCCATTCACGGTAATAAGGTCGCTATGACTCACTCGTCTGGACTTGTTACTATCATTGGACTCAGTGAAACCGAGGATAAAACACTATGAGGTTGATTTCAAGTATACTCTGTATCTAAGTCTCACAATGATTTGTCTCTCATATAGCCATTAGTCCGTACGCAGAATCCCTCTAGGGGCCACTTCTAGGAGAGCGCTGATGCAATCATAAACTATCTCCATAGAAAGAAATCTTGTAAAACCAATGCATTGATCTCGACTTGTCGCCGTATTTTGAGGATCTTAACTTACAAAATTACACGTTTCCATCCCTCATATGCCAGATTTCAAACTCATCAAACACAACCCCAGGATTTCTCTCTCCATTCCTCTCGCGCCCTAACCATTTCATACTTCCGAGCTTTCGAGAACAAAAACGGCTTCCTCTTAGACCCAGGAATCCAATGCCCAGAAAGACACAGATTTCCCAGCGGACAGAAGAGAAAGCGCTCGTTACGACCATTCTGTTCCCAGCATGGCAGGCTTTCCTGGAAGAACTTGCAGGGGAATTTCTGTCACATTGCACGGTAATTTTCAATGATCCTCTTGTAGTGGGCCGGGCCAGATGCTCACATGGGCGAGTTGATCACGAAGCGTATCGTGGTGAGACATTTTGGGCATTTGTTGTTTCTTCTGTCGTATGGTACCAATGGTGCGCTTTTCTTTTCGATGGGGTTGCCGTTAATGTCTTGGGACCGGATTTGTTCAATGCAGCCTGATTTAAAACACTCGCGTCAGTTACTGCGAGATTGTATGTAGATAAGTTTTTGAAGCTTACCTGGACACATCCGATGCACGCAGTTGGAAGGAACGTGAAAGGCCTCGGGCAAATTGTTTGTATGGCACACCAAGCATTTAAACTTCGGTTCTATACAACGTCAGTTGAAACATTCCAACTGGTTTGACGACACATACGACCCTCAGGAATCAGTTCACCATATTCTGACAAGATATCAACGCCCTTTTCCGCGACCACATAACGATACTTGCACTCGTCGATCCAGAAGCAAGACCCTTGACGCCAGTACTCCAACCAAGCATTATCTGAAATTCCAGCAAATCGAGAGCGTAAGCGTATACATGTTACACCAGTGGATAATGAAACTCGCCAGCTTCGAAAGTGAATGTTTTGTTCAAGTAAACAAACAAACGCAACGCCACTTTGTCCGTTCCGGAGCCATTATCTCATTGCCGCGCTGCTGCCTCCAGCCTCCCATATATTCGCCTCTCTCTCTCTCTCTCTCTCTCTCTCTCTCTCTCTCTCTTCCTCTTCCTCTTCCTCTATTTTTCTTCCTTCTTCCAACTCTCTGCTCTTTTCTCTTCTTCTCTTCCAACTGTATTCATCCTCTTATCCCCGCTATTTTCTCGTTTATTTCTCATCTACTATCATCTGCCCTAATTCAAACCATCTATTATCATATATCTGCAATTTACCCTGTCCTGGTCCACGGAGGGTGGTAGGGTAAGAGCCTGGGAAAAACAGAGTCATATATATACACTGCTATACATATACAGCTCCTGGTTGGCGGTTGGGTAGGGTACAGGGACGACGTTACGACGTTACGAAGCTAAGAAGTTACGAGCTCTAACCATACTGACGTAGAACAGCAAATACACTGGCCCTAGAGGGAGGCCGGACACGGTCCTGGGCTTGCCAGTGGTCCCAACGACTGTCTCCGGCCGACTGACCATGCTGGACCACAAGGACTTTTCCTTGCGGGAAAGACTGGTTGGGCGGTAGGGTTGGGCCTGGGGGGGAAGACCACCGTGTTTCCCCGTTTTAATTTGATATCTACTGCGTTTATGTGAGTGTTCATTCTCTGTCGTTCATGTCGAAGTGACGCTTACGAATTGTTGCCTGAGGTTGATGCCTCAGGAGCAGGTCGAGATCAGAATATGATTCCCCAGGCGTTTGTGACATTTGATAGAGTCGGCATGACGAGTCTACAGATGGACTGTATTGCATCGACGCCAGTTCTTTTCCTTTACTTCATGTATGGAGTGTGGAGTACCCGCGAGGACATCATAAAACCTTCGAGTGATTCTTCTGACTTATACTCTACCCTCCGTGAATTGTGACCACTTTAGATAGCACCATCTCCTCGGCTTGGAGTCTGAATAGTATAGCCTCTACGCGCTCATAAGTAGTTATAACTATCTGGCTAATCATACATGGCATGAAAATGATGGCGGCAATCATGTTTCTGACCTGTGGCAATTGTCCTTGCAATTCGGTAGTCATCACTGCACGTGTCGATTACCAGTCGTCGGATGTCCAAGTATATCGCATCATTACGACCAATATGGTTGTGCTTCGGCAGCAAATGTCAATGGGGAGGATAGGACATCTCATGGTCCGTTTCTCTTCGATCGCCCGTTGGATCTCTTCCGGTGGTATATCGAAGGAGGTAGAGGTAGAGGTAGTGGTGGGTGCTACCGCATGGGAAACAGTCTTTTCTGTACAACTTTCTCCGACAAAGCCTGAGTAGCTGCAAATAGACTCATCAGCATCATACATATCAGTCAGCATTATCTTCCAATACTCTGTAGCCACTTGTAAATGTCTGCGCGTTAGACTGACGGAGCGATTTTGTAGTCGTTGTTGAAGGCTTCCACTTTGGGAACAAAGGATCCGTCGTTTTGTTCTATAGTCAGCACATACGGAGACTGAAAGCTTTCTTCATCACCTTGGTTCCGTAGTCAGCTTGGAGGGTGGTGTCACGAAACTCCTGATCAGAGTCACTTTTAAAAAAAAAACACTATGTATCCTTCGGAACATGCTCATCAGTGGAACAGTGTCGACGTGTCACCAGATCTGCATCATACGGTATGCGTGCTGCCCTGATGGGCTTGAGCGTGAAGAGGGCTTTGCCAAAGTACCTGTGGACAGACGGTGGTGCCATGCAAAGGAAACAAGACCATGGTTTCTTGTGCGACGGCTAGTCGGTTCTTTGGATTGTTATAGCTGAGCAATGGGCTACCAAGGCCTTGCACTCGTCGGTGACCGTGGTTTTACGGTCACCACTTCAATACCATCATGGGGACCGTGCATGGTCCATTCGGACAGATAACAACCAGCGGTCTGTCTTTATTCCCATGAACACCACGTCTGGCTGTACGTGGAGAAGAATTCATACAGAAACACCCGTTTTCCGTCTTTGATCAAGTCTGTATATGATTCCGACGATGGTGACTAGCCTTAATCGTAGACGGAGGACTAGCAGCTGCTCTACCCTGCTTTTCGTTTGGGATTGTCTGAATAACTCGGATAGCTAACTATAGTTCAGTCAAAAATTAGAGTAAGCTTTTGAGTCTAGTTATTCCAAAGGAGGTGATGAGTGATGTCCAGACCTCAATGTTCGCACCGAATTCCGGTTGTCATTCGCATTTCTTCGCGGCTGTGGTTTCAATGAACAAGCACAGCTCTTATTCGCCTTGAACTGCGATTAATGAACATAACAGCCGGTATTGCATCGTCGAGCAAATTCCGATACGCTGACCCCCAAGGGGGTGGGTAGAGCATGCATAGTCTTAGACTGGAAAATGCTCTATAAAATGGAAGACATCATCATCATCATCCGATACGCTGTACTCCGAGAGATTCCCAATCCGGAAATGCGGAGACCTCCGTCGAAAAAAATAGAAACATTCACCCCAATCCATATCCATAACTGATAGACAGTCACTCAAGGAGTTCAACTCAGCCCGGCTCGAATAGTGATGCCTATCCTACATGGTAAGACAGTTCACGTACTCCGTCGACAGCAATCTAATTCCCGGCTAAAGTCATATCCAGAAATCCCGCATACACCGACACCGATATTCCGCACTCCGGAAGACAGATCTCGGAACATACGTATGCACAAACAAGTCCACACAAGTACATAGTATATCCCCTGCCAAGCCTCTAGAACAATAGAATGCCAATCAAAACCGGAAATGTATAGGGCATCTCCTGTGATGTCATGATCTGCATTCTATTTTTACCCCTGACTATCGGTCTGTACTACTATGCACAAGTACATGTACTACGGAGGATGTGTGCTGTGCAGGAGGAGCATTAGGGTATTCTACGATATGTAAGGGAGGGAAGTATAGAAGAGTAGTATAAAGTTATAGAAGAAGTAATTGACTCGGCAGTATGGATAGGATATGGAGAGTACGGATACGGAGACAAGGCTACGGGCAGACTACGGGCAGACTACGAGCTAGCGTCAATTCAATCACGGGGGCCATCTGATCACGCCTTGCCGATCCCCAGCTGGGGTTGGGATGCTCCATCGGTACCGCCATTTGTTCTCCGGACCCTCTCCGGAGAAGGGTATGCCTGTTCTCTGTACGGAGGTACGGAGTACGGATACAGAGGACATATGCCCATTACTCGTAGAGAATATGAATGATTGAGACAAACTGAGTATCAGCGCCTATTCAAACTGTTTATGTATGAGCATAGTATGTTTGCTGTTTGCTGTGCCCGGAAACAAGACCACAAACATCGGTTTGTCTCCCACCGTCTCGACCAGACCATCCATACTCCATAGTTCCACCGTTCCACAAACGCGTCATCCGAAGCAATAGAAGCAACGGATCAGGAGGTTCTTTTCTTCTTCCCTTAACTAAGCACATAGTACAGAATAGGTTATAAATACCCGCCCTCATCACCTCCAGAATCTCATCAACAACAACTCATCTCTCAATCCTTTTAAAACAAAACAATTCTACTCCCCTCACAAACAACCACAATGAAGCTCTCCATCTTCGCCTCTCTCTTCCTCGCCGGCTCTGCCATCGCCGCTGGCGCCGGTGGTAGCGGTGGTTCCAAGACCGTACGTCCCTCTCCCCTTATCCATCCTCTCTCAACCACTCGGAACTCAACAGCTAACACATAATAGATCGACGACAACCAGCCCTGCCAGTCCGACAGCAAGACTGAATACTGCAAGAGCGGCCTCTGCGTCGTAAGTTCAGCCCAGCCCAGTGCCTTTCCTCTCGTGGACAAGAAAGAAAGATGCTAATAATCCCACAGCAAGAGCCCAGCCAGACCGCGGGCGTATGCAAACCTAAGGGCCAGAACTAAGCGTTTTCTGCGCCTATGATATGTATATAAATATATATATAACTGAATTTTAATAATTCTTTTGTCGCTGATTGGCTTTTCTTTTTTTGCTTGTAGGGTGTGTTGTAGGGTACGATAGTAGTGGACAGGATATGGATCATGCAGGGTCGATCTGTGCTTCGTGCTCCGTACTTTTAGTACGGGATCCGGGGTGCGTCGGGGTTTGAATCCTGGACGGACCGAGGTAGTCGGGTGCGGTAGTACGGGGGGACACATTCAACATGACTACTTGTATTCCTCCATGTCAAAAAAACAGCAAGAACAGCAAGAACACAGCATACGTTTTACGCTTAGTTGAAGCAGTCTAGGCTTCAGACGAGAAAATAAAAATACAATTGAACTCTGAAAGGTAGTAGAAATATATATTGACCAACTAATACAGTAAATACCACAAGGTATCAATTCCCAAACGCCAATAATGCTCTATAATAAAGAGACAATAACAAAACTATTTAATATATTCCAAGGTACGGACCAGTAATTCTCCGTACTCACACTCCTCCGTGTTTCGCACTACGGAGTGTTTTTTTAAGTCTCCAACGATTGATGAATCACACTCGTGCGATACGTCTCACTCCGTTGAATCAACTCCGTATGCGTCCCCTGCTCCACACAAACACCATCCTCAATAAGGAAAATGCAATCCGCCCGATGAATCGTGTTCAACCGATGCGCGATCGCGACGACTGTTGTCCGGCCGGCTAATGTAGCCAGTGCTTCTTGAATGCGCTTTTCGGATTCCACATCGAGAGCGCTAGTAGACTCGTCCAACAGCAACATCCGGGGTTTCCGGACAAGCGCGCGAGCAATGGACAAGCGTTGCCGCTGGCCACCCGAGAATTGCTTTCCGTCGTGGCTGCACAGGGTATCGTACCCTTGCGGGAGGGATGTGATGACATCGTGGATGTTGGCCATTTTGCACGCGGTTTCGATCTCCGCTTGGCTGGGTTCGTGGTTTGGTTTCGCGCCGAGACCGATGTTGAACGCGACGCTGCCTTCGAACATGACGTTCTCCTGCGGGACGAGGGCGATATCATCGCGGAAGCTTGTGCCCAGTTGCCGGGTGATGTCTGTCCCGTCGATAACCACGGCACCTTGGGCCGGGCGGTAGAAGCGCTCGAGCATGGCAAAGGTGGTGGATTTACCGGATCCCGAGGGTCCGACGAGCGCGCAGAATTGACCCGGTTGGATGTCGATGTTCAGACCGCGGAGGATAGGACGTTCCGGGCGAGAGGGGTAGGTGAAGTGGACGTTGCGGAGTTGGGCGCCGATGCCGTTCTCCGGAGGGATGAGGAGGCCGGTGCTGTCTCCGGGGGAGGAGGGGGGAGAGGAGGAGGTTGTGGTGGAGGCGGCTTTTTCGTTGGCTTCGACGTCGGGGAGTTTCTCGTCGAGGAGTCGGCTGGAGGGTTGGACGTTGGCGGTTGAGCCGGGGGAGATTTCTTCTTCGGCGGAGCGAGTGGTGAGCAGCTCGACGATGTTGCTGGATGCCACGCGGGCCTTGGAGATATCGGGTGCCAGGGCGAACATTTGTCCGCAGGACTGGGTACTAAAGAGCAGGGCTGGGAGGACGGTAAAGAATTCCGTCTGCGTGTATAGACCCGCTGCGATCTGCCGCGATCCCCACCAGTATGCCAGCGCGTACACAAGGTTACTGATACTGAACGCGGCCGCGAGCCAGACATTTCCCCATGCGATGGCCTTCATGGTCGCGTGGTAGGGCTTGATCAGTGCGCGGCCGAACACGGCGTACGACTGCTTCTCGAGGGAGAAGGCAGCCACGGCGCGGATGTTGTCGACGGCTTCGACGGTGATGGCAGTCGCATTGGCAAAGGCCTTCTGGTGACGCTCTGCGAACTTGGCCTGCACGCGCAGCTTCATCATACCAGCGACCAGCAGCACGGGGATAGTTGGGAGCAGAACGACGGTGATCTTCCAGGCAATGGCAAGCGAAATCACCAGACCAGCAATCAAGTTAACAGCAGTCGCCAGCAGCAATCCAATTGTCGTACCCGTAATCCCACTCAGCGCCGACGCGTCACCTGTAATATACGTGAGCAGCGTCCCCGGTGACCGACCCTCACTATGATGCCACTCGATAGTCTGATTCAACAGCGACCGCAACGAAAGCACCCGAATCCGATAGAGAACCTTATCCGCAGCCCAGCCAAACGCACATCCACCAGCGACGTTGGCAAACATCTCGACCAGCGCCATGATGAAGAACAACAGACCGAACAGGTTTCCGCTGGAGCTGATGCTCGCGGGCGAGAGGCACGGGCTCAGGGCGCCGACGGTTTGACCGAAGATGACGGCTTCGGCAGAGTAGCTGCCACCGATGATGGCGGACATGCACAGGCCGGCGATGATGAACATCATGTTGGGGCGGAGAAGGGAGCAGATGTACTTGGTAGTGAACCAGCCGGAGCGTTTGGTCTTGGCCTTGAGGTCTTTGTCTTCTTCGTCGTCCTTCTTTTTCCAGATCTTCCATTTGCTTTCCTTTTCTGGGGCAGGGACATCGGCGGACTTGGAGGCAGGAGGAGTCTCGCTGATTTCAGTGTCACTGACACCAGCTTCCTTCTTCTCATCCACGGTGTTGGTGTTGGCAGGTCCGGCCTTTCCGATCATGTCCTGCGGGATGGCGGCATCCTCAGCGCTCAGCTTGCCCAGGTTCTGCAAGCGAACCATCTCAGCGTAGACACCACCCTTGGCGACAAGCTCAGCGTGCGATCCTTCCTCAGTAACACGACCAGTCTGCACGACAACAATCTTATGCGCGTCCTTGGCAGTCGCCAACCGATGCGCAATCGAAACCGTAGTAAGACTCTCCGAAACCTTCGCAAGCGCCTGCTGGATCAATTTCTCAGAAGTCGAGTCAAGCGCTGCCGTAGCTTCATCGAGAACAAGCAAGCAAGGCTCACGAACGAGAGCTCGTGCCAAGGCGATACGCTGCTTCTGTCCACCGGAAAGCTGGTTACCCGCAGAACCGACGCCAGTCGCAAGACCGTACGGAAGACCGGCGATGAAGTTCATGGCGTTGGCATCACTGGCAGCCTGCTTGACGCGGGCAACAATGTCGGCAACTTCAGCAGGAAAGCTGGTCAGGGCTTCTTCTTCGGACATACCAGAGCAGATCTTGTCGGTCAGCTCAGGGAGGGTCGAGTCGTAGATGTACTGGGCCAGGGGCTGGTGCGCCTCGTTGGCGGAGGCGACCATACCATATGCGATGTTTTCGAGGATAGACCGATCGAGCAGGGAGGGTTCCTGCTGCACGAAACCAATGTTGCCGCGCAGGTAGCGCACGTTCAGGTCGCGGAAGTTGGTGTCTCCGATCATCACGTTGCCGGACTTGGGGTCGTAGAAACGTTCCAGAAGGGCCACGACGGTGGACTTGCCTCCACCAGACGGACCAACAATGGCAGTGTGCTTGCGAGGGGGAATGACGAAATTGACGCCCTGCAGGACGGGGACATCTGGCCGCGAGGGGTAGGTGAAGTGAACGTTGTCGAAGACGATGTCCTCATCGCGGAAGCCAGCGGACTTATCTCCCTCATCGGAGGTCGCGTCAATGCAGGACGGCCGGTTGATAACAGCCAGCAGACGCTCCGACGCACCAGCCGCAGAAGCGAAAACGTGAATGAACGGCGCGACCTGAGACAGAATGAACGAGGCATCGATCAACACGAAAATAACCGTGTAAACGGAACCAACAGACACGCCGCCATCCCCGGCCACAGACCCAGCAATCATCTGCGCACCCTCCCAGAAAGCAAGCGCGTTGGCGGAATACGCAATGAAATACAAGAAACCCAACTGCCAGGCATGCGTGGCGGCCTTCTTCAGCGCATCCATTCTTGCACCAGCCAGATACGTCGCAAAGCGCTTCTCCAAGCGGTCATTGGCATTGAAGGCGTGCACAAGCATGAGATGCGACAAACTGGACGACGCAATGGACGTCGCCGCATTGATGTTGTCCGAAATCTTACCCGCAAACTTCTTCACATAGTGTCCACCAACCAGCGACATGATGAAGAAACAAGGCACAACGGAGATCAACATGGCGGCGATCTTGGGCACCTTGATAAACGCCACGATATACGCCGTCACAAAGTAGGAAATGGTAGTAATCACCAAACCCACCTTCTCGGACGTACCAGCCTGCACGACCTCGATATCGCCAACAAGCCGCGAAACAACATCGCCAGACGGCAGCGACTCGATAAACGAGGCCTCCTGCTTGATGACACTCTCAAAGTAGTGTCTCCGGTAGCGGCGTGCCAGACGTTCACTAACCAAACACCAGCAGCAGGTATAGATGTAGATGGAGCAAAAGTTTCCAATGGTAATGTAGATGACGTACAGCACCTCGGTTTGCACGTGGCTGGACAAGTCCGAGGTACTGGAGCCGGAACTGGCGCTGCAGGTGGTGGAATTCATATCGTTGATCAGGTCACCGAAGACGATACCAAGCAGCGGGAAGGGGATACCACCGGCGATACCGAAGATGACACCGAGGATAATGAGAATAACATCGACGTAGGTGTAGTCGAGGGAGAAGAGGAGGCGGATGTAGGAGAAGGACCTGCCCCAGATTTCTTTGGTGGGGAGGTAGCGTTTGACCTGATTCTGCTATTAGCTCCCGATTGTATCTAATGAGGACAAGAGGGAGTGAAGAGGAATGAATACCTTTTGGGCAAAGCCATCCTTGGGGACGTCTTCGAGTTGGGACATGGTGATGGAACACCGGAGACCGGGGGGGGGGGGTCTCTTTTTTGTGTCTAGACGGAATGCAGCAAGAATGCAGGTTACATTCCAATCCTAGCAGTGATAGGTAGTTTAATATGAACGAGAGTCAGTCCATCAATTGATTGCAAAAGAATGGCATCTGTTGGACAAAATGGAATAAAAGAAGAGAAGTGAAGAAAAGAAAACGAGAACAGCACCCGAGGAAAAATAACCAAAGTTCAGACTCCGTTGCCGGCATGGACTAATCAGGAAAGGTTCCGACGACGACGGGTGGGATGTGGATTTGTGACAGTCAATTTTTAGCGTGGGGCGACTTCATTTCAAGTGTTATTCAGAGATTGATATTGTTATGAATATCAATCATATCTGCACAATCCCACTCCTACCCCCCACCCCATTATCCCGTATCCCATTGAGTCCTAAGCACAGAGTACAAGAACCCCGTGCTCCCACTACACTCCCACCGTACAACTCCCATAGCGGACAGAGTGCAGAATACACAGTGCAACATTTTTGCTCAGCTCTACCCTGCATAGAGAAATGTCGATCGGCGGTTTAATCCGCTGGTGGGTATATTAGCAGTAGTGCAAGCGAAGGCCAGCGGTCTGGTCAAAGTGGACATTCCCCTGACCGGATCTAATCTGATTGATTGATAACTTTTTCTTGGTTTTCCACCCGAGTCGGGTCCATACGGTGGTGCATACGGTTTTGCATACGAGTTCTTTTACACCGGCCACTATGTTAATTATTATTATTATTATTATTATTATTATTATTATTATTATTTTTTATGTATATATATATATATATATATATTTTATATAGCTTTCTTTATACGTTAGGTAGCAGTGGTTATGCATGTTGCATTGGCATGTACAGTACACACTCTGTACTCTAAAGTCAGTGCAGAGTTTTCACTTGCACTCCTGCATTCGTACATGCGTATCACTCCGAATAACAACCATGGATACTCCATACCCATCCATAGTACTCTATAGCTCTACTCCATACTATCCAACTAGTTTCTTCCATTGCGGTCTCTCAAATAACCCCAAGTCCGAGACAGACCTGTTGAATGATCTAATCTGATCCGCATCTAATCAGATTCTCCAATGCCCCTTAATTGGGTCCGATGATCGGCCTTGTCAGTTGTCCATAGTCCAGTCATTATTGGACCTCTACTATTGATGACCATGACGACGCTTCTAGAATGGATCCCTGCATATGTCGCTGTCCAACCTGGTATTATTCTAACCTAACGTATGTACAACGCCTCCAATCCCCGATTCCAATCCCAACAGACTAAATAAAGAGTAAGAGTAATAAAACAGATACGAAGAATACACAGCACACAACACAGAAACACAGAAAAGACACTACTTGTGAATGTAATAAATCAACAAGTTCCGCGAATTCTCTCTTGGCGACCCCATCACCTCCCAATACCGGCTCTCGTCCTCCATCCCCCGATACAGCGCCACACTCAGATCCGTAACCTGCCGTCGGACATCCGGCTGCCGGTCCGTCAGGTGACGTCCACAGAACCCTCCAATCCGTTCCACCAGTCCGCTTTCCATTTTCCCCTTGCTTGGTCCACCGTTGATCTGCTTCACCAGACGACTCACCACGCTCGTGCCCATTGTCACTGCGCGGTAGCCTTCCTCGTCTTGCGTTTCGTGCTCGATCTGGTCGAGAACGGCTTCGATGACCTCGGCCGCTGGACAGCCGGCGATGATCTCCTCTGCCGTTTCCTCCAGGCCACTGACGATGTGGCAGCTCGAGGCGTAGCGCTTGCGGGCACTGACCAGCGCCGTCATGGCTTTCGGGTAGTATGCTGCAAAGTACTCTTCGTTCTGACGTAACAGGAACCGAATCGTCACCAGAACCTGTGTCTTCACGTCCTGCGACCGACTTGCTCGTCTCTCCTCGGGCGCGCTCTCCAACTCGTTCAACAAGGCCACCAACATCTCGTCGTATTTCGCTTCGTCGTCAAAGATCGCATCGTGGTACTCAATCAGTCCTTGTAGCTTGCGGTAGCCCAGGATATCCATCGTCTTTGTCCGGATCCGCTGCATTCCCTTGTCGAGCATCTCCCGTGCCTTGGCTGGGTCCTTCGATCGAGGACTGATGCTACGCTTCCGATCCTTGGTCGACTCCAGCTTCTTCCAACGGCGCGACACGTCCGGTGTTGCCGTCGGCATGGTTTCCGGCGACCGAAGCTTCCCCGCGATAGGTCGAGGGGTCCTGTTGTCACGCGCTGGTTCATTGTTCGGTATCTCTCCCAACACATTGTGTCTCGGTGCGGAGCGGATCTCAGGAGAGATGTTGATACTCTTGTTGGCAAACGGCGTAGCGTTCTCGTTGGTTCTCGCACGAGGCGATGGCGTAGGTGGTTCGTGATAATCCACATCTGTAACCGTAACGGGGTGGTGAATCACCGACGAAGGACTATCCGGGTCTTCCTCATGAGGAGCCAAGTCGTGCTGTTCAATGTCGGTTTCTGGAGCCGCAGCCACCGGAGACTCGTGCTCCTGTGAAACGGGCTCCGGCTCGGGCGTAACAGCCGGGATGTCATGCGCAACAATCTCCGGGGATGCGCTGCTTGGGGCTGGTTGTTCCACGTCAATCTGAGCGGGTTCAGGCTCAGGTTCGTGAGGGCTTGCCGGCTCAGTCACAACCGGTGCATCAGGCATGACCCCGACATCATCACCATCCTTGTGCTCTTCATCACGAGCCAATGTATCAGCGGAGATATAGTATTCATTAGGAACGGCTTCCGCATGGTTCTCTGTTTCCACTGGGGTCTCCGCAGGGGTCTCCGCAGGGGCAGGAACAGGGTCTTCGTAGATTTGCACTGGAGCGGGTTGTTTTCGGACGCTGTTCGGAATAACATCCGGAGATGGCACATGGTCATCGGCCAGATCTGCGGTGGGCTCCCGTGAAGGCTCCGGGGTGCTACGTTCTACAGATTGCATCCGCGGCGGGGGCAGTGTAGGTAGACTGGGGACAGGCTCTTCCACAGCTGGAACAGGACGCTGAATCGTCGACCCAGGAGGGCTTTCCAATTGAATCGAAGCCGGTGACTCGCGGCCATGATGTGCCATACTATCATGCGAGCCGCTGCGCGAATGGTTCGCACTCTGATCATGCAGACGGGACTTGGAAATATCCAACTTCTTGGGCTTGCTCATCGTAGGGCCCAGATGCGCAGGGTCCCGGCGAGGGGTCTTTGACGACGGTGTAGCCGCTGATCTACCCTTAACGGCCCGCGGTGAGCTATCTACCTTAGGAGCAGAACTTGCTTTGGTAGACCGCGAGTCTTCGCCAGTCCGACGAGCGTACGGGTCTGCCGTCGCTGGACGAGTTATTTCTGGTCTTCGAGGCCTCGAACCCGGACGCATGGGTGCGGATGATAGGGAAGAGACGGAGGATCCAGTAGGGACAGTCCGGACAGCAGAAGTAGATGTAGAAGATTTGGACGGCGGGTCCGTCGTTCTGGCATCCGAAAAGGTTGACTGCGCTGATTCCGGCCTTGGGGGCAAGGAGCGTCCAGGTGTCAGACGTGCTCTTTTCTGCGCAGCAATAGCCTCCTTTAGAGCAGAGCGGCTAGACATGGCAGACGATGTGCTGCTGGAAAGGCCTTTTTGAGATGTCGAAGGAGTCTTCAACGAGGATTGATCCGCGTTTGGATTCTCCTTCTCCAACAGGGACCTTGACTTGCTATCGAGAGTAGAGATGATCCTGTTCTGTGTCAGACCATAAATCAGACAAAATTGTGAAAGGCAACTTACTCATCGCCTTTCCTTGGCCAAACACTGTTAAACGTCCAAAATGTGACACGCATCGTCTCCCGAACAGCCGGATTGGCGTCTGAGAGGCACTTCCTGATACTCTTGTCAAGGTTATCAAGGCCGCCGGCGTGCTCCATGCTGCTCTTATGACGCGCTTGCCTCTGAATGATGGTTTTGATCCAGCCCGCTGCATACAGACGCAGTTGAGCATTTCTGTCCTGGGCAGCACTCGTAATGTGCTGCATAATACGTGACGTGAAGGTCACATTGCCAATAACGACATCGACCGTGGTGTTGCCGCTTTGCGCACTGATCTTCTTCATTCCAGAGCAGAGCTTGATGAGGTTCTGCATAATAATCTCAACCATTGAATCGATGCGAGGACCGCAGGTCTTGGCCAGGTCCTGCATCATAAGACAACCCGCGGTACACAGTGTCGTCCGCAGAGAGTTAACCACCTTGAAAATACCATCCAACAGTGTCTTCATGGCGGTGAGGAACTGGGTGGGGAACGAGTGCGGTGCGTTGCCGCGGGTAAGACGTCGAAGGGTAATGACATTGCGTTCACGCGAAACCCAGTTCTGTTCGGTCTCTCGACCTTCGAACCAAGGAAGCATGTCGCGCACCATGTCGTCGAGGTCGCGGGATGACGCCACGATGAGAGGCTCAATGTCGTCGGAGTCATTTTGGGAACCATGCGCCTCGTCAGGATGTTCGTCAGCTGCGGCGTGGTGCGGCGGGGGAGCACTTCGCTCGCGGTCCATTCTGGACATGGGGCGTTGCGGTCTAACAGGTTCGGGCTCTAAAAACGACATCAGTGACCCGGCTTCCTCATATGGCGAGGACGAGAGGTATACCTGGTGAATCAACACGATAGTGCGAACGTGAAGACATGACCGAAACTGGACGTTGATGCAAAGCCTCAGCCCGAGATGCAGGACGCGAAGGTGCCGAATGGTCTCCATCCGTGGAGCTTAGTCCGATACTCGTGAGGATCGAGTTTGCGATGGATTTTCGAACATTGTGAGCGGTTATCTGCTTGGTTAAATCTGACTTGGCACGCGCGGGGGCATTCCTAGTTATGTTAGTCCGTCGAAAAGTAATCAACCGCAGATATCACGTACTGGAACAATTCGACCACGGTCATCTTTGCCGTGTCGCGGACCGCACTGTCGGCGTCTTCTAGACAGCCAACCAGACTAGGGACGTATGCACGGAACAGAAGTCCATGAGATTTTGTCATCTGCACGCGAATGTAAGATATTACTGCATAAAGATGTAGGAAAAGGACGGACATACATTCGCCAGCCAAATCATACTCATCTCCCTGGCTCTAGCATTTTTGCCAACCAGCGCAATTTCCAGCACATAGTGTTCGACATCAGCGTTCGCAGCCGGCCACATATCGGTGAAAGCTTGTGCCGCTTGGGCGCGAGTACGTTCTTTGCGGTCTCCCAGTCGTTCCAACAGGATAGGATAGAGCATCCGACCCTGGCCCGAGATCAGATGATGTTGATCCTGAATGAACAACCGTTTCAAAAAATGACTCAGGGTAGAGAACCCGCCACCAAGCAGCGACGACTGCTGAGAGGTGAGGGCCAGACGTAGCGCTTCGAAGACGGGTGTAACAGCATATTCGGGGACATTCTTTTGTTTGATATCGGATTTGACGCTTGTCAGATGCACAGCCTTAGCGTCAATGGACAGGTTGACGTTCTTCAGCGCAGCTAATAGTTCCGCAGCCTTTGACTCCATGATCGCGACGGGGACTTAGCGACACGCGGACATAGAGGAGGGTAACCGGAGCAGACGACTGCGTTCAGCGAGATGGTAGCGTAGGGAATTGACACTATGCGCGTAGAACTGGAAAGATCTGTCAAATCAACGCGAATGATTAGTACAATATACTTTTTTGGTACTCCGGGGAGCGCAAACAAAGGAAAAATCCGGAAGGAGAGATGAGGGGAAGGCCAAGATATGTCATCAAAAAGATTTCAGACAGCAAAGCCCAACTGTGCCAGAGTATTACTTGCGACAATAGTCATAGCAACTAACAAAATAGCTCATACCTGTTTGCGACGTTCTGAGTCTCGTTCAGCCGGCGCTTGCAAGAATGTTCGCGGGGGGGGGGGGGATAGGAAGGAGGGGAAGCGAACGAGACGGCGAAATGCGATGGAACGCGGCGGATCAAACGAGCTGGTGAGAAGTAGTCGATTGCGAGGAGTATATTCGTAGCGACGCGATTTTGGTTGAGAAGTCGCAGATTCGACGAAGGGTGAAGAAGTTGAGTGGTGAGTAAGAGGGAGTGGGAGGGACGGAGAAAGAAGCGGCGACGAGAAGCAAAGACAGCGACGTTAAGCGACAGACGCGATGTCACAAATTAATATTATGTCCCTCGTAGAAAGAGTCTTTCTGTGTACTGATATTATAATGTATTTTTAAGAAAGAAAAAAGAACTGGATGATGTCAGTCCAAATAGTCATTTCACAGACTTAGGAATCAGGGATGGCCGAAAAAGGAGAACGCGAGGAGCAGAAATACCTCTACTGGGGATGTCAGTGTTGGTATTTTCTTCTTATTTTCTCTTCCTTTCTCTTTCTTTCCTTTATAATTGTATGTTTGTGTTTATATTCATTGGGCTTCTTTCCTGGTTCTTCTGTTTTGTTTATACCCGACGGCGTGTGGTTGTGAGGGTGACAGACCAAGTGGGGTGTCAGTGCTGATGTACTGTATGGAGTAGAAGCACAGGAAAAGGAGAGAATTATATTGAAGACATCAATTGACTTGCATCCAGTGTTTCTATTGTGTGCTCTATTTATTATTTCTCGGCACAGTGACACGGTTCCATGTAAACAAACAGTAAACAACCAAACCTAATATACAGGGGCGTTAATAGTCAATAGAAGAGAAACTAACTGAGCACTGGCAAATACTGGCAGCTGTAAATGTCATGCTGTGATCGTCCCTTGTGGATCGCTGCTAGACACTTGGGCCAGATGGAGCATAGTGCATCGTCAACCTTCAAACAATGCATTGAGATTGGAGAGCTGAATGGCCTTTTTCTCGGATGGGCATCACTTGCAATGCTCACCTACGAGCCCAGGATATCATGGGCAATCTTCTCAGCAAGGGCATCTGTCAAGGTCAGTCACTGTCCCATCATCAATTCGAGGATAAGCCACTCACAAATAGTAGCCACCGGATGCCCTGGAGGCAAGATCGGGAGCGACGATGCATCAACCACCCGCAGCCCCTTCACTCCGTATACTCTTGCCTTGGTGTCAATGACGGCCTTCTTATCGCCCTCCTTACCCATAGCACACGTGCACGCAGCATGATACACTGTACTCGCCGTCTTGCGAATAACCTCCAAGATCTCCGCATCACTCTGCACATCTTCACCCGGGAAATACTCAGGCCCGATCAGAATATCCTCCATGACAGTGCTATTAAACATCTCCCGCACGCGCTTATACCCCGCAACCACAACTGCCTGGTCCGCTGGGTGAGTGAGCCAGTTAGGATTAATGACCGGCGCGTCAGCCATATCGGCCGAAGAAATATCGATAGTCCCTCGGGACAATGGCGCAACTAGCGCCGTCGACACAGTTGCGTAGTTATACCCATCCGTCGGAGCATCGCGCTGGTAGTTCTGCTGGTAGCCCAGAAATCCGCTCATGCTTATATACTCGACTTCAGGCCAGTCACTGGGGAACTGGGTTAGAGCGGAGAGGGTGTTGTTGGGCCAGGGGGATCGGTAGGAGGAGGGGATTTTCTCCCAGGCGAGGAAGTCGCCGCCGGAGTTAGTGAGGATGCCTTCTTGTTTGTTGATGAAGAGGTCGTTGGCTTCGTTTAGGGCGTCGGGGTTTGATAGTGAGGATGAAGTGATGGCGTTGACGCGGTAAGTTGGGCCCATTAGGACGTGATCCTATGCATGTCAGTCACTTTCTGTCCATACTGCTTGTGTTTATTAGGGATACTCACCCACATGTTCTGGCCTACACCAGGTCGATCTGCCACGACGGGAATGTTGTGCTTCTCAAGACTAGCCTTGGGTCCCACACCGGATACCATCAACAGCTGAGGAGACTGGAAAGCCCCAGCCGAAACAATAACCTCCTTGCTGGCAGACAAAACATACTGCACGCCATCCGACTCGACAAGAACACCATTCGCAGTTTTCTCCGAATCAAACAAAACCTTCTTCGCCAGGGTAGATTGGTAAACCTTCAACGAAGTCGACTCCATAGCAGGCTGCAGAAACGCAGTCTCAGACGATTCGCGCGTCTGGTCAGCCGCATTGATAGTCTCCAGCACATAAGCGGATCCATTAAGGGCACCGCTGGTAAGACCCTGAATCGGCTTAATTCCAATCGCCGCGAACCCCTTCTCAACCCAGGACGACACAGCATTGGCATAGTTGGAGAAAGTCACAGACAGCGGCCCATCGCCCGGTCCTAACGACGTCTCGTCATAGTTGGGAGTCGCATTAGCAGCCCTCGACGGTCCCGGGGGCGTGAAGTTGAGACTCTTCTGGAAATAGGGCAGGAGGCCGTCATAAGTGTAGCTGTCATCGCCAACCTGGTCTGCCCATTTCTCGTAGGACTTGGTTGTTCCCATGTGGTAGGCCATGTAGTTCCGGGCGGAACATCCACCGAGGGCTTTGCCGCGGGCATAATGTACACTGGCATTGAGTAGGCCGTCCTGCGGTGTCGTGACAAACCCCCAATCGACCGGGCTGACGTCGTCGGGGTCCTTTCCGCTCCAGTATGTATCGTAGGCTGGAATTTGGCTGAGATTTCCGTTGGCGATTTCATAGAAGGTGCCTGCTTCGATGACGGCAACGGATATTGAGGAATCTTCAGCAAGGCGAGCGGCTACTGTTAAGCCGGCGTTTCCACCGCCGACAACGACGTAGTCGTAGGTAGCGTTTTGGGGGACTCCGAATGAGGAGCCGATTAGGCGAGAGTTGTCCTCGGTGGACAATGGAGCTGATTGAGCTAATGATGCCCATAGCGTAAGAGATGCCAAGAGAATGGGACGCATGTTGCAGGGAGGCCACATGGCATATGTATGTGTGTTTTGAATGGAGGAACGAGTTCAAGGATAGAAGATCATCCTGGTGGTTGGGTCATTGGGTACTTTTATATGATTGTCAAGAGACTCAACGCCTGAAACTCTGCCGTTTACTTTGGGAAAAATGAGCCTTGAATTCGCCCTCACACCCAAATTTACCATCACGAGTGATATCAATAGTGCCTTCATACGGTATACGGTATTCCTTGGTAAGCATGATCCTGAAGACAATGTCAGATCCAAGGCTTAGGATGGATGACTCTGCCCCCATCTCACCGTAAGATCATGACTCCCTAGCCCTGATTGAGCTAAACCATTAGTCGACTCTCGGCTTCCCGATGAGAATAGTACAAACCCACCAAAGCTCTGGCCCAGTGGGGCCGAGGCTTGGTGATGACCATGATCACTGTAAAGCTGCATGTCAGGGTGTGGAGCCGATGTCAGCATTCAATGTCTTAGTGCTGATGGTTGCGTTGTTGTATGACCGGGAAGGATCTTGCCGAAGAAAGCTGGACAGTATCATGCAATAGTTCTTGGGCCTGTCGCTGCATATTGAATACTGCTGTAGGCTATGCTGTCTAGTGGATCCCTTCGCCTGAAGAACCATTCTTTCCATGAACTATTTTAAGGTTTCTCAAGTATCACGTGTTACGGCTCTTCCCGTGTTTATCCAGAAACAGTTGAAAAAAAAGTACTTTGCATTTCTAGGGCTAGTAAAGTTCACAATAAATAGAAACTATGACAGGAATTACAGAGTAACAATAATCTTCTTCCCCGACACACCCGCTTTCTGCACGTCAAACGCATGCTGAATCTTATCCAATCCATGCCCAACAACGACCGGATCGGGCTTGCCCTGCAGCTGTCCACTGGCGAGAGCCTTGGGTACGTAGTCCTCCCAGATAGCTTGGCCAATCTTCTCGTTGGGGACCGTCACTATGGAAGAGGCAGTCACTAGTATCTGTCAGTATTCTTTCATCTTTCAATTGTTGAGTCAACGGGCATACCAAATTTAGGCTTGAATGCCTCCGAAGGATTCTCGTAAGGCAGCACAGAGGCAGCCGGGAGACCGCCGAGTTCCTCTGCAATGGCGGAAAGTGGTCCAAAAGTGGCTTCCTCTGAAATAGTATCATAGGCTCCGGCAATCTCCTTTCCTCTAAGCTCGTTCACAATGTCATTCACGACAGTAGGAGACCTGTAGTCAAAGACGGCACTTGCCCCCAGGTCCTTGATAAACTGGTGGTTAGCGGGAGAAGCCGTCGCAATAACTCTCAGGCCCGAGGCAACGGCAAGTTGAACGGCCGTCGCGCCAACGGACGATGCTGCACCCCAGACTAAGAGAGTCTTTCCAATGGACTCAGGGCTCGTCGATGGAAGTGGAAGACCTAGATTGTCTGGGAGATACAGTCCTACAGAAGCAGTTGAGACAGCCAGCGGCAAGGTGGCGGCTTGCTCGAAGGTCAGTGAGTCGGGAATCGCAGCTGTTGCGTTCTCTTGGGCCACTGGATACAGTTGGAAACCCGAATGAGCGGCATTCGCGGTCTTCAGCGACAGGAGATGTCTTCAGAGGAATTAGCCTGGTTTCGGTACAATTGGGGTAGGCTCCAACTAACGCGATTACTCTCTGGCCTTTCTCGAACCGAGTCACTCCCTCTCCGACCTCCTCAACGATGCCAGCAACATCCTCTCCCAGGATGAAGGGATAGTTCTGGATGAAAATTCCATAATCCCTGCTAGATTAGCGGCTGAGAAGCATTGCACGAAATGGGATTGACTCACTGGACTTTCCAGTCGACGGGATTCTAGAATAGCATCAGCAATCCGCACAGGAACCGAAGCTGCACAGTCAAAACTCACGATTGCAACTGCATGACTCCGAATAACCAACTCGCCAGGCCCTGGCTTTGGTGTAGGAGCGGGGCCAACAGTCAACTGCTGACGGGCCTCTGGAATCCAGGCAGCTTGGTTGCTAGACATGTTGGATGATGGATTGTGAAGGTGAATCGAGGGGAAAGGTCTCAGAAAAGGATTTTATAACTGCGTGTCAGCTTACAAATTCAATCCTGGCTATTGTCGTCAGCTCACTACCTGATTATGCACACTGAAGAGGGGTCGTTTGTTCCTCGTATCCGGATTGGCTAGTGGAAACAAAGAAACCGTAGGTACACGATATACCTTCACGCCGGCATAGTTTCATTTCCACGCCTAGGTCGTAGGGGTGTCTGTGTATACGCTGCAGCAGACGATATGTATTATTCTGTGCCTGTTGGCCGAGCACGTTGAATTTGATGAATTGACGTGATAAGCCGATACGAAGTGTCAGATCAGAAAGACGGGATACGGATGTACAATCATGCCTGTCTGCCATGTTGTCCGAAACGAAATAGCACATGCCATCTTCTACGGACTTTCGCTATAACTCAAGCCTTTTCAAGCTTTTGCAAGCTCACCAACAAGCAATCGGAATTCATCAACCCCAATCGTTCAGCCACGGACCGACATGAACGAGATTCCAAAAGATTCATTATGGTAGTGTCTCTATACTAACGCTTTGCATTCGATCCTCGCTACTAGGTAGCAAAGTGATCCGATTGTAACCTATCCGAGTCATGCTGGCATGCTGAGATCTAAAAATATGAGGTGATTCGGGTAAGTTCAGTATAGAGCCTCAAAAGATATTCCACAGTGTTAAAATTTCTATCTACAGTTTCATACGTGTATCGACGTAACAAATGCAGGGTATCTACCAAGGATACTGGAGACCGTCGTAACGGTTAAGTCCCTCCGCATTCTCCCACCCGGGCACCTTGATGTTGTAGAATTTCCCGTTGTCTGCCTTGGTAGCGTTGTCAATGATCTCCAGAACACCAGTAGAGCTCTGCTCAGTCGAGAGATCGGCCGCGTCGCCACCGAGGTTGGTGCGGACCCACTGGAAAGTCAGCATCAATACGAAGTACAAAGGGTTAGGTATGGAACATACACCAGGGGAGATAGCCAGGAAAGTAAAGCCTTGCTCGGCAAAAGACTGGGCGTATTGCACAGTCAACATGTTCAGGGCGGCCTTGGAGATCTTGTATGCTGGGACGGGGAACAGGGCGTAGTGGGAGGACGTCTCGATGGAGCCCAGGGCTGTGGAGCTATGATAGTGAGCACGGACACACTTAAATCAACCATAACTCGAGACTTACATGTTGGCAACCTTCTTCAGGTCACCCTTCTTGAGCAGCGGCAGGAAGGCAGCAGTGACCAGGTGGGCGCTGGTGACATTAGTTTTAAATGTAGACTCGAGGTCCGTCCTATTCAGTCAGCTTTCTGTGAGAACTCCGTTGGTAGTAATGAGACCTTACATAGTTTCAATTCCATTGGCAGTGAAATTCATAATTCCGGCTCCGTTCACAAGCACATCGAGACCCTTGCCGTCAAGCTGCTTCTCCACCTCGGCAGCAGCCTGCTTGGTGCTGGCCTCATCGGTCACGTCAATCTTGACCTGCTGCACCCGACCAGAGTACTTGGAGACCAGCTGCTTGAGCTCATCGGTCTCGGTGCGGAACGCGGCGATGATAGTAGACACCTCCGAAGCGGGCTTGGAGGCAAGGAGGTCGGCCATGGCAAGGCCAATGCCTCGCGAGGCTCCGGTGATCAAGTAAGAGGCCATTTTAATTGTTTATTGTGAGGGATGTAGAACAAAGTAGTAATTGCAGTAGACTTGAATGGGATTGGGAATGGATGAGAAATTGGACATGAGGGCGAGGGATTATATATACTTGTATGTCCTCAGCATAGTATAGTTGGTTCTTCGTCCTTCGATGTGCTTTGAAATCAACACCGTCTTTGTTCTGACAGACATGACTCTCATTGGCATACTTCGATACGCTAGCGCTTATGAAACTCCCCACGCTGACACCCGCCGTGATTGAGAAATAATCATGGTTCTTGTATGACTGGCTCTCCTGCCCGTGACAAAAATACGAGAAAGGCCCACCTGGAACTTTACAGCCTCACTATCGCAGCAGCCTCGTACCGGCATAAGGCTAGTCTCGTGAGGGTTTGTAATGCACATTTTTGAGATGTGAGATGTAGGTAGGAACCTTGCTCTTCATTCTACTTTTTAATGTGTAGCACAATCTATACTCCGTACAGTCTATACTCCGTACAATGAAGCCATTTACTCCAAAATGAACAATGTCAAGAACAAGACGCTCTAGTTATTAATCTCGCTTGCCTAAAAGTAAAGTGCACTAACTAACTAGTTATTTAACAAAATAATTATTCGGATCCGGTCCCTGCAGATCGAAATCGACCTTGGTGATTCCCCCAATCCCCACCAAAAACAACGTCTTCAAATCCTCGCCCGCCCACGCAATATTCTCAACCGGATGATTCGTCTGAATCCTCGCGATAACCGATCCGTACTGATCCAAGATATCAACACCATTCGACAACCCCGACCCAACAACCAGATACCCGTTAGCAGCCACCTTAATCCCATCGGGACTCCCCTCCAGCGACTGGAAGATGTTCCGCTTGTTCTTGAGAATCGGCGCTCCCGTATCAGTAGTGCGCTCCACGTCCCATGCGTAGACGTTGCGCGCGTTCGTCGACGTGAAGTAGATCCGGATCGGGTAGTCGTAGAAGCCCTGGGTGCTGGCGTCCGGGCCGACCGTTTCTAGGCCTGAGTCTGTCACGTAGAGGGTCTTGCCGTCACGGGAGAAGGTGATGCCGTTGGGGTGTTGGAGGCTGGCGTCGACGATTTGGACTTCGCCGGTGGATGGGCGGAAGCGGTATGTGGCTAGTTGGTTTTGGTTGGACATGTTGGAGAGGCCTAGGCCGTAGGCGTAGTCTAAGCGCGTCAGCAGGTTTGTTTCAGTTGAGTGATGTCAGGGGAAGGCATACCGCTGTCAGTAAACCAGACGTCGCCGACATTATCGACCGTCAGGTCATTCAAGCCTCCGTAGAAGAATCCGTAGTAGTTGTTCAGCAGCCATTCGGCCTTGAGGGTCTTGGGATCGACCCTCGCAACACCAGGACGCTGCTTCAGCCCATTGGGAAGAGTCACATTGTTGCCCTGGACCGCCCAGTATATCATTCCATCGTGCAGGATACCTCCTGTTGGTTGGTAAATGGGCGGGTCCGTCACGAAGGCCTCAACCTTGGGGGGGTCGACGTTCAAATCAATCATAATGTTGGTCAGATTCCCCGGAGGCCCATCCTGGGTGGTGAACAGCTTGTTGAGCTCGGGCACATAGATTGGAGCTTCGTGGATGACGTTCAGCACGGGGATGTAGTTGTGGGCGATTTTCGGAGATGCGCCCAGCAACTCCAGTCCGCGCTTCTTGTCGAAAATTACAAAGTCCGCGTTGGGGACAAGAGATCCCCATGACGGGTCATCAGGGACCAATGTACCGGAGTAGCCGACAGTTGGATCCGCGTCGCGCGAGAAAGACGGAGGGAGGATACTCTGGTATCGGTTGATGCAGGTGACGTTGGCGGTCTTGGGTCCGCAAGTGTAGGCCACAGGAGCATTCTGGGTAGAGGAGTTTCTAGCATGAAGTGCGCTAGCAGAAACACTTGCCGTGAAGAGAGTGGCAGTGGCCAACGGAAGGAGAGAGAGGGCAGACATTTGTTGACCGGTGCTCATGCGAAACTCAGACGGACAGACTTGAACAATAGAATCAAGCCAGACAAGAAGCTTTTATTGCTCCGGCTGGCGATGGCAGACACCTCTCTCATCAGGAATACCATTCTCACACCCAATGGCCCCATTGAAGGAGCCGAATAGCTCAAGCAGTCAGCTTCGTTCCTAGTGGATTATGCTCTTACATGATGATGCGAAAGTGCTTACGGCTTACGGATGACCGTTAGGGCTTATGATCTTACTCGACCCTACGGCTGTTCACATTCTTGGGGCTCAAATTTGAATAGCGGAGATGTACCTAGATCCGGACAGACCACACTGCTTATCACTTCGTATTCCCGTCCGGAACATCACCCGGAGTGGATCGGCGTGAATCACCCGCGCATTAGTGCTGACTCTTGCGCCGTAAGGAAGAGTCAATTAAACCCATTAATTCCAATTAATCTGAAGCCCGTTCAGACAAGAATCTATTTGTATTCCCGCGCTAGCGGACGCGTGCATATTTCCACGGGCTTGATTTCTAATCATTCTTTGTTAGGGATACGAGGAGCCATCACGAAATGAGTGCAAAAAGCCCGCATGCTACCCATCTGATTACCAATCTAGCTTGACATTCCGGAATCCTCGAGAAAGATGAGAGCCTCTTGTCTCTTGTTCAAGTGAGCCGATTTCCTCCATCTTCTTTTCTATCTCTCGTCAATCTCAATTGCGACGAATTTCGCACCATGATCGACTCCCTGGACCATGCCCACGAGGCGGCGACCTCCGAGCCCAAGTATCCCAACGAGGTCGATGTCGAGCAATTGGCTGCTCCCGCGCCCCGGAAAGTGCAAGGTTTCTCGGTATAGCATGCCTTTGCCTAAGAGATAAAATGGAACTAATCTGCGACCTTGCAGTGGTTCCTCGTTGTCGTCAGTATCCTGTCCAGCATCTTCCTCTATGCGCTGGACAACACCATTGTCGCCGACATCTTGCCGGTAAGTGCACCTTGAAAGCCATCCAATCGGGTAACTCATAACACTCATCGCAGGCAATGATCAATGACTTTTCCTCGGTTGATCAATTGGGATGGCTGTCCGTTGGGTTTCAGATTGGAGGTGTCGCGGTCATCATGCCTCTGAGCAAGATTTATGGCCTCTTTCGCGTCAAATTTCTTTACCTGATCTCTTGCATCATTTTCATGGCTGCATCGGCGCTGTGTGGAGCTGCCCCGGATATCAATGCGGAAATCGTGGGTCGTGTCTTTACAGGCGCTGGCGGCATTGGTCTTTACATCGGAGTGATGATCTTGCTGTCTGTCAATACCACCGAGCAAGAACGGCCCATGTATCTGAGTCTTGTGTGAGTTTCGTGAACCGCCTGTCTGATGCTTTAAGCTAACATCCAAACCAGTGGACTGGTCTGGGGTATTGGAACTGTCCTCGGCCCCGTCATCGGCGGTGCATTTGAAAAGGTTACCTGGCGCTGGGCTTTCTACATCAACCTCATTATCGGTGCCGTCCTAGCTCCAATCTGGGTCTTCCTCCTCCCCAACACCGCTCACCCATGCAAGCACCTCTCTCTCGGCCAGCGACTACGCAGTTTCGACTCGGTAGGATGCATCTTAAGCATGGGAGCCATCATCACGACGATTATGCCAATCAACTTCGGCGGCGGCTTGTATGACTGGAGGAGCGCGGCCATCATTGCTCTTTTCACAGTTGGCGGAGTCCTTTGGATTCTGTTCGGTATTCAGCAGACCTTCAATATCTTCACCTCCACAACAAATCGCATGTTCCCCATTCAATTTCTGCGGAATAAAGAGGCTGTGCTGCTGTTTATCCTGGCGGCGACGTGTAATGCGGCGGTCTTTATTCCCGTCTACTACGTTCCCATTTTCTTCCAGTTTACCTGGGGTGACGACGCCTTGGCTTCTGCCGTGCGTCTCTTGCCGCTCATTTTTCTGCTCTGCGCGACTATCTTGACCAATGGGTGGTTAATGTCCAAGTTGGGCTACTACATGCCTTGGTATGCCATTGGTGCTGCCTTGATGCTTATAGCGAATGTTTGCCTCTGTAAGTCTCCTCGAATCAATCACACAAACTGTACCAATTCAACTAACCCACCAACCAGCGCGGATCGACAAACACACCTCCACCTCCTACATCTACGGCTTCGAAGCCCTCCTCGGCATCGGCGGCGGAGCTTTCGTCCAAGCCGGCTACGCCGTGATCCAAGCAGTTGTTCCCCCCGAAGACCTGGGCTACGCAGTCAGCTTCATGATGGTCGGTATGTATAATCTCAACCATCCCTTTCCTCCAACCCACTACAATTTAAAAAAAAAAAAAAAAAAAAAAGAAAAAAAGAAAAGAAAAGAAAAACCAACTAACCCAACTCAGCACAAATCGGCGGCATCGCACTAGGCCTCGCCATCGCCAGTGCTGTCTTCGTCAACGGCGCCACAATCCAACTCCAAGACCTCCTACCCGAGTATCCCAAGGATCAGCTGCAGGCTGCGATTTCGGGGACGAGTAGCCAAGTGCTGCAGGCGTTGTCGCCTGAGATGCGGGAGAGGGCGCTGAGTTTGATTGTGTCTAATATGGATAAGGTGTATGTTTGGGTTTCATTAACCGATGCAGATATTTTAGGGCTGGGCTGACAGTTAACTAGGTTTATTGTGGCGTATGCTGGGTCTGCGGTTGCGCTTGTGGGGTCACTTGCTCTTTCGGTATGTTTATTTCTGCTTCTGACTGTGCTTTGTGAAATCAATGATGATGGGCTAACAATGACTCTAGAGGAAGCGCGTTTTCCTGCCTGCTGCGGCGGCGGCTTAGGGGCTTGTCTATTGAATAATACGTGCATCATTTTGGTCTTCGAAATTGAAATATCATTTCCAACACTATAATATTTAATACATAGCAATATCTGGTCTCACAATTGGAGGTGTAAGACTGTAGTGCTTCGCTAACTGCCGAGGTGTATTGGATAACAGCTCGAGTTCTGAGCGTGTCCTATTGGACCGGGAAAAACTTATATCTATACAGGGGTGACTGGCAAAATACATAATGTTGTGTGGTCATCCTGGAACATATTTAGACTGGGAGGTATACGTCGTAGACTAATACTGCAAACATCAATTCATTGCTAACCAGTCTATAAACTACCAAAACATCGAACTTGTACAAACGAACCACATTAACACATCAAGAGAATAGAAATAGTAGATTTACCCATACTGTACAGCTTCCTGGTCGTTTGGCAAAGTAAGAGTGACTCCGTACATAAAAAGCTTATTTGCAACCAACCGGGATCCTCTTCTTTTTCCCAAACAGAAAAGAACAAAACAGACATCAAACACGTGAAATGAAGAAAATATTTCTAGATCCCCCTCCTACACAATCACCTCACCCAGATCCACATGGACGGGCTTCCATGGTGCTGCACTTTCTTCCTCCATCGAACTGGGCACGCGCACATTCAGCGGGCTATACATGTACCATCCCTTAAGCGCCGAAACCGCTGCCCGGGATCGGGCCTCAAGCAGACTGGCGCCAGCGCCCTCGCCCAGCTTATCCTCGCCCGAGTAGATGCCAACCACGAAGACCGGGTGCCGACTCTTGCGACCAGTCTCGCTGATGATCTTCGCCACGGGGGGCTCGAAGCTCTCCCGCGCACACAACCGACTGAGATCGCGGGCCGGCTGTGAAAAGTCGAACAGTTCTGTGATGCTCAGGTGTCGCGAAAGGAAGTGTTGCTCGAAGAACCGCTTGGCCGCCGGACGGCCGGCGTGCAGGTAGATGGAGCCCATGACGGCCCGGATGAAGTTGGCACTGGCCTGTTCCGCGGTGACGCCCGCGGGAAGCGGCGTCGATTGCCCGTCGTTCTTGGTGGGGTCCTGGACCGGCTCACCGAATTCGTTGTCATACACAACCCGCGAGCTCATCGACACTCTCCATCTCCGCTGGTCGTTGGGTCGTGTCGATCCGTTCACTTGTCCCTCCTCGATCTCGGTCCCCGGGTCGATTCTTTTGAACTGCAAGAAGCCGGGGTCGACCTCGCCTCCGGGCGTGGCAGCGTGCTCCACACCCCATTCCTTGGTCATTGCCGCTAAAGTCTTAGGTCCGACGTACGCATACATCGCCGCAAATACAACCGCCATGGGAAGTCGAGGATATGTGCAGATGAGGTGCTCGGAAGTGTAGTAGGTCAAAAGGTCATGGCCCAGCGTGGCCAGCGATGCATTGTTGAAATTCGAATTCGGTTCCGCCGACGCATCCACCAACGATCGTGCAAGGGTCTCGAGGGGTAACCGTGAGGGCAGGTAAAGACGAGCGTGGAGGGCGGCCAATTTTGCCGACTCGCGTGCGGCTTCTACCGGCGGGGAGGGGAGGGTGTATTTCGACTTTTGGGAGTTGGGGGAAGGAATTGGCGACATGGGCGATTGTTCATGCGTCAATGGTTCGTTCTCGACCTGGGTCACAGGCGAAACAGTCGATTGGTACCGGAGTCCTGTGTAGAGATGGTGCTGCAGGCGGCTACTACCAGTCCGGACCCGCGGCGAAAGGACCGAACTGCTCCATCGTTGGAGCTGCAGCCTTTTCATCTGGGCGAATGTGCGAGAATTGAGCCTTAAAGAGCGGTGGGAAGTCAAGTATCAGAAGCGCAAGCAGAGAAGCCAAAGCGTGGAGGGAGCACAGTCAAATAACCCGGGCAGAAAAGCAACTTTTTTGCTTTGCTGGAGAGAGAAAATGTTCGACCGGCGCAGGTCACGGGATCCGGGCGGTCTCGTGGGAAGAGAGGGGGAACTAAACCCAATTGGGCCATGGGATCACGGGACTGAGGGACGTCGACGGCCAATTCGGCTGCAACGACTGAGCTGCCGCCCATTAATAACCTCCGCCTTATACAACATTCCCATTCCCTCTTTTCCTCTCCCAATTCCTCTATAACGCCAAAATGGGTGGTGGCGGCAAGATCCCGTGAGTTTTCCCTTTGGTTCTGCTGAGCGAAATCGTGTTGTCGGATGAAGGGCTAACGGCGTCATCTCGGAAGGTACCCCAAGGAAGTCTGGTCTCCCGCCGGAGGCTGGTACGCTCAGCCCGCGAACTGGAAAGCCAACACGGCCATCATCGGCGCTGCTGTCATCGGAATTGTTGCCGCGACCTGGAGCCTCAGCGCCGAGCGTGAGCGCCGCGACAAGATGCCCGAGCCCGGCAGATTCTTTCCCAGTCGCTAGTCAGTTACTCCGGAACCGATTCAATTTGATCACCGCCTTACTGACGAGCTCTATTTTCGTTGTATCTAGCTGGAGCAAGCAAATTATCGAACACGAGAGACAGCAGAAGAACGAGTCATAGAACAATATCCAGGGCCGGAGAATACGAAGCAAAGGGAAAATCCGTGGAAGGGATTCTATGATGAAATGGCTGGCTGTTTCTGTTTTCATAATTCATTGTGGGCTGTACGACAATAGAAAAGGCGTTCTTCTATCAGTTGGTCAATTGACCGCGCAGGTGTCTCTGGGGAGACTCCTCCAGTGTTCGATATAATCGCTCTGTGTACAGACGGACCCGTTCCGTGAATTCAGTTTTGTTCCAAAGTTCCTTAGCGTTGTCAGATGTCGCTGATAATCGAGGCACGCCAATCTGTTCCACCACGAAACTTGCTGCGACAGTAGCGAATATCAACGCGGGGAGGTAGTGATTCTGCTTTCCCCAATCTTGGGTGGATTTGCGCCAGTTCTCAGACCCCGCGAGGACGGAGTCGATAATATTGGCTGGATCTCTACCTGCACTCACCATCCCCTGGGCCAATGCCCCCAGATATGAGTTGCCAGCACCCGTTGGGTCGACCACCTTTGTAGCTCCGGACGAGCCCGGTTGGTGATATGCGGGCAACCAAATCCTCTGCGATCTAGTATATGAGTAGCTGCCATCCTTGCCTGCCCGAATGGACAAAAGTCCCTCTCCTTGAGGTCCAATGCCAGAGTCCAGAATGCGCTTCACAATGTCTCGTCCGAATTCGCTCTCTTCACTCCAACCAGGCTGACCGAACATCATTCCCAGCTCTAGTTCGTTGGGGCTCACAACATCTACGACCTTGTTCGCCGCAAAGAATTTGTCTTGCTCCTCCGGGGTACACAAGTTAGGGACCGGTTCCCAGATGAAGAATAGTCTTTTCGAGGTATCGACACCCGGGGGTGCTTTGCCCTCCTGTCGCAGTTGCTCACGCCGGTGCATAATATCTTCCACGATGGAAATGCAACGAGATGCCGAGCAAACCATGTGAACCGTCTTGGAGAATACCTGGCGTTCAAACAGCATTGAAGGTTCCAGGCGTAGTTTGGGGGTCAAGTATTCGAAATCTGTTCGTTGGTTATCAGGTGCACCTTTGCATCCGCTATGGTCTACTAACCTCTCTTCTCGTTTGGACCGTAGCCATTCCATGCTCTCGTAGTCAATCGGTTCTGGTCCTCCCGGAAGACACAATCCGTATCCCATGATTTCAGGAGATCCAGGACCTCTTGCGGGAAATCAGATCCCACGTCCACGATCCAGCTCACAGCTTGGGCGTCCTTCTTTCCGGTGACCAGACGTGCGCCCACCACAGCGAAAGAGGCCGCACCACCCAGGACGTTCTTCACATTTGGTTGGGGTCCATCGAAGTCAATGTCATCTACATGAGATGGAGATATATGGTGAGCTCTGTCCTAGAAAACACTCCCATCCATCAATTCCAGACGGAAAAGATTGGTATATATCAGAGCATACCGAGAATGAACATGCCCATAGTGACAAACTCGACCGGGGCCTGCCCAGGAGTGTTACTAGACGCCATTATCGAGCAGTGGTGTATATACAGTGAAAACACAGGGAAATGGCAGTAACTGTACAGAGGATGCAAAAGATATGAAGTGAAGAAGTGAAGCTGGTGATAAGAGTGGTAACATAAATTACCATTTTATACCGCCAACGTCATGAGGGTCCACAGTAAAGTGGGAGTCCCGCTGTACGGTACGGTAATGGTCCACCTGCGTCAGGAACGGCTCAGGAGCATCGAAGACAGACACCTTGCAACATTCTCCTATCTCTGTCCTTCTCTCTATTACTGCTCTACTATACCTGAGTCGACGCTCACTGCGACTCTCTGCTTGTTGCATCTCTTCTCCCACTCCTATCCCTCTACGAGCTTCCAAGGGTCCTCCGTCTCCTTGCTGGAGCAGCCGTCAAGATGGCAAGCGGCGGCCATATGCATAACTTAACCACCCTCGTCAAGCGGTATGCTTTACCACCCTGGACCTTGTTATAGCCTTGACGGAGTTGCGCTACGAATCCGTTGTCTTCAACCTCCCGGACTTGGTAGGCCTGTGGTTGACCATGCTGACCCGTATACTTGCACAGGCTCGAAGCCGCAACCTCCCGTCTGGAGGACATGGCCATGGCGCTTGATGACCCCAATGCTCCCAAGCCCGTTGATGACGGCGCTGCTGCAGCTGCCCAGCCCGCAGCTCCCGCGCAACCCCAACCACCAGCTCCCGCGGCACCTCCCGCAGCCCCCCAGTCACCACCGCAAATCGACGACTTCGATGCTTTGATCAAGAATGAGGTCCTGACTTTCGTGGATTTGGGAGAAAAGATTGGGGGTCTGGTCGAGGAGCAATCTAAAGCAGTTCTGCAAGCTTTCCAAGCCGAGCGGACCTTCGTCTACGTTTCGCTCAAGGCCTGCAAACCATCGCCGCAGCCTCCTGAGCTTATGACGGACCTGCACAATGCTTCTGATACCATCGACAACCTCCGCGAGGCACACCGTGATTCGCCGTATTTCAGCCACCTCAGCGCCGTTGCAGAGGGTATTGTTGCGCTGGGCTGGTTCTTCCAGCCTAAGCCCGCTGATTTCGTCAATGAGATGATCAGCGGTATTGAATACTACGGGAACAAGGTTATGAAGGAGTACAAAGACAAGTAAGAGGTTTCGAAATGGAGTAAATGGACCAATCGCTAACGGTGTTTCTCTATTAGGGACCGTACTCACGTTGAATACATTCGAGCATACTCTAAAATCTTCAAGGCACTTGCAGCGTATCTCAAGAAGCACTATGCCAATGGTTTGACCTGGAACGAAAAGGGCGGCGTCGAAGCGCAGGATGCTCTGAGACAGATCAAGGGCGACTCTTCTGCCGACACTGGCAGCGCCGTACCACCACCCCCTCCGCCGCCGGTGCCATCCCTCAATGTGCCTGGCGGTGCTCCTCCCCCGCCTCCCCCACCGGGTGCACTCCTCAATCCCGCCCCGTCAGCAGCCCCGGCCGCTGATATGACCGCTGTCTTTGACCAGTTGAACCAAGGGGATGCGATCACATCCAGTCTCCGCAAGGTCGACAAATCGCAGATGACACACAAGAACCCAGCCCTCCGGCAAGGCTCGACGGTCCCCGGAGAACGAGAGCGCCCCGGTTCCTCAGACAGCGTGTCTCGCGCCCGGTCCCCCATGCCAAGCAAGAAGCCCAAGCCGGAGAGCATGCGCGGCCGCAAGCCCCCGCGCAAGGACTTCGAAGGCAACAAGTGGTTCATCGAGAACTATGACAACCCAGGCGAGATCATCGATATCCCCGCGGCGCAGAACCACTCCATCCTCATCTCCCGGTGTAACAAGACCATCATCAAGATCAACAACAAGGCAAACGCCATCTCCATCGACAACTGCACCGGCCTGTCTGTCATCGTCGACTCGCTGGTCAGCAGTCTGGACGTCATCAAGTCGCCCAAATTCGCTCTCCAGATCGACGGTATCGTCCCTACTCTTCTGTTTGACCAGGTTGACGGTGCGACTGTCTATCTGAGCCAGCAGAGCTTGGGCACGGAGGTGTTCTCGAGCAATAGCACGGCTGTTAACATCATGCTTCCGCCAAAGGAGGGGTCTGATGAAGATACCAAGGAGTGTCCTCTTCCGGAGCAGATTAAGACGTACGTTAAGGACGGCAAGATCGTTAACGAGATTGTCGAGTATGCTGGTTAAATGCGTTGTGGGGGGTTGTATAGGGTAAAATGTGTAGATAGTTTTAGGAATCCATTGATTGTATTTTCACTAATATCGAGAACCAACACCTATCCATGTACACCCAAAAAGCCAAAACCGGATGCCGTCCAAGTCAAGAAACGAGTGTAAGTAATAGAAACCTCGTCCAAGCATGAAAGACAAAAGTTATATGCATGTTTCACTTCACTATAAAACGAACGAAAAAGAATGGGGTATATTGCCTATTCTGTGCGCCTTGTCTAGTCTGTAAACGCCCCCAAGAAAGAAAAGAAAAGGGAAAAAAAAAAAAAGAAGCAGATCCAATGCTTCAATGAGGGAGATGGTGAGCCTGCGCCTGTTTCAAAGGTCCTGTATGTTAGTCAACGCCAACGCCATTGCGTATATAATGGAATGAAGAAGAAAAGCAAGGTCTGTACTCGGGATATAGGTATAAAACATCACTGTCGTTGTGGTTTTGAAGATCCTGTTCAGTTGATATACCGCGTGTCATGTTTCTGGACATCCAGCCCGCGTAATCTCTTGGCTAGCAGGCTCTCTCCAACCTCAGAGCCAGTGGGCAAAAACGGATAGCCACCGTATCCAGTATCTCCCCTGCTGAGTTTGTTATACATCCCGGCTTCAGTATGCGGTCCAGGTCCAGCTAATTCGGAACCGGGAGAGGTAAGTGGAGTTTCTCTTAGAGACGGAATAGGCTGGAACGGATGCCGCGCAGGCACGGGATCGAGTTCTTTTACTCCCTGAATATCATTGGGTATCGTACCTTGGCCTGCTGCATTCCGTCTGTAATCCGTCTTCTCTGAGGCAGACTTCGTGCCAGGATCCCGAGCGGGTTTATAGGGTGTGTACTTTGGATCAGGATGTTGGGTTTCATTTCGCAGCTTCTCCTTTCCATCTGGCACTCGATTGGCGAAGACAACGCGGATGCTCGAGTGGAGATAGAAACGGCCTTTGGACGGGCAGCAGATGTTCAAGTGGACCAGGTATCGCAGGATAGGTTTATCCTTGGGATCCTCTGATACACTCAATGATGCCTCTGGGCGATCAGTGCCGTAATTCTTGCGCGCACTGAGGGGCATGTCAATTATGGGACCTGCTGAATAGCTTCTCTGCCGGATAAATGTCTTCGTACCCGGTTCCATATCGCCCAGATCATACGGAACGAGGAACAGCTTGACGGCTGTCTTATTCGGGTTCTTGATCATGATTTGAAGCTGTCCTTGTTGCGGGATTCTATAACACCCACCGGGTGGACACTTTGGTGAGTCTGCCCTTCTGTTCTTCTTCTCTCGCCGGCGCAGTATGTCTTGGTTGCTATGTTTATGCGCAGCTGCATCGTCGACAACAGAATCGTTGTTCTTTCCTGCTGGACTTTGATGTCGTCTGCGACGCTTGTTGGTAGTTGGATCGTCTTTCGGAAGTGAATTCTCCAAATCGATGTGACCAACATAAGGACTTGGGTTATCATCCGAGATAGACCGCCCAGAACCCGACGTAGGATAACTGTAGAACACCGCGGGGAACGGTATCGACACATGCGGCGGACATTTGAGATTTGACTTGCATTTACTTTTCCCCAGGACACCAATTTGCGCTGTGAAATCTAGAGGCTTCGAAGGATTCATCGACATCCGCCCGCGGAGTATAGACTCTTCGTATGATCCGACCATCGGAGCATGTCCCTTCAAAGGTACGTCAAAAGATGGCCTGCTGGCCCGCTGCGCAGGGGCCTGGATTGAAGAAGCAAGTTGAAGACTGTATCCGGACGTCAATGTCCGTCGGGGCGAGCTGGGCTGGTATGGATGTGCTTCCTCGCGTTGCTGATGGACGTCAAAAGCGCCAAAGTTGATTTGGTCTGTAGGCGACGACTGCAGATACCGGAAAGTCTCTGGGGGTAAAGTGCGACGACGGTTGGCTTTCTCTTGCGACTCCGAGATCTCCACGGCATCAACCTTGGGAGAAAAGTCTAGGTCTGTGTTATTCGCTTGGTGCACCAGAGGACTGGTTGGAGCCTTCAGAACGTAGCTCGATCCAAACGAAGGTGCCCGCGACCTATTTACCGGACCTCTCGGCTCCGGATCATGCGTGGGGGTGCGCAGTGACAGCGACGAGGAGAATACTGGGGCGTTGAACCAAGGAGTGGTGGGAGACGATCCAAGCAGAGAGATATTGGAAGGGCCATGTTCATGTTCAGTATAAAGAGACTGTAGTTGTCCCTTTATCTGTTGTCCACCACCTCCCTCCCTGAAATCACCGGAATGTAACGCTGAACGAGGCCTCTCGATACTAGTTGGCGATGCTAGTTCTTGGGATTCAATTTCTTGTCGCTCACTACCGGTATTCCGGTCAAAACTGTCTATATGTGAGTGTTCGCATTGCATATCATGTATCGAGTAATCACTTGAGTTGTCCGCCTATTGTCCGGTTAGAGAAATACTAGACTATATTAGAAAAATATGACGCTTAGACATACCAGACGACCCTGCATCCAAGCCGACGACTCAGACCTCTTAAGGTACTGTATCAACTCCCCGCGATCACTGGTATGTAACTTGTGGAGCTGAGGACCCGGGACTCGGGAGTAACCAAAGTCCCTGACTTCCGGATCCGAGGATTCGCGTTCAAGATCTCCGTATCCAAAACCGTTCTTCCATGATGGTTCATGATCCCACGGCCTATTCTCTCTATCCTGGTGGTGCTGGTGGTCATGGGGCCGGCGGCCATCGGACCATAGGTCGTAGAAGCGCTGACGATCCGGATCTTGAAAAATGGGCATGTTTGCAACGAAAATTGCAGACTATGAGACGGGGTTTGAAATATTGAGCATCGCAAGGTGCCTAAAAGGTGGCCAGCACGGTATATAACGAGCAAAAAATGACGAGAGAGGCGAGGTTGTCAGGCCGAAGTGGCGGGCAGTATGCGTTGTATGGCGGCAGTTATACGTAGTGATGCGCTGATGGCGGGGGACGAGATGCAATCAAGAGAACTGCTTATGACAAGGTGACAGATGCAAGCACAAGAGCGACGCTGAATACACAGATTTATATGGTATAATTAGAGAGAAAAAGTGAGAGAGAGGAAGAAGAGAAGTTGGAAGAGAGACTGACTCGGAACGGCAGAAACGGAATGGGATGATGAATCATCGCCTGATAATTAAGGCCTGCGCACTATTGGCTACTATATAGCTCAGCGTCACTCAGGAATGCAAATCAAACGACTATTCGGGCGGTATATCGCTCTTAACCACTCGAATATGAAGCAAAGAAGCATAATTAACTATATCAATCCTGACTGATAGTAGGCGCATACTTCTTTCCCCTCCGCTTATCGCGCCGTTGGACCCCCGACTCACCGCCTTGCAAAAAATCGAGATCAAAAACCGTTAGGACTTTCTTGACAAACACTCGATAAGCACAATTATTGCAATTCATATTCATAATGTCGGCCAAGCGTTCGCGCGATACAGAAGATCGTCCAGGGGGCTCTGCGACAACCGAACCCCCAGTCAAGAAGAACAAGAAGGGTTTTTCTGTCGCGCCTGATAACCTCCCCGATGGCACATATCGCCGGAAAGGTAGACATCCCAAAGAAGAAAGATTACAGAGATGAATGAGCTTGGATGCTGACAGCTTGGCAGCCCAAAAAATCAAAGCCGACCTAATCCAAAAAGCCAAAGTTAAAAAAGCCTACGCCAAAGTAAAATCCCAAGAAGAAGCGCCAACCAAACCCTCCGTCTACGAACTCGAAGAACAGCGCCAACGCGAAGAAAATGAGCGGCGACAAAACGAACATGCCGATCCCAACGAGCCCCAAGAGGCTGAAGGCGCTGGCATGGAGCTTCACCCAGACCGAGTGGCTATGCTGAATGAACCACAACCCGAACCCGCACCTGAACGGAAACCTAGGCCGGAGCGTGCGCAGAACCGTCGCGAGGGTGGCAGAAACAAGAAGGGAAAGCGTACTGCTTTTGACAAGGAGTTGGAGATTGCGCGGAAGCGCCAAGAGGAGGCTGAGAGAAGAAGGGAACAAAGAGAGTTTAGGCAGAAGGATCGCGATGCCATGGCGAAGGCTAAACGGCCGGATCAGAATGGGAAGAAAAGGTTGGGGAGGGAGAGTACGGTGCTGCTTAGTCGTGTTCAACGGATGGTTGGTTAGACCTAGATGGTCTTGTGGCAGTGTGCATTGAAAAGTGTCGGATTAAAAGTGATACCCAGCGTTAATATGATCTGGTTTTGATTTATATGGATACAGTTTGTGAATAAATGCAAATGCTATTCAAAATTAAGTGACTAATTACTGAGGTGACTTCAGCCCTGTCCCAGTCCTGGGCTTCCGGAAGCAGGCAAACTCTCCCTTTGTCCTATCACGTAGATTCCTCAAAACTCCCCTCATCTCCCCAAGCTCCGCCTGAAGCTTGGCGCGCGCTTCATGCGTAGTCCGCTGGTCCAATTCCACATAGATCTGGCTTTGCACCGTAGACGACTCGTCCGTGGAATACTGTGAGAGGGTTTGCGCAATGAACTCCGTGTCCAGAGTGGCTTGCATCAGCGCCGCAAGCGTGTACTCCGATCGTGCACCAAATGAGGATAGCAGCAACGAAGATAACTTGGATAGGAGGTAGGTAAGAATGGTTTTCATCAGTGGAGATGGGACGCCAGAGGATGACCGACTCGAGGCTGAGAGGGAGGTGGACGGGATGGTGGTTGAGATTTCGGTGTGGACAAGGACCAAGGCTAGCATTGTGTTGTATACGTAGGGCCGGACTTGATCGGGCCGGTTGGTGGATGGTTCCCAGTCTGGGGCAGTAATGCCGTTGAAGATCGTGGATTTCAGTGTCTCGACGGTTGGGTTGGTGTAAGATTGGAAGAGGCGGTCATCAATCTGGTGGAGTGCATCTCGAATGGTCTTGGCTTCGTCGGTTAATTTGACGGAGAAGGATGTTTCGAAGTTCGAGATGAGCTGTGGTACTAGAACGGCCTGGAGTTCCTTGATATTGGAGAGCGTGAGTAGTATGCGCACGTTCTGTAATGGTCAGCCACGATTCGCGCAACAATGAAAAAGGAATGGTAACTTACCCTGTTCCCAGCATCCACAGCATCTGCCGCAAGCACAGACGATGCAACATCTGGTCCGTTGACCGATGTCGCATGTCCAACGAGAACCCACTCGTTGTCCTCTTCTGGCGCCGCAGGATGCTCCGCATTTTCCACCAGCCCGCTGAGCGCCTTGTACACGCTCGACACAAACTGCATGCGCACCATCTGGAGAAGTTTGGCCGGAGGTTGCGTGACAACTTCCACCTGAAGAGGCTTGGCCATGGCCTCTGGAATGTACAAGATCTTCTGCATCCCGCCAAGGATCGCACTTTCATATGCAACGAACAGCCCCGGCATCTTGGTCAAGTCTCGCTTCTCGGGATCTCGTGTCCAATCCTCCAGCATCTTGCAGGTCTCCGCATCCTTACCCCAGGCGGCACATACGACGCGGACCGATCGCTCACGAGCAGTACTCACAAGCGACTTGAGAAGATCGGGGGTGTTACCGCTGTGGGCCACGGGGCCCAATGCAGCCATCTCGCCAGCTGCCATACCGATTATGGCCAGGAACTTGTCGAGATAGTGTATGCCACTGAGTGAGTTTGAGAAAGGCGGCCAGAAGGCGAAGTCTTCCCAATGCTCCCCCCGTTTGGGAATCGGGAAAGGCATATTTTTGGGGTCGAGTTTGAAACGAGATTCGGTGGGTGTGACCCCAAAGCTCGGGGTGCTTGGGCTGGGTGGTGATATTGGAGTTGCGAGAATCGAGAGATCATCCGTTGGGGGGGAAGCAAACAGCGCCAACACGCTCTCGCGGATCAGATTGATCAACTCAACCACACCATTCTCCAGAGTCAACGCCTCCTCCGAAGAAAGCCGATGATGTTTACGACTCTCCCCTTCGAATCCAACCGGAAGCATCCTTTGCTTGCTGCCATCAATAAACGATTGTGCGGCTTCCCAGAAATCCAGCACTTCACCCAAAACTCCTCCATGGGGAGACAATAATCTGTTCAGGTAAGTATGGATGCACTCCCAGAGCTCAGTAACTTGATCCGTATCTAGCATTGCTTGCGCATCGAGTGAGCCCTCGCGAGGGGCTAGTCGAAGGTACGATGCCACTTGTTGTGGGGACGGGATCTCACCACTGGCCAGTCTGCGCCGGAGGATCTCGAGTTCGACCTTGCAACGTTCACAGAACGATGTAATCTTGGTCTTGAGGAAGTCATAGCGGTTGACGAGCCATATCCAGATTGGATTGTCCTCAACGCCCAGTTCCAGCAAGGCCCCGATCAATTCCATGTGTTCCTCGACTGGGCCAGATGCTGTGGCCGTCGTGGATGTTGTGGGTGCATCACCCAGACGCCTCCAGAGATCACGCGTAAATGCTTGGATTTGCTGATCCACATCCATCCACATTCGACCCATGGCCAAAATCGTATGCGTTTCCTCGTCGGTCAACGACCGGCCATCGCTGCTAGCCATGCCTGCAATATTCCTAGCATTGTTGGCTAGTGTCCTCGCATTCGTGTATAGCTCAAAAACTGATTCGTAATCCCTTTGCTTGATCGCCTTGGAAAGCTGTCCGCCAATTTCGTAGACATCCCGATGCCTCTCCATTGTGTCGACCACAGATTTCAGTACCTGTTCTCTCTCACGACCCCCAAGGGCTGGGCCCCATACTTCCTCCGCCTTCACAGAAGCTTCCACCAGGGGAGCACGGATTCCTTTCATACCGTATTCACTCTCCTTGGTCAAAGCATTTTTACTACTCTCCAACATCGTTGGCGCGGGGGAATCGCCGCGCATCATTAACGAGCTGCTCCTAAAATGTGCCGACCGGCGACGAATCTGGGCCAAAGGAACGTCATCCTGTGGTGGTGCGCCCTGATTTCTCATTTCTGTGTAGACGCTATCAATGGTCGCCTTGGCGCGGACGAAACGCTCGAAGTTGGCCTCAACCAGCACCTTCAGCGAGGCGGACTTTTGGTCAATGGATCGCGACAGGTAGCCTAATCCATCGAGGAGCGATTGGATTGAGTCATTCGAATGAGCCTGGGAGAGGAAAAGCGCTGGCGAGAACGACGTTGACGAGAGGAGGAACCTGTTTCGTAACCGGGTCTCTTCATCCAAGGGCAGCCCCCTCTTCTTGAGAACCTTCAGAACGCTATCCCCAGAGCCTAGAGGATCAGGTTCATCCTTCTGAGCCAGACTGTCCTTCCCATTACCCCCTCTTTGTGACCCCAGATTCTTCCGTTGGCTCCCACTGCGCTCCAAAGCAAAGTATCGGGACTTGTGCGACCGCGCCCCGTCACCGCGTAGACTCTCCGTGTCGGATTCATCGCTCTCGTCGAGTTCTGCCGGCCATGTCTCTGGAAATTCTGACGGTAGACCGTAATGGTTTGCGATATCGGTATCGTTCATGGTCTCGAGGGGTGGTAGGCGAGTTAAGGGAGGGGACAGGTAGACCGATAGGACGGCGCACGCACGATCAAGCTAGACAGATCTCATGCAGACATCTGCAGCTGCAAGGATGTGAACAAGCAGTGTTGAGTCCGTTTGTGTATATGTACCCCAGTATACAAAAAAGTATGCAATTGTACCCCGTAGTAGGCGTATGTTATCAGATCAACCGACTCGGCCCAAAGCGGTATTCTGCCCGGTCGGATCGGGCGGCGCTGCCGAGACGTTGACGATGGACTGACTGAGGCTTTTCTCTCCCGCGCACAACTTCCCTTCTTCCTCCTCTTCCCCTCTCCCCTTTCAACCCTCCACTCTCACTTTCTTCTTTAATAGATTTATCCTCCGGTAGCGATCCCCGGGTTCTGCCACCATGATCTCTGCTAGAACCTTCATTGCCCCCGCGCGTCAGTGCTTGCGGACAACACGGGTGTCCCCCAGCTTTGCGTCGCCGGTTTCGCAGGTATTTAGCCCTCCTGGTCTGGTGGACTATACAAGCTAACTATGGCCTTAGTTCCGTCGCTACGCCTCTGCTGCCGATGAGCGGGTTGCCAAGTTCAAGGGTCAGAAGGGTGCTGATGTATGTGCCGCCGTTAAAATATTTTCTTTTTCTCCCACCCCGTTTCGCCTTATATCGGAGGATGTTTCCACTACGGTCGACAAGGCATTGGTGCCTCGAATCGAGTCGCAACGATACGGATAGAATACGAGTGAGAATGGAAAGTCTGACAGAATTGTTTCGATAGGGAAAATACACCGTGACCATGATCGAGGGTGACGGTATCGGTCCTGAAATCGCTCAGTCCGTCAAGGACATCTTCTCCGCCGCAAATGTAAACCCCGCCCCGAGCCTTCGAGCTATCTGATAACAACAAATGGGAGAAGAATGATGGCTAAGTTGGATAATAGGCCCCCGTCAAGTGGGAGCCCGTCGACGTCACTCCCATCCTCAAGGACGGCAAGACCGCAATTCCCGATGATGCTATCGAGAGTGTTAGGCGCAACTACGTCGCGCTTAAGGGTCCTCTCGCTGTAGGTTATTTCTCGACTCGACAATGGATTCGCATATACTCATACGAAACGCTTTTAGACTCCCGTTGGAAAGGGTCACGTCTCTCTCAACCTTACTCTCCGTCGTACCTTCAACCTCTTCGCCAACGTCCGTCCTTGCCGCTCGGTTGCTGGCTACAAGACCCCCTACGACAACGTCGACACTGTCCTGATCCGTGAGAACACTGAGGGTGAATACTCTGGTATCGAGCACGTTGTCGTCGACGGTGTCGTCCAGAGCATCAAGCTTATCACCAAGGAGGCTTCCGAGCGTGTGCTCCGTTTCGCCTTCCAGTACGCCCGCTCCATCAACAAGAAGAAGGTCCGCGTGGTGCACAAGGCCACCATCATGAAGATGTCTGACGGTCTCTTCCTCAACCTCGCCCGCGACATCGCCAAGGAGTTCCCCGACGTTGAGTTCGACGCTGAGCTGCTGGACAACTCGTGCTTGAAGATCGTTACCGACCCTACCCCCTACAACGACAAGGTCCTTGTCATGCCCAACCTGTACGGTGACATTCTGTCCGACATGTGCGCCGGTCTCATCGGTGGTCTCGGTCTCACCCCCTCCGGTAACATTGGCGACGAGTGCTCGATCTTCGAGGCCGTCCACGGTTCCGCCCCCGACATTGCTGGCAAGGGTCTTGCCAACCCCACTGCTCTGCTTCTGAGCAGTATCATGATGCTTCAGCACATGGGTCTGACCGACCACGCTGCCCGTATCCAGAAGGCCACTTTCGACACTCTTTCTGAGGGCAAGGTGAGTTCTATCCGATGCAATTGATACTCCCACAAATTGATACTAACGCTATACAGGCCCTCACTGGAGACCTTGGCGGTAAGGCCAAGACTGCTGAGTACGCTGAGGCTATCATGAAGCGTCTCTAAGCGGTTTCTGTCACTTTGATTGTACTATTCCCCCTTGTTACTCTCTATAACCCGCGAACGACCTAGGTATAGTATCTACATGTAGCACTTGAGATGCTTGTCATTATACTTTTTTAACGTACCAGTGAAAAATAGACATGACAATTAAACCTTACTGTGTACTTCAGAATATATTGAGAAATGACAGGTGCCCCACTGCCAATTGAAAATGAATCCGTACAAACCCCGAGAAAACGCCGTCTAACACCTTTTTAAGGTATCTCGATCATTATTGCAACTTAAACAAGGAATCTCAACGTCGCCGCCCCGTCCTTCTCGTCCCTGTCCCTGTGCTTCTCCTCGACCGTGACGTCTGAGCCCTTGTACTCCTCGGATTCGGAGAATCACCCGCTTCCTCTTCATCATCTTCGATATCACTGTCATCTTTCGCGGCGTCCGACGCGTCCTCATCAGCTTCTTCTTCTTCTTCGGAGCCATCTTCATCGTCGACAATAGCTGCGCTTTTTCGGGATTCCTCAGCTTGGAACCGCTTTGCGCGTGTCCCGCGTGTTCCTGGGGGACGGCCGCGGGTGCTCTTTCGTCCACGGGAGGGTGCGGGGGAGGAGCGTGCTTCTGTAGGCGAAGCCAATTAGTAAAGAATGACATAAACAACTTGTAGAAAGGGGAATAGATACCATCCGTATCAGCCGCGGTGCTCCCTCGTCTCGACTCTGCACGGCCGCTCGTAGGCGACACAGACTCCTCTGTCGCCAATCTCCTCTCAAACATCATATAACCGTATTCGTCATCGGGGAGTTGGAAGGGACAATATCGTTCGCTCGAGGGATCGCCGTCATCCGCGACATCTGATATTAATGAATCCTCCTGTCATAGTCAAACTCCACCGTCAGCAACGCGCAAGCAATTGGACAAGAGGCGGACACGCTTACCCGCTCATCCAGCGCTGGAAGATTGTAAAGTGTGTTGAGCTTTCTCCATATGCCGGGGATTCGCGTGTGGAGTGCGTTCGCGGGCGCATAGCCTTGGGTTTTGAGGAATTCGGAGATTGCGATCATACGGAAGTGTTTGTGCATGCCTTGAGAGAGAAAATATTAGCTTCTATGGCCGGCGCAGTATCTCCTTAGTAGTAGTAAGCCGTACCAACTGGTTTCCACTTGATAATGGCCTTCAGTAAAGCCGTCTCTTGCTCGTCCGTCCAAGGGTCCGCGACAATATCGTAATCCGTCTCTGGCTTCGCGCTCTCGCCCGAAGCTGGCGTAGCAGATGCCTGTCCATTCTCTGTCTCCGAAGCTTCCGCAAGCTTAGGCTTCTTCTTCGGAGGCATATTGACGATGTCGTGGAGTGAAGAAGTGTAGTGTTTACAGCAACAGTTTGACCGCACGGCGGCGTCGGTTTCCCGAACAAGCGGTGGCCCGTGCACGGGATTGAAGATGTCCTAAACCTATCCGGGACTAGTGCGGCGTGTCGCGCGTTGTCAACGCGAACGTTGCGATAAAGACTTTAGACCATTGAGATAAATGGCTACTCCCTGGCATGATGGAGGGTGACTATGGGATAGATCCCTTTTCTAGTGAGAATTTATGGCGGCTCTCCACGTTTACTTTGCAATCGCTGCAGCCATTGGAGGCTTTACCGTGGAACGAGGAGTTACCTGGTGAGTAGTCAACGGTCGAACTGAACTCAGGAAACTGACGACATTGGAAGATCTGACAGATGGATTCTTCAAGAGCTCGGTCGGTTTGTTTGATAGCGAGGGTGACAAGTTACATCAGCTGGATATCTTGGGAAACGAACTCGTCGGCGAACCTGAACAGTTACTCGAGCCTATCACCGATTCATCGAGCGAGACCCAATTCGACGAGCATGCTACCGATCCTCACGATGATACCTACAAACTGAAAGACGATATTGGGTTACTCGACCGTCTGAATGGGGATTTGAGTTACAAGCCGCCGCTACAATCATGGGAGACTTATCACAACCGATCGCACCGTGAACCGGTTTCCGCATACTTTAGCGAATCTGGGGCGAGGGGTTTTGATGCGGCATTGGAACACCATTCGGCGAAGAAGAGGGTCAACATTGCGGGACGACTGGTTCGAAGCGATGTTTTCTTCCAGGCTCTTATCCGTCTTGGACTGGGGTGGGGTTCCGCGTTCTTTCGCTACAACGTGGAGGCAAGGAAATTTGAGAAAGCGTTGGACGATGTGCGCGTCTCTGGCGTAAGTCTTTCGATACTCAACCAGATCACAGGCGAACTGCTCCAATGTGGAACGGACATGCAACGAATACGGGCCTTTGTTCGCAGCACCTCGATCAAGAAGGCGAGGCTGTCCACTTTGTCGACTTTCGCTAGCACGACAGCTGTGATTATTTACACCCTTGAAATACAATTGGCAAGTCAGTCGAGACACGCGGTATCAATACTCCAGATCAAGTCCCTGTTCTCGCGAGGCGGCGAATTGGTTAACGCTCTGGCGGGCATGGTCGATGCAGCTGAAAAGGTTTCATCGGATGCTCTGGTTATGTCCATTATTATGCAGGAGGCTGCATATCTATCTCATAGATTCGGTTGGATAGAGAATCTGATGCGCGAAGTGGTCGTTCGTGTTACTGAACCTTGGCTCGGGCATCTGGAGGCCTGGGTCGGACTTCGTCCGGAAACACCTGTATTGAATGAATTGCTAGTGGGAGGCAAAGGCTTTGCGGTGCTGGAACGGCAGGAAGAGAACGGACGAGTCAAGACAGGCCCTGCGAGTCAACACTACAAATACCGGTCTGATCAAATGCCTTCTTTTATTCCCGACGATCAGGCACTATTGATCTTCGAAAGTGGCAGAAGCTTGCGACTCCTCAAGCAATCTCATCCACAACATCCTCTTGCGAATGATATGGTCCACAATGCTGAGCCACCGAGGCTTCGCTGTGCGGATTCTTGGACCGACATCGAGAGGATACAGTCGAAGGCCCACGAGTATGAATCGCTACTCCGCGCAGAAATACTCAAGTACAACCGCGGCGAGCGTGTTGATCCAGACGTTAACAGAGGTAGCACCTCTGAAACCACCAGAAACGACGATCCCGGCAGTCTTGAGGGCATATACGATCTATATGACATGGATGAGCAACGCACAACCGGATTATTGACCGACCCTGACTCCCTGCAGAAAGATAAAATTAGTCTCCTGAGCTTTGACGTCGGACAATTCGAAAGCCATGATAGCAAGTTTGGACCGGAGATGGCCTCCTCGCTCTATCTTTCATTTGCACCACTCCTTTCATCGCAGGCGCTACTAATTGACTTCTCATGTCTTCATGTGCTGTTCAAAGAACACAAAATTAGAAACCACCTTACGCTTCAATGGAGGTACCAACTCCTCGGTGATGGGTTTTTCGTGTCTCGCCTCTCCCATGCTCTCTTCGACCCGGAGATGGAAAGTGGTGAGCGAAAATCGGGCATCGTACGCAGTGGCGTGCACACCGGTCTTCGTCTAGGAAGCCGTGATACATGGCCTCCGGCAAGCTCAGAGCTGCGCTTGGTGCTTATTGGACTACTCAGTGAAAGCTACAACGCGGCGGGTGGCTCGAATGACATGGACGATGCCCAGCATCATAGAGAAAAGGAACTCCCTGGTGGCTTGAGCTTCGCCATTCGAGAGCTGACCACTGAAGAAATAGCCAAATGCAAGGACCCGAACGCCATTCAAGCGTTGGATTTTATCCGTCTCCAATACAAACCACCAAGTGTTCTGGAGATAATCATCACCCAACAATCCCTCGACAAATACGACCGCCTCTTCAAGCATCTCCTCCGCCTACTACGCATGGTCTCCGTCGTCAAATCCATCGTCCGCGACTCAACCGCAAGAAACTCCCTCTCGGGAGATACGCACAATGTATTCCAGAAATTCCGCATCCACGCGCAACACTTCGTTCTCGCCGTCAGTGACTACTGCTTCCACGTCGGCGTCGGATCCACCTGGAAACGTTTCCAGGATACCCTCTCCCGAATCGAATACTGTCTCGATCGCGGTGATATTGACAGCACCATTGAAGCCGCACACTCAGTCCCTAGACTCCGCGATTACCACGAAGACATCCTCGACGAGATCCTCTTCGCATTATTCCTTAGCAAACGACATGCGCAAGCTGCCAAGTTACTCGAGAGCATCTTCGGGACAATCCTTGTCTTCGCGCCTATCTCAAGAATGGATGGCATGAAGGGTGTGCGACAGGAAAGCGAAGCTACTGTTTCTCATCTGTACATGACTTTCAGGAAGCAGGCTTCTGCTTTTGTGAATTATTTGCGCGGACTAGATGGGAGTACGGGGTCGGCGAAGTCAGTTGGGAAGGCTGATGCAACGTTTGCTACGCGTTCAGGGCCTACGGGTGTTTTTGATCATCTTCTTTCCCGGTTGGATATTAATGGTTACTATTGACGACTGTGATGAGATAGTAAAATCATGAATTTACATTATTTCAAACTGATACCCAGTACAATTGTCCAAAATATTTCCTGCAAACGCCAATCCTTATCCCATCGTTACTCATAAACCAAGATTAAATAGTCGAAGTCGATCAGAAGAAGTGCAAACTTGACTCATCCCATCCCAACCCCAAAAGAATCTCCTTCGCAGACTTCTCCATAGCCCCCGGCCCACAAATAAGCACCATACTCTCACTATCAGCAGGCGCATACTCCCTGAGAAGCTCTTCCGAAATCCGCCCTCGCCTCCCACTCCAACCATCCGACGCCTTGCTCAGCGTATGAACAATCTGGCACTTCTCCCCATCCACTACCTCAAACGCATCAAGCTCGTCTCGACAAAGGATATCCTCCTCCTGTCTGTTCCCATCGAGCACGACGCAACTCGTCGGATCGGATGTATCCTGCATGACAGCGCGGAGGACCTGGAAGATAGGCGTGATGCCTGTTCCTCCACAGATCATCTTGAACGAGCGGATATGGCGCTGTTTCCCGCTTATGAGGACTTGTCCATTTCCGAGGTACTCGAAGCGGCCTGTTGGGCCTTTACATTCGATGATTGATTGCAAAGGGAGGGCTTCTAGGGCCAGTGTCATTTTTCCGCCGGGTATTGTGGGTGTTGCGAAGTAGATCTTGACAAGTAGGTCGACGGATCCTTCTTTTTCGGTTTCGGAGATGGGAGTGTATGATCGGATGATTGATTCGCAGGTTGATGGGTCGGTGACTTTGATCATGAAGTGCTGGCCGATGGGGAGGCCTAGTTTTTGGTTCTCGTGCTCGAGTTTCAGGGTGAAGATGCGGGTGTCCCAGGAGACCTTTTTGATTGCCGAGAGGGTGGCTTTTGTCCATGAGCGTGGTTGGAGGAATGTTGGGCGAGGTTCGGTTGATTCCTCTTGGGGGGTGGTGTTTTTTAGGGCGGCTAGGTCTGCTGGGTTTAGTGTGCCGACGTGGTAGTCGGGCATCATTTTCTTTGCTGTTTCGCTGTCTGTTGTGTGTTAGCAGACCATACTTCGGTCTAGGGTACCAGGTTACTCACGAATTTCGTTGAAATCATCAGAAACATCCAAACCAGCAGATGATATGATACTCTGAGCACCACCGGGATGGCCCTCCAAGAATCCCGTGCCATCATACACCTCCCCATTGGCAACGAACCAAGGCACGCCTTTAGCACTCTGGCTCTGCAACTCCTGCAGACTGATCTCATTATTCAATCCATCCTTCTTCATATTTATCTCCTGCACCGGCTCCGGCACCACCGGCTCCTCGCCTTCCTGCCTCTCACCCCAATTACCATTCGACAAATCACCACCAGCCTTCTTAACCCGTTCCATCCACCCCCCAGGCAAAACCGGATGCGACGGATGCTCAAACTTCAAAACACCATCTTCCCTCATAATAGAAACCCGGAACCACGGGTTATTCATCATCCCCAGAACCGACCAGTACATATCGCGTGGTTGAATAGCCAGGGATTCGTCCATCGCGCGAACAAGGATGGCAGAGCTATTTTCGAGCTCGGGGACGGCAATGTCCAGGGACCAGAAACACCAGCAGAAACATGTTTCGCGCCAGTGCATGTCGACTTTGCCGCCGAAGAGGTTGCCTTCGAAGTCGCGGTATTTGTCTTCGGCGTATTCGATGTTTGCTAGGCGCCAGGCTGGGTTTGTTAGTATCGGATGGGTGAACGGGTTTATGGGGGGGACGTACATTTGCCTTTGTCGAGGGAGATTTCGACTCTGGTGATTCGTCGTCCGCCACCTGCGTATGCGTAGCCTTTGGCTGTGTATTTGGGGCCGGCTGATGAGAGTTCTAGTTCTTCATTGTGCTGGGGATATACGGCGGCAGAGTTGACGTTGAGGTCGTAAATAGCGTATCGGTCGTCTGTCCACCACTTTGGGTTACTCGATGCTTCGTCGGGGGAAACCGATGTCCTGTCCTGTGTTAGTCCGTATACTCCAATTCAAAATGGAGTGGACATACGGCAACACTCTGTTATCATGAATATGGTACCAGTTGTCACTAGGGGCGTCGGTGAGGATCAACCTCTTCAACCACTTGACACTTCGGCCTCCGATTTGACCTGGTACCACGGCCCTCAAGGGACGGCCGTGATCCGGCCGGAGATCCTCTCCGTTCATCTTGTGCGCAAGCATGATTCCTCTGTTAGAATCCATGGCCCAGTTCAATTTAATGGATGTTCCATAGTGGCCATTGGGCTTCATAAATTAGCATCTACCATACCCAAAGACAACAATCTAAACTTACCAGTTTATCCGCACCCTCCATGCACAGATACTTAGCCCTCCGAAGTGGCTTCGCAGCCTTCAACACATCCGCCATCATCGGGCCTGTGAACAGCGCCGTCGAGAGACCGGCAGGACCCCATGAGAAACCTTTTGACTTCCGTACTATGTTTTGTTCTTTCCGTCGGTTTCCGGCGCAGACGAGGGTGATGGGGGATGTGATTTGGTCGAATTGTTGCAGGATTTCTCGGAACGTTAGGGTCAGGGGGTTCTCGACGAGACTGAGTCGGTTAGTATTGAATTTATGGTGTGGAGTATGATATGGATTGTGTACTGACCCTTCAATCGAGATCTCCCAGTTGGGAATGTCTTCGTCGCGGACATAAGGTACTGGGCCATGGTTTCTGACATAGAAGAGCTCCGGCGATGTTAAGAAGCCTTCTCTTAGTTAGCTTCAAAAGCAGCACCCAGGGCCAATGGCAACACACCCTCCTTATACAAAGCCGTAAGCGGCGGCTCAACATTGAACGGATGAACACCCGTCAACCTGATAAGACGCGGATCCCGAGGAACATGTTCGTCCGGCGTCCCCTTATCAGCGCTCAAAATCTGTGTCGGATTTTTCGAAGGAGGAGGCAAGGGAATATCCTGAAATTCGGGCGATGGGGATGCTTCGAGACGGATCTGGTCCGGAAAGATGGACACTGAAGTCTCTGTCTGGACCGTGGTGGCCATTATACTGGTCCAGGACAAAGGATCGAGTCTGACTAGTCCGGATAAGGAGTCAGGTCAGGGCTTGTATATATACCCTGGGTCCCGTGACAAGGAGGTAGAGTAGGCAACTGAGTCGGGGAATGACGATTGTTATTCGAATGAAAGTAAATCAAATCGAGCAAACGGCGACTGGACGCTACATTTTCAGAGTAAACAAGCTTACCAATACGGATACGGATAACTAGAGTATCCGCCGTTCTCCATAGCCATAGTTGGCCATACCAGCTTACTCTGTACTCCTTACAAAAGCAGAATCTCCGCGGCCCGGAATTTGAGACGGCATAGATAATGTTAGCCAGCTTCACGGGTTATCGCAATAGTCACACAGCCCTAGCGTAATGGCAGAAAGCTTGGCTAAAGGACCGAAAGTATGTCTCAAGGCCGAAATAAGCTAACGACGAATGATCGCAGGATCGGCCACACCTCCCTGGAATGCGGGATTTTTCGGGGAGCAATGAGATTCAATCGCCATGTTACACCTCAATATTAGTGATTCTTTTTGTTTCCCAACTTATTCGTTACCGGTCGTGGCTATGGTATCGTGTCCGGCCCGAAAATAATTATGGAGCGTTGTTTATCTTCCGGAACGCCGACTCAGGATCCGCCGATAAGCCACTAACTACATAGCAGCTAAACAGATCTCCGCGGAGTTGCTGCAGTTGGTCTGTGTCAGGGCATGTTTCTGATAACGGAGACTAACGGGGAGCACAGGGACTCCCTTGTTAGGGCTTGTGGTGGCCCCTTTTCGCCTCTCACAGTGCATGCGACATCGCTGATTAGAAACTCGCATTTGTCGATTCGATAGAATCATGGCTTGATAGTCGCCGCATCCCGGTAAAATGCTGCGTCACGTCGGTCGTGTGGCTTGATGTATATGAGTAGAGGGGGTCTCGTGTGCGCGTAGAAGCTGTCGTACTGCAGATTATTCAGACACATTTGACCCCGCGATCATAATGCCGTTGCTCGATGGGTTAAGAAGCCACAGTGGTGTTGCTGGCAGCGTTAGCCATGATGTTTCCCATGTGGAGGATATTCATACCGAAAGTGTAGGAAATGGCTCCCTGAGCCATGGCGCCCGACGGCAGAAGATCGTGGTTGCGGGATTGGGAATGGTGGCTATTTCGTTCATGTTGGTGTTATGATGTGAAGGAAAGACAATGGTGAACTAACTGTGTCCAGTGAGAAAGTCATCAAGCAAGACGCTGAACGGCGCCAATTCGACATCCTTGTGATCGGTGAAGAACCTCACGTCGCATACAACCGTGTCGGCCTCTCGTCCTTTTTTGAGCATCGTCAGATCGAGAATTTATATCTCAATCCCAAGGAATGGGTAAGCTTTGCGGACAGATCGGACATGATGGCAACTTTCTGACAGATATCTAGTATGGCTCATTCCCAGACCGATCATTCGATTACCACCTCAATACCCGAGTCACCGACATCTACCCCGACGACAAGACAGTCAGAACTTCTACCGGCGACGTAATATCCTACGATACCCTCGTCCTCGCGACCGGCTCCGATGCCGTTCTCCCCACACATACCCCCGGCCACGATGCCAAGGGCATCTTCGTCTACAGAACCATCCAAGACCTAGAGCGCCTGATCGAATTCGCATCCCATCATAAGGGCGAGACGGGTGTCACAGTTGGAGGAGGCCTGCTGGGATTGGAAGCTGCCAAAGCCATGACCGATTTAGAAAACTTTGGGAGTGTCAAGCTCATCGATCGCAACAAATGGGTTTTGGCTAGACAACTCGATGGTGATGCGGGTACGCTAGTTACGCGGAAGATTAGAGAGCTTGGGCTTGAGGTTCTGCACGAGAAGAGGGTGCGACTCATCAAGACTGACGAAGATAATAATGTGACGGGAATTGTGTTTGAGGATGGTGAAGAGATTAGTTGCTCTTGCATATGTTTTGCTGCACGTCACTTCTTCATTCCTGAAGATTTCATCGCTAACATCCTTCCAGATCGGTATCAAGCCGCGTGATGAATTAGGGCCTGGAGCTGGCATCCAGCGCGCCGGAAGGGGTGGTTTTGCCATCGACGAGAGGTACTTTACCCATGAAGCAGTTCCCTCAGCTCATGCTGACTTCTTCTAGGTTACAAACATCAGTACCCGGTATTTACGCCGTCGGAGAATGTGCCAGCTGGGATAACCAAACATTTGGCATCATCGCGCCCGGTATCGAAATGGCCGATGTTCTAGCTTTCAACCTGACGAACTCCGACAAAGAACCAAAACTCTTCAAGCGACCTGATCTCAGCACAAAATTGAAGCTGCTAGGTGTGGATGTCGCTAGTTTCGGCGATTTCTTCGCAGACAGAGATGGACCGAAATTCGTGCCGGGCCAACGACCAGCTCTCGAAACGGAGCAGAGAAATGGAGAGGAAGAGCCTGTGAAGGCCCTTACCTACAAGGATCCGTTTGGTGGTGTCTACAAGAAGTATCTCTTCACCATGGATGGGAAGTACTTGCTCGGAGGAATGATGATCGGAGATACGAAGGACTACCTCAAACTGAACCAGATGGTCAAGGCCCAGAAAGAGCTGGAAGTACCTCCCAGCCAGTTTATTCTCGGTGCTCAGAACGGTGGTGAAGAGAACGCAGATGATCTGTGAGTACCCATATATCCAATCTTCTTTTCCTGGTACTAACGGTGATTGAAACAGAGACGACGGTACTCAGATTTGCTCGTGTCACAACGTGACAAAAGGCGACGTCGTTGAGAATATCCAGAATGGCACATGCAAGTCCATCGGCGAGGTCAAGTCGTGTACCAAGGCAGGAACTGGCTGCGGTGGTTGTATGCCTTTGGTCCAGTCGATCTTTAACAAGACGATGCTTGATATGGGACAAGAAGTGTCTAACAACCGTAAGTGCCCTGGGCCTATGATTGTGGCTGTTACTTACTCGCCCAGTGTGCATCCATATCCCCTACTCGCGAGCTGATCTCTACAACATCGTCGCGGTCAAGCAACTGCGAACCTTCGTCGATGTCATGAAAGCAGTCGGCAAGAACCCAGACTCTCTTGGATGCGAAATGTGCAAACCCGCCATTGCTTCCATTCTTTCGAGCTTGTTCAACCAACACATCATGGATAAGGAGCTCCACGATCTGCAAGAAACAAACGACCGATTCCTCGCCAACATCCAGAGAAACGGCACATTCTCCGTTGTGCCACGAGTCCCCGGTGGTGAGATCACTGCAGATAAGCTGATCACCATTGGCCAAGTGGCACAGAAGTATGGGTTATATTGCAAGATTACTGGTGCTCAACGGATCGATATGTTCGGTGCTAAGAAGCAGGACCTTTTGGACATTTGGACAGCGCTTGTTGATGTTGGTATGGAGAGTGGTCATGCTTATGCTAAGTCTCTACGGACTGTCAAGGTATTTATCTCAGCCCATCTCTCTAGGAGATGTCAAACTGACATGTATACAGAGTTGCGTTGGAACTACATGGTGTCGCTTCGGTATCGGTGACAGTGTCGGCATGGCAATTCGACTAGAAGAGCGATACAAGAGTCTTCGGGCGCCCCACAAGCTCAAGGGTGCAGTATCCGGCTGTGTAAGAGAATGTGCTGAGGCACAAAACAAAGAGTGAGTCCGACTACCACCGCAAGTCCAGCATTTATACTAAACGTGTCAGCTTCGGTCTAATCGCCACCGAAAAAGGCTTCAACATCTTCGTAGGAGGCAATGGAGGCGCAAAGCCCCGACACTCCGAGCTCCTCGCAAAAGACATCCCACCAGAGCAAGTCTTCTCCGTAATCGACCGCTACCTCGTCTTCTACATCCGCACTGCAGACAAACTCCAACGAACAGCCCGATGGATCGAGAACCTACCCGGCGGAATTAACTACCTGCGCGAAGTGGTACTCGACGACAAACTCGGCATTGGCGCCGAACTCGAGCAACAGATGCAAGACCTAGTCGACGGGTACTTCTGCGAATGGACAGAGACAGTTAAGAACCCAGAACGCCGCAAGTTCTTCCAGCAATTTGCCAATACGGATGAAACCGTCGACACCGTCGAAGTCGTCAAGGAGCGTGGCCAAAAGCGTCCCGCGTACTGGCCCAAGGATGCTCCCACCAACGAAGACTTCAAGGAACACCAGTGGTCCAGCACATCGTGGCAACCCATGATCAAGGCAGACTACTTCTCCGACGAACACCCACAGATCTCGTCTGCCAACGTCAAACGCGGAGACACACAGCTCGCTGTCTTCAAAATCAAAGGCAAATACTACTCCACCCAACAAATGTGCCCCCACAAACGCGCATTCGTCCTTTCCGACGGCCTCATCGGCGACGACGACGCAGGTAAATACTGGGTTTCGTGCCCATACCACAAACGCAACTTCGACCTCAACGGTGAACAAGCAGGTCGTTGCTCAAACGACGAAGCCATGAACATCGCCACTTTCCCTGTCGAGGAGCGAGATGACGGCTGGATTTATCTGAAACTCCCTCCTGTCGAAGAGCTGGACTCTTTGCTGGGTACGAAGAAGTGGGCTGTGAAGAAGGAGGAGTCTACGGATCCGTTCCAGAGGATGGATAAGAGGTATAGGGGTATGAGGGGGAAGAAGGCGGGGGAAATTGAGAGTAGTGGGCAGAAGGGTGTTCAGACGAATGTCATTGATTGGTAGTGGCTCGTGGTCATGGTTTCATGGCGTTTATGTTTGTTTTTGGTATTGGGTGATATCACGCAGCATGTAATTATTCTTCTTAGCAATGAATCTCAATGATGAAAATGACTATTAGTAGTATTTCCATGTTGACTTAGACCAATGACTAAGAAATCCCCGCAATGCCAATTTGGCACCTTTTGGAACAACACGTCCAAGTTTGCACAGGAGTCTATATGCGTTGAACGATGCTCGAGACCACGATATCCCAGTGGCCAGCAGCAAATGGCGTCGTCCCCCTTATGTCTATCAATTCCATTTTCATTCTGATTGGGAACAACTTGTCTGTAAAAGCACTTGTGCAAGCCTCGAATGTCAGAGAGTTGCATGTCACAAATCTGCCATCGGGAGAGACGACAAACATTTCATGAATGCTCCGTGATAACTTCTCTGCTCGTTTGTCCGAGATGTCAAGCTTCGGTTTTAAATAGGACATTTATGATTGCGTCATGAGATTGTCGTATGGGCTTAAAACATCTTTATTGCTTGTAGATATTTGAGGCATATCATACTTCCCAAGTGCCTGCTGTCACGGGCTCGGAAACTAGCAGATAAAACGAAGAATATTCATATATAGACTAGGTAGCCCAACGACGAGAATATCGAATCTGGGGAAGAAGAAGAAAAGGAAATCTATCTAGGCGATGAACGGTCTTTATAGGCATTTGTGTGGTGCGGCTTAAGCCCTTGTTTGCCCACATTGCTTGTATGGCATCGTTTGATATGTTGGCGCTGTTTGTCTGGCGTTGAGCCGTTGAGCCGTCACACCTGCAATTACCATTGCCAATTAATAGATTCTTTCCGCTGGTTTCCCTTCTGATGTCTCATGTATATACGAGAATGGAGAAAAGAAAAAGCATGTTTGAAATAGTGATCAAGGAGAGTCCTATCATAAAGGATGGATAATGTGGCCAGGCTATAGAGAGTCTACTTGTAGATTCTTTATCATCCACTCACAGCTTGGATGGATGGTGAAGTGAATAGTCACTCTGCCATCCTCCATACTCTGAAAGCATCTTAGGGTCACTGCCATCACGTGCACTACTCAACTCTAATTGGTTCACAGTTCATATCTCCCCGTATCTCTCACTATCTTTGCCTTTTCCAACATCTCAACATCGACTCGCCAGAGATACATGGTGGAGACCACCTTATCTTGTAGACGATCCACCGGCGGCTCCATCGCAGGATATAAATAATCGCCACCGTCCATCGAGTTCAGTATTTCCGCGGAGGTGTCTTTGACAGTTCTTATTACTCTTAGGTCCAATGAAGCGCCCGAGAGTTATCGGGAAACCCCCTATGGCCCACTATCACTGACACCGGCCGTTCTCGGGTCCAGGTCCGGGCATGGCTGACGCATACTCCGACGGAACGGTCGATAGTTCGGTGAACTTAGCTTAGTCGGTCTTATCTACGGTTTACCACCCGATACGATCTTCCCCGGGCCCGGTCTATCATATCTTATCTTCGGTCGTTGCGCGTGGGCCATGGTGCATGCTGCAGAGCTCAGACAGCGTTATACTATGATCGCTGAAATCAAACGGGTCTACGCTATGGACCAATCCTGGGGATCTGGTTTGTCAAGACCCGACAAGGTGACAGCGGACGAATCAGAGGAGATCGAAAGATTGGGGTCTGGGGAGAGATAGGGTTTGTGTTACGATTTTCCAAAACAGACGAATTGCTGACAGAGTCTGGTTGTGGATGGTCTGCTGGCGATTGTCTGGACAGGGTCGGACAGGATGCTCGCTGCAATGACGGCTTGGTTCGAGATAACTGGGGGTTTGCGTTCCGGTGTGTGAATCATGGGATATCCAAATGAGTTGGGTTATCTCTTAGTATAGGATTCTCGGATGAGTTTCAGGCTCTATATAGAGCTGCCGTTTGCGCCTTGTTTATATGCTTCCTCTTTCAGGATATCAATATCGTCAATATACTCCGCTTAATCCGAACATAGCATCTCCGTGCAGTTACCTTACCCCTATCTCTCTTGATATTTCTCCGCGGCCTATACATCCTTTCATACAATTGACAGAAAAAGTGGAACGTGGGCAATGGACTTTGTGAAACTGCTTTTCATTTCTCCAGAAGTCAACCCCAGTAACCGGAAAGCCTTGTCGATTCCCGTCTTCAACCCCTTTGACAGGTATGGCCGTGTTTTCACGTTCTCATGGCTGGGGTTCATGGTTGCGTTCCTCTCGTGGTACGCATTTCCGCCTCTGGTATGTCTCAATGTTCTCATCTCGTGTGGATTTGACAACCGCTGACATGAACATGGTATAGTTGACGGCCACAATTAAAGATGACCTGGGCATGACCCAGCAACAAGTTGCAAACTCGAATATCGTTGCTCTCCTCGCCACGTAAGCTCCCAGGAGACAAGAGACAAGGACAATGAGCGAGTAACTAACCCCCGCAGACTCATAGTCAGACTCATCGCCGGACCACTATGCGACCGCTTCGGCCCCCGTCTTGTCTTCGTCGGTCTTCTCCTCTGTGGCTCCATCCCAACTGCCATGGCCGGCCTCGTCACCAATCCTCAAGGTCTGATCGCACTGCGCTTCTTCGTTGGCATTCTTGGAGGCACATTTGTCCCCTGCCAGGTCTGGTGCACCGGGTTCTTTGATAAGAAGATTGTTGGAACAGCCAATTCCTTGGCTGGTGGTTGGGGAAACTCTGGTGGTGGTATCACATATTTTATCATGCCTACTGTGTATGACTCCCTCGTCCATTCCCAGGGTCTCGCGCCACACAAGGCATGGCGAGTCGCCTATGTGATTCCATTCATCATCATCGTGGCCCTGGCTGTGGCTATGCTCTTCACTTGTGACGACACGCCCATGGGCAAATGGTCCGAACGCCACATCTGGATGAAAGAAAACAGTCCCCAGGCCGCCAACGCGAACATCGTCGATATCACCTCCGATAACCCCTCCAGCCGCACATCCGGTGCACCCTCTATCAGCCAAGTCGTTGCTGTCTCCGACGTCGAAAAGAAAGGCGCAGAAACCCCCAACAACAACATCGACACCGAAGCTCAAACAACAGGACAGGTTGGCATCCTCGACACAACCACAACGCCTCCGACCCCCTCCCACAAAGAAACCCTCAGCATCATGTTCAGCCTTTCCACCCTCGCCGTCGCAGTTCCCTATGCCTGCTCCTTTGGCTCCGAACTCTCGATTAACTCCATCCTTGGCGATTACTACGCTCAGAACTTCCCCTACATGAGCCAGACCCAGACAGGACAATGGGCCGCCATGTTCGGATTGCTGAACATTGTCTGCCGTCCGGCTGGCGGATTTGTCGCGGATCTTGTGTACCGGTATACCGAAACAGTGTGGTCGAAGAAGATCCTCCTCGTATTCCTGGGCGTTATTATGGGAGCTTTCCAGCTTGCGATGGGCCTTTCGGATCCGAAGGACGAGGCTACTATGTTCGGGCTTACAGCCGGACTGGCGTTTTTCTTGGAAGCGTGTAACGGGGCAAACTTTGCGCTTGTGCCGCATGTGCATTCGTTCGCTAATGGCATTGTCTCCGGTACTGTCGGCGGAATGGGAAATCTCGGAGGTATCATCTTCGCCATCATCTTCCGGTACAACGCGAGCCACTATGCGCGTTCATTATGGATCATTGGGGTTATTTGCATTGCTGGAAACATGCTTCTTTCTTGGATCCGGCCTGTGCCTAGGGGCCAGACAACACGGTCATGATTTCTTTTTGATGCACATGTTTTGGGTCTTCTTCTATTTTGGTTAGCATTGGCGTTTGGATTTGTTTCTGTTGAGATGGATATGGGATATGTACGGAGTCTGGATGTATTTTAGTTTTAGGTTATACCAGGAGTTATTGAATGATAGTTGTCATTAACAAAAGCTAGTAGATGTGCTGCCCCAGGTTGACCGCATCACATTGACATAAACCTTTTACCAAGATGTTCATCGTGTCGCCTCAACATATTAAAACCAATTTACCTGGCAATATGGGTAAATCCAATATTCAAAAACGGCGCGAAAACTGTCGAGCCATATATGCCGAATCTGTGCGCAAATTACGCGACGACCTACGATCTACGCATCTCTGCAGCAAGGTCTCGAAGTCAAGGCCCTAGTTACAGGAGCTCAACGTAGACCTCGGGGATTTCAGTCCATATGATGAAGAATTTTTGAATTCTAACAAATTCTTCTTCGAACCCATGCTATCAACCACCGCATACTTGGAAAAGAAGAATATGGATCCCTGGAGATTGATGAGTTTGATCCCAACAAAATCCCTACGACTAATCAAGAGTTTATTGGCATGAATCCGCATGAGAGGGCAACAATGCTGTATCAGTACTTTGAGAACCAGCTTTTCTACCTTCCAAGGCAGAATATCTTCAAAGGCCGTGGGAGCTTGGTACACGATGCAATGTGGGATCTAATCACGTACGTACAAAACCTGAGAAGCTTATCAATTATGATGCCTGAAAATGACTGAGAACTATAGGATTAACCATCCATTTGTTCCAGATGATGATGATGGCTTGTTACAAGGCATGACATATGGCATGGGAGCCAATTACTCCTGGACCACTGTGAAAATATTTAAATACTTTACAGAGAAAGAGTCTGGGATTATATACCAGCCCCATATTGGTCTGATTACTCTGCATGAGGAAAATGGCGATGATGAGACACTGCTTCTGGGAGAGCTGGAGAGCTGGCTGCGCTGATGCAAGCAATCCATAACCGGCTTGCCCAGGACGAATACAAGCATACATCATTATTTCCAGTGAGATGACACTTGCTCCTCTATCCTTTTCTATATAAATCTCTACGGTCTTCTATAGGAACATGCTGACCTATAATGTGCTAATGATATCCTTCTTTGGTCCCCAACACGGCCGCATCATCCAGGCAAAATATAACGAATCCGGGAAACTCCAGGTGTGGAAGACTAAATGCTTTAACCTTATGACCAATAATAATGAATATGTCAACCTTTTCTTGTCCTTCATCATGAGTAAACCGCGTATGGGCGTGAAGCTGGAGTTTCCGGAGTCATGAGGTTCTATGTTATTGGACCAAGGAAAATGTGGCACTATGAAAGATGAAAAAATTAATGACAATGGCGGGCCGCTGGTTGGGTTATGTATCTGAATTAGCCAGAGCTTTGTGAACTTGTTCCAATAATCCAGCCGGTGGACCTGCATGTTGTCGCCGGCAATACTGTGTTTCCGGCGATATTGACAAGTCTATCCAAGAGAGTCGAAATAGGAGTAAAACCATAAGTAAAATAGATAAGGAAGAACCAAGAAGACCTAAAAAGGTTCCCTCCTCCGGCAAATGATTGAATGGCTAAATCATATCCAACACAGAACAATGTGAGAATGAGACAAAACAAAAGAAAGATCAGCCCTTCGTCTGTCTCGGGGTCGTGTTTTCCTGTCTTGAATCAGATCTGATCGGATTAAAGGGAAGCCCGCTTCCCCGATTCACTGCCGTCGTTTTGGTCAGGAAACTCCCATTTCAAGCCCACATGGGGTCAACGTCCATGAGATCCACGCCGAGCTTTTGGAGTTCGGGGTTTAGGATCTGAGTTGTGTAGTTTGTTGCATAGCTTATGCACGGTTTTTTCATACGAAGCTCGATGTTCTGCGCGGCGCTTGCGTATCCCAGCCGTTGATGTCTTTCCCATACGAATATGGAGATTGTTTGTAAGGTTAAGGCAAATGATACCAGTGAATGAATCTTAAATGTGAATCTAAAAGGATCTATGTCTCTTTCTATCTTTCTTTCTCTTGTCACCATCTATATCTTTCCTTTAAATGGTTTGCTTTGCACTATGTTGCTTCTCTCCTCGCTTACTTTCTGAATCTGTCCTCATCAATGCACAATACCCAGAACTATGACCCTGTCTAGTATCTACCGCGATTGGGCAGACGCCGCTGGAAATGAGCGAATCTCGGATGATTCCTTTGCCATGCTGAAAGAAATGGGGTCAGAGTCGAGAGTCACAAACAGCCAGTACGGTTGCTCCGTGCTCTCTGGCCTGCCCTGCAGTCCACAAATATGCCCAGGCACCTTCTGGGCTGAACAACTATCAGCCTTTCCAGATTCTTTTGAATGAGGATTGGGTATGGCCCTTGTGACCTGGGAATTTTTGAGATTGCGAGAAAGGAAAAGGGTTATATTATATGGACACGGAGTGGTTATCAACTACCAAAACAACGGAGAGGGACGTTGTTACTGCAGTCCTCAAAGTCATTATCCTCAAGCACGCGAGAGCTTCAGCGCGTATATCTCAGGTAGAGTCGAAGCAAACTTCCATTTCAAGTTCTCATTGACAGCCACAATGATGGACTTTCACGTCCTCGACGTCTTGAATGCCAATGGTTCCCTTTTTGTCGATGGCCGAACCAATCTGTTAGACAGAGTACATGGCCAAGCGCATGAGCCTGGGGAAAACGCAATTCAATCCAGCAACGTACACAGCATTGGTTGATGGCTACTTCAAGCGAAAATGAGATCCCAATATCAAAGGACTAGTTGAAACGAAAAGAGGCCGGGGTCTCTTTCCAAGAGACTGCGGAAGTAGTCGCAGTATTGACGAGGAAAGTCCAAGAGCATGGTACAGGTGAGCACTTCGAAAATACAACAAAGCAACGAACATTAGCTGACAACAATAGAGCAGCACAGCGTACACCTCCAATTACATGGAATATCTGCGTGGACGGAAGGCCATTATGGCTTAGAACGACTACATGCGAATGCAAAGGTATGGTGCGTGGCGCATATGCACCAAGCACAGATCAAACAGCTAAGCTGTTGCTTGCATCTTAGCTCTGGGCAGTGGAGAAGCGGGGGAACACGCGGTTTAGCATATTATGGAGAAGCTTGACGAGGGTTATGGGTCTTTCAAATTGAGTTTTTTGGGTTGTTCTTTTTCTCCAAGTTTTGCTCGGGTTAAAGCATCCCGAACTATCGTGAGGGGATACTACAAATTTTGATCAAATAACTATGTCTCCAATTCCAAGGATATAAATAATCTAGAAAGTCTATTGTCCATGTCATTTTGGGAAATGCATTGAGCTCTATCTGCAAGTTAAGCCACAACCATACGCGAAACGAAAACCCTACACAACCAAACGCCCCAACCTTCACTACAAACATCAATCCGAACCAAAAGAAACAAGAAACCAGGCTAAAAACATAAGAAAATGGTCCGCCGCATCGCCCAAATCGTCCACCTCAAGCCCTCCGCCGTCGAAGCCTACAAGAAATGCCATGCAGCAGTCTGGCCCGAAGTCCTCCAACAGATCCAAGACTGCAACATTACGGATTGTACTTTCCATCATTACAATCTCGTGCTGAGAGGGAATTTACTGATTAATGGCGCTGACAGACTCGATATTCTTCGATAATGATCGGACGATTTGTGCTACATTCAAGTGGGTTGGGAGTGATTGGGGGGGCGATATGAAGCGGATGAGCGAGAATCCGAAAGTGAGGGAGTGGTGGGCTATGACGGATAGGATGCAGGTGTGTTCCTTTCGTCTGTTTCTGACTGTGTTGAAGATGCTGACTTTGCGTAGGACAGTCCTATCCCCGGTGCTGTGAGCAGTGCAGAAGGCCCCGGGTGGTGGAAGGTATTGGATGAGGTGTTCCACACGGATTGATCTACGGACGGGATAGAATAGCTCACAAACTTTGTTCATTATGGATTATTTTGTACATGGAGATATTCCGCCGCTGCTAGCAGTCAGCAGGAAAATGAATAGACCCAACCATCGACAAGAACACTCGGATATCCAGACAATTCCGAGACTTCCGGATCGCAGCCAGCATCCCGAATATCCAGACTATCCAGGGACGTTCCAGAACACGAAAGTTCCGGACATCCAGACGGTTCAAGGACGTTTCAGATCGCAGCCGTAATCCAGATATCCTAGACTTTAGGGACCTTGCGCAGGTACAGGGAGAATGACAGCAACTAGTGTACACAAAACATAGATTGGGGTATCTTCACCAGGAAAATCTTGAAAGAAATTCGCTCAAAACGGCCTGTCGTAGAAAAGAGAAGGACTTTTATCGTAACTCGTGGACGCTCACAAATATCGTCGTGAGGTATGGCGCTCAAGTTGCCCTTTACTCAACGCTGGGCGGAACACCCTTCAGGATCTCCCAGCCGTACTCTTCCTCGGGCTTCTCCGGCTCCATGCCTAGGGCGTCACGGTAGGCGCGTACCTCATTCTGAAGGCCGGCAACGACACGGATAGGCACCTCTTCCTCTTCGCAGCGGAGTCGGTACGCGGTGCGGATCATTTCAGAGCATCTCATGGTCTGAGCGTGCCAGTAATCGCGGTCGAGACGACTCTCAAGATGAGCGTCACGCTCGGCCTGAAGAAGGTTGTTGTACTGGCGCTTCTGAGCCAGGAAGTGCAAGTTGTTGTTTTGGCAATAGTTGCGGATTTGCTCAACCATGGTGCCGACCGCGGCCTCGTATTCACCGATCAACTTGGCGTTCTCGTCTTGCTCGTGCTTTAGAATCTCGACTGTGCGTTTTTCTTTGGCGAGGGCACGTTCGAGTTCCGCAATACGGGCAGCTATTTTCATCAGTTCCCTATCTATAATGAGTTCGGTCAAATAGAAACTCACCACTGATCTCGGTACTGACTTGCTGAATACTGGGGGTCGTGCCTTCGGTAGCAGCACGGTTCTAAGTCGCTGTCAGTCCAGTCCTGAATCGGTAGGGGTTATCTAAACATACCATAAGGTCCTCCGCACTCGTAACAATGTTCTTAGTCATATCACGGTTGTTCTTGAGCACATCACTCAACTCCAAGACCATATCGTACAACTGCTGGAGATCCATCTGATGGCCAGCGTTCATCGGAAGACCACCGTTCATACCAGGCATGGCACCACCATTCACCTGTCCAGCCGTATGAGGCATACCTCCCGAAATCGACTGACGAGGAACGTTACCAACGTTGTTGGGGTTCTCCACGTAGCCCGAGAACATGCCCGAGCTGGGGCTGCTTCCACTGTTCAGAGACATATTGGCACTCTCGAAAGCCTGGTTCAGCTGCTCGAACTGGGGATCCGAAGAAGGATTCTGTCTGGGTCGGGACTGAGTCTCTTCTTCTGGGACGATAGAAGGAGTAGATTCAATTCCCAACACTTCCCGTCGAAAACTCTCGAGATCGGCGGGGGTTACGTGTGTGGAGCGACGACGGTGTCCACGCCTCGGGTTCGGACGCGGCAGACCAGACTCGTCGAAGACAATGTCACCTCGACGGATGGTTGCGAATCGGTCGGGGTACAGATGGACGCGAGATAGGGTGCCCTGAGGACGCGGAAGAGGGGTCTCAGAGGACTGCTCACGCGTTCTCTGAGGCTGGATTTCAGGAGTTGGTAGAGGACGACGCTCGGAATCACCAATGGCGTTATCCACGCGAGCGATAGAAGAAGAACGACGACGAATAGGAGGGGCAGATGAGGAACGAGGAGACGAGGAGCTCGAGACGGTTCCTGAGGAAGCCAACGGGCGGTGGGCCGGTGCAGAACTCTGTCCCTGGGAACCCGTGACTGAGGCGGTGAGAGGGGGATTATGATTCTCCATGATGAAAGGGTGGCTGTTATGGCTATCACAGTGAGAGGTGGAAGAGGAGAAATTGAGAAAGGAAGATAAAGAAAGTGTCACTGCTTATTTTTGTTTTTTTTATTGTGGGCAGTGCTGAGCAAGAAAAGTGTGTGTGGATGTTATTTCCTTCACTCCTCGATCTCAGTTACTGGAAGCTATTCTGGGGGTGCTCTTCTATCCCTTGCACTGTTTAGGTATGGAATTGCTTTTACTTAGGACGTGTCTGCTGCTGTACTGAGGATATCATCGCTTACATTCAACAAATGTCATGATAAGTTGTCGTTTTCGTATGAGACAGCTTGTGCATAGTTGCAACACCCAAAACGTACATTCCCCGTTATTCCCACATCATGAATCCAGATCAAACAGTGCCTCCAACTTCTGGTTAGACCCGGTCGGGTACGGGCCATTCTCAGTCTGCGAAGAACCATCACTTGGTCCCTTCTTCTGCCCAATCCGACCTCCAACCCGAGCAACCAACATCCTCATCTTCTCCAGTTCTTGTGCCAATTCTCCATCTCGAGTAATCAGGTTCGGTTGGATATTCCGCTGTGGTTCCAGGAATGGTTCCAGGAGGCGTTGTAATCGTCGTAGCTCATCCAGGCGTCGCTGTCGCTGCTGTCGTTGCTCATTAAGTTCCGTAAGACGTTCTCGTAGCTGTCGATACCTGCATGTCTTGTCGTTAGTCTGGAGAAATTATAACCAATAACATCGCTTATCCTGACCTCATGCGCTCTTCCTCGTTGGCAGATGGGTGTTCTAGGCGCGTCGATAATTTCGCGATGTTCCTAAGAGAGAAGAAATGTCAGTTGACAGTTGGTTGTATTTCAGCCATGCAGACGTACAGCTGATTTGACAGGTCCACTGTCTTCTCGACTCCCTTTTCATTTGAACCCAAGCTGTGCGCCTCCTGGCTAACGGCAGACCAATAGAGACTTGCGACCTGCTGCGCGACATGATGAATAGCCTGCGAGGAATAAACGATGCGATTATGCTGCTTCAGCGTCGCATTTACTTTTCCAAGTTAGCCTAAGCCCGGACAGCATATAATAACCAAAATTTGCAACACTCAACCGCACCTTTCTGCATAACATCCTCAACCACCTTATCGCTCAGATCGGCCTCCTCCGTTTCCACCGCATAATCCCGCCAATTCTCCGCCGGCTCGAGGGACTCTGACAGGATTCGCACCTGGGCCCGGATAAAGGACGCTTTCAATTCGGAAACTGTGCGCGTCGAGTCCATGGCCCCATCTCGACTGCTGTTTCTTTCCTGGAGATTGTGTCAGGCGCTGTTCATTCGGGCATGGCTTGGCGCGTCGTGATTTTCTTATCGATAAGGTCACGTGGGTTTCCTGCGAATGCCGAGGGTAGCTGAGCGAAGTGTTTCTTGATATAGAGTGTTACAGGGGCTGGGTTAACTAGAGTATCCAATTGTGATTTGCAAATTTGCCGTTAGCCATAGTTTCATCACTGTCCTCGGCCGACACGGGATAGTTGACCTTATCTACTCGTTACCCCAGATATATATATATATCTAACCTCGGCAATTTGGGTAAACCGAGAGCTCCGCAAATCACTTCGATCTCCCTACTTAAACTTGACTACAGGAGCTTAAATTATCAAATTCACTACATTTTCTACACAATAGCAATATCCCGCAGGCAGATTTGAACCAAACGCCTACAATGGCGGAGAACAAGCAACCCGTGGGCCTGCTCTTCGATATCGGGGGAGTTTGTGTAAGCGCTCTTACACCAATGCCAATTCAGAAGAGAGAAACTAATGACATACAGGTGGTCTCCCCCTTCCAAGCAATTCTAGACTACGAACTCGCCCAAAATATCCCCCCAGGATGGGTGAACTTCAGCATCTCCCGAACGTCGCCCCACGGCAGCTGGCACAAGCTAGAGCGCGGCGAGATCAAAATGGACGCCGACTTCTTTGCCAATTTCAACAAGGACCTACGAAGGCCAGACCTCTGGGAGCAATTCAGCGCTAGACTACGACAGAACAAGGCACACGGTACTGCCGCTGCTACGTTCCCGCCGATGCCAGAAGTGGATGCGGAATGGCTTTTCTGGGAGATGATGCGGATATCTCGCACGCCGGATCCGTACATGTTTCCGGCGCTGAAGAAGTTGCGGGAGTCGGGGAAGTTTGTTGTTGGGGCTTTGTCTAATACGGTCATATATCCTGAAGGGCACGCGTATAATGAGGATGCAATTGGGCTTAGGTCGCAGTTTGATTTCTTCATTTCGTCGGCGCATACGGGGCTCAGAAAGCCAGACCCGAAGATCTATGAGGCGGCATTGAAGGAAATGGATGCGTTAGCGAAGAAGAAGGGAATTCGGGGTGCTGGTGCTTCGGATGTTGTCTTTTTCGATGATATTGGTGAGAATCTGAAGGCTGCTAAGAAGGCTGGGATGCGGACTGTTAAGGTCACGCTTGGGAAGACGCAGGATGCGGTTAGGGAGTTGGAAAAGATTACTGGGATTGACTTGTTGGAGGCTCAGGATAAAGCGAGGTTGTAGTTTCATCGAAACTGACCAATGGCATTTTAGATCTAAACAGTAATAACTAGAGAGGTTGATATGGAATACTTGTGAATAGATTAATTAACCTCTGAATACCAGATTGCCGTTTAAAGTAAACCGCAGAATTATGTTTTTGTTAGAGGAGTCGATACTGGGGAAGTCTTCTGAAAAGACAGTTCTCCATAATTTTCCCTTACTTCTTGTTAGATGTAGTCTGAAACGAATGTAGGGCGCATCATGCTCTTGTGGTATTGTTGTTCCAGTTGATTGGAACGTTACAATAGGCAACACGCTTCCTCGCATCTTCCAGTTAATCATTCACCCCGTTCAAGGAGCCGGAGTCTCTCAAGGGGTATCATCATCGGTACAGACAAGTCATTCCAGGCTGGGTTACATGACTGTATGCCCAATTCGATCTGCTGCGCGAGAAGAAGGCATTGTATGACCTCTTCAATGGGAACCAGGTTCACTGGCTTTAGAAAATTCCGCCTCTCGTTGAGGAGAATGATCAGCCAGTCTACCAGCGAGCCGTTGATTATTAGAGCCCCATATGCTCCGTCTTTCGAAAATACTCGCAGTGTTCACCGAGTCGGTTTTCTTCTGGGAGAATATCGATTCCCCACTTCGTGTCTGGGATCCAGAAGTCGACCCGCCTATCTGGCGTATCGGTCTCTAGTTGAAAGCCCTAGTTCTTCGTGCAATGCGCGGTAATACTAATCCTGGTAAGTTGCTTCGATTGGAAGTTTTTGGGGCGTCGTATGATAGCTGTCCCACCGAAAATTCTCGCAGCGTCTGAACACTCGAGAATATAGTTATCGAAAAGGGAACTGTTGGCACGGTATAGTACCTGTCTATGTATCTAAAGAGCTGGGTATTGTTAGTCGTTGTCCATTGCAAATAGAAACGGAAACAAGACCACACAACTTGCCACACCAATTTGCGGTGCCTCTGAGTGCAGGCATCCTTTTTCATAGCACTCTTGCACTCCCCGAAGTTTTTGCGGGATATTCTTGTATACCAGCTCTTCTCGCAATATGCTGACAGCTTCGGGTAAAGGGTATCGAATGAACGATTTGGCAAGAGACCTGTTCCCTCGGAAAATTCTTTTTTCTTGTCTAAGGTTTTGAATACGTCGACGTTTGAACTGTATCCATTTGGCGAAACTTCACTGTGGGCTGATATGCCCATTGAGATCTTGATAGGCCTAGAACAAAACGAAGGGCATTCACTTGACATATAAGCATAGAGATCACAGCCACGATGTCCCTGGATGCCCGGCTGTGATGGGAAATCAAAGATTCGGTACCAAGTTCAAGAATAATTCGACATAAATCATCGGCATAGAGCCTTGAGATGACATCGTCAAATTCTTCTCGTGTACTCCGTATAGTGCTGTAGTAATGGGGAATCAAGACACCTAGGAAACCGTGAAAGCGTAATCGAGTCTTGTTGGCGTACCTATGAGTCTTAGTGTTAGTATCCCCGTGGGAGTTAGATGTGCAAATTTGATCCATACAGTGCATGGCTGTATTTAATAAAACTCAGCCATATTTCTGAGCCTACGGAGTATGTAGTATAGGATTGAAACCTAAGGCACTAATAAAGCCAAAGATAAGTGTATGAGCAGCACATCCGGAGATATGACCCTGTTAGAGTATTAACCTGGTCCAAATTCTTATTGAGATATCTCACATTTCTCTCAGTAATTATTCCCAATATTTCTAATTTTCTAGGGCGTGAATTAAAGCCTTGTACTCAAGTGTCGCCGCTCGTGGCCAACCCCAAACTCGAGCCTGGATGCAGCCAGTGCTAAGCGAAATCCCCCACAAAGTCGGCCCACGAAATTCTTCCACTCTTCTTTTTTTTCTTTCCGCAGCCAACGTCGACATCGCCAGCAACCGTCAAAATGGTGAGTTTTATATTCATCGCAAACGATTGAATCGTTGTCCGTTATGCAGAAATGCATCTGTTTTCTCTGCCCATCAATTTTTTGTGGGTTTGAGACGGGTCTTTGCAAGATGCTTCGGACGGGACTTCTGAAGCGCAAATTGCTGACTCGGATTGTGTGAATTGTAGGCCTTCCACAAGACCGTCAAGAACAGCGCGTACTTCAGGTAAGTTTCTTAAGAGAACAGTTTCCGGAAGCACTCAGCTAACAATAAAACAGCCGCTACCAGACCAAGTACCGCCGTCGCCGTGAGGGTAAGACCGACTACTACGCCCGTAAGCGCCTCATCACCCAGGCCAAGAACAAGTACAACTCGCCCAAGTACCGTCTGGTTGTCCGCTTCACCAACCGCGACATCATCACTCAGATCATCCACTCTGAGATCTCGGGTGACAAGGTCTTCGCCTCTGCTTACTCCCACGAGCTCAAGCGCTATGGTATCACCCAGGGTCTGACCAACTGGGCTGCCGCCTACGCCACCGGTCTCCTCCTTGCCCGCCGTACCCTCAAGAAGCTCGGCCTTGACGAGCAGTTCGCTGGTGTCGAGGAGGTTGACGGTGAGTACCAGCTCACCGAGGCCATCGAGACCGACGAGGGCACTCGCCGCCCCTTCAAGGCCTTCCTTGACGTTGGTCTTGTCCGCACCTCCACCGGTGCCCGTGTCTTCGGTGCCATGAAGGGTGCCTCCGACGGTGGTATCTTCGTCCCCCACTCTGAGAACCGCTTCCCCGGTTTCGACATTGAGGCTGAGGAACTCGACGCCGAGACTCTCCGCCGCTACGTCCTCGGTGGCCACGTCGCTGAGTACATGGAGACCCTCGCCGACGATGATGAGGAGCGCTACCGCTCTCAGTTCATCAAGTACATCGACGAGGAGGTCGATGCTGGCGACCTTGAGGACACTTACCTTGAGGCCCACAAGGCCATCCGTGAGGACCCCTTCAAGGCCGACGAGGAGGCCGGTCCCAAGAAGACCAAGGAGGAGTGGAAGGCCGAGAGCAAGAAGTTCCGCACTACCAAGCTTTCCTACGACGAGAAGAAGGCTCGTGTTGAGGCCAAGATCCGTGAGCTTGCTGCTTAAATGATATGTCACGATATGGAAGGCTACGGTCGTGCTTGAGTGTACAACATGGGTGCGATAGTCAAAAAAGTTCTACTTTTTTTCAAAATATCCGGACATTTTTTATTGTGTTTATTTCGTGTAGCTGGATGGATATGGATTGATACCACATGGAGTTCTGGATTTCTTCACCACTTTGCTTTGGATACGTAGTTCGTAGCACTGATAACAGCCCTACCCTAGCCCGTGCAGAAACCGATACCCCGACGGAGATAGCAACGGAGATACGACTGGTCTATTTACCCCAAAGTATATTCTGGAATTTGTCAATCCCAACTGCAAACAAGTAGTGTGAACCATACAGTGGGTGTGGATCATAGCATGCTCAACATGAAGAATTTGCTTGAACCCGGGATTTACTTCTCGGAGAATCAGTGGTAGGAGCGTTTAGACTTTTTTTTTTTTTTTTTTTTTTTTTTTGGCTTTTTTGGCTTTTTTGTGGTGCACCTGATGCCGATTCGGAGCTTGTCGCCTCAAAGGGTAAGTAGAAAGAAACTGATACTCCGACTACGGAGGCGTAAGTATATTTCTGTTAAGCGAAGTATTTCCCTCTGTCATTCGGTATCAATCCAGTGGCCATGTACTCCGTACAGAATACTCCATGTGTGATGAGATGTCTCCCAAGTAAAACAGGCGATCTCACGTCTCAAAACTGCAGAATCATGTGTTCAGTCCTACGCTATGGCAAAAACCAGGGTTCACACATTGTCTGATATCCACCGTGATCTTCATAACCCAGATGGAGTCAACTCTATGGTGGCGCACGGGTTCAGTTCAGCTAATCCACTGCAGGATATCAAACCGCCGAATATGGCACCGGTAAGCGTTGTCCTAAGGATCTAGATGTCATTGCAGATCTGCATGTGTTCAACTAAGCTTTAAGGGTTTACTCCGTACTGTACCCGTACTCTGTACTCTGTACAGTAGGACAGTCAGCAGAAAAGTAGATATGTATATACCCGAAAGAAACGAGGCTAACATGCCATCAGCTGATTCAAAGATCAGTGCTCTACCAGTATGGATACGCTCCTGCACGATTCCGGATATGGTTCATGGATTAAGTTTGTATCGCGAGTGACAGCACATCAGCCCATGCCCGTCCCCATCATACTACTAATAATATGCACGTAGATTTCCATAAAAGTACATAGTTGGCGGATGCTAGAAAATAGGGAAGAATGCTCCGGGAACGGGACACGGCAAATAACTGGCCGTGGTCTAGCCGAAGATTCCGCCGTTAATTCGACGGAGGGGTTGTGTAAGTATGTACTTGTAAAGTACGAAATGGTGGGCGTGCTGTTATTTCTATCCTTGTCATAGTATCCTCTTTTATTTTTCCTTTTTATATCGGTCTCGTCACTCTGCAGATGTGCTGCTACCCTACGTCTACTTAAGGTATGTAGTAGTTAGTTAACTGATAGAGGTGATGTCATGGCAGAAAGGAGCGTATCAGTAAGATTAGTATTACAGGTGTATTGGTAAATGCGGGGCAGTATCTGACCAATGGAACGACATGTTATCCAATCCATGATGATGCTGAACCAGGCCGATCACTTGCCACATATCCTAAAAAGCAAAGCGCTGATAGAAGGACAAGATCTGAGATGATTCGCACAGTATGGTCTACAGGGCGAGATATACGAAGCGACCTCTTTAGACTTCGATAGAACGGCAAAGTGCAAATGTGGTTAGATTTGGTAAGTTTGCCAAGTACCCCTTAATACCATGGACCTGATAGGCCGATTAGCGAGAAAGTGGGGATGGCGTAGATCAAAGTTTCCAGGAGCGTATTATAACATACCGCTACCACTGTATTTGCACTTGGGTATGGCCTTGGCAGTTGGTCGTGTGAGGATACCAGCATCGCTGGGTAAGCGTCATATTATACTTCGAATTATGACAATATCATTGAACTAGTCAACGAGGTACGGAGTATAGGATTAGGGTTGTGCCAAGGACGTTAACTTGTGCTAGCATATCAAGATATTCTCCTATCCATCTGGAAAGATCATTCTAACCTCATTGCTTCCCTTCGTTGTATACATGCCAGGATAGATACTACTGCTACATATTCCTCCATGAAGTGCAGTGTATAATGAACACCCATGGTTGCAAATGGTGCCATACCCAATAAGGAAGTTCCATACTTAAAATTACCGTAATGCGCAACTGGCCCGTACCGCGCACCGCGGCCATACATAGAGTTCGGCCAGCAAAATCGAAGTTGGCTGTCACGATTGGTCTACTCCAAGTACTAGTACTTAGCACTGGCAGCTCTTCGCCTTCTGACTCTCTTCTCTCTCCTTTTTATTTTATTTTTACCTTTTTAATCGTCTTTGTTCTTTTGTCTCCTTCTCAACCTCTCCCTACTACTACTACTACTACTACTACTACTACTATTACTACGTATCGACTCACTCCACCATGCCCACTCTCCGCCGTCCCGCGACTATGGAACACGATCGCCGTATGTAACCCATCCACTCTGCGCATCCACGAATTTCCACGGTGAATTATCAGCTCTTTTCTCGATCGATTGTACATAGCGTTATTTCTCGAAAACCGGTGCCTTGTTATCGCCTGTAGCCTGGGCATATCTCTCTCACTGCTGCCTTGATTAGGCTATGCTTTGTTCTATGTGAACTCCGCTATCGCACACCGACGGTCGAACCATAGCCTTTTCGAAATCAGCAATCGCTTTATTTATTCAGCACATTCATCATGACCGAGCTACAAATACAAGGACATACGCCAATGGAGGGCGTCGAGACTGTGGATGTGAGCTGGCTCCATCATTCACAAAAAGGTGAGTACATGGTCGCACTCCGATCCGGGGTACTACAGCACACGACTTGTCTTTGGACAATCTGCGCACAGAATCTTGGTGGAATTCAAATGCTAATGTTCTAACCTATTTAGATTATGTCTCCCGTTCCAAGTCAGTGAACGATAAATCAGGCGCCGATTCGGATCTCCCAACTTCACCGAAGCGAAATCCATCCACGTCAGAGAAGAACGCCATTTCCAATGGTCATCATCCACAGCCTCCGTCGACAACCTCTGTCTTTCCGGAATACAAAGAACCTACAAATGGCGACACTCAAACTGGAGGGGCACCGAAAAGCAACGACACAAATACACCTCAGAAGTCTGGAAGCAAGCCGATTTCAATCAGACGGAATTCATGGATTTCGAACCTGAGCTCGAAGTTCTCCTCTGGATCGACACCCCCGTCCCAGTCAAACATCAAAGGATCCCAGCCAAGTCCCAAGACAGCAAACTTCGACCCCCCAAATCCATTTGGAGCAGCGTATTCCCCCAAGGACAAAGAGGAGGAGAAGAAAGATGAAAGCAATCCGTTCACCTCATCCTCGCCTAGAGGTTCATCGTTTCTTTCAAATGCTTTTCGCAAGCTTTCCTCGTCCGGGGGTTCCGGGCTGGGCAAGGCGCCCGCGAATGGAGTTATCTGCGAACGCCGTGTGATGAACATCGATCGAAACAGAGATCGGTGTAAGGTCCCGGACCTGGACCAAGGGAAGCTGCGTCGTGTCGCCTTTTCCGTGGATGTTGAAATCGCAGGGATATCGCGCAGGGAGTCCGAAGACGACGATTCTGCTCAGAGCAATGCGCGACGTTTATTCTCCGATTCGAATAGTTCCAAGTCCAAGAAGTCGAACCAGAAGTCGAAAGATAAGGGTGAAGCCGCTGCATTGAAATCCCCTGAGGCAGCAGCTGTCGATAAGGAAAAACAGGAACAGACCCAAACGAACAATGGCCCATCAGATCCTGCATCGGGCGAGCCTAAAGCGGCGGAAGGCGAGGGCAAAGAGCCTTCGCGGAAACAGGAGAAGAAGAAGCGTTCGGAAGAGGAAAGACGGGAGCGCAGAGAGCGCAGACGAAGGCAAGCCGTGGCGAACGGCTCAATACCTTTGCAGCTGAATGCTGATGATGAGTCTAGCGCTCCATCGCAGTCCCACCCGACGACTGATCCCGTTCGCATCTACCGTCGCTGTTGTCAGCTGCGCGAGAGCCCCGTTCTCAAGAGGATAGTCGACGAGATTTCCTCTCCCTCGTCCACCCTGGTGGAGTCGCCTGGGACAGTGGCTGCCCTCGAGCTCAAGGACTTCCCGATGACCACGGAAGACATTGCCACGTTCTGCGACTGGCTAGCTGTCGTACCCGTCCGTAAACTAATACTCGAGAACTGTGGTTTGACAGATGATTCGACCCGTGCCATCCTTTCAGCACTTCTCTCAACCAAGACCGTTGAACAGATGAAGCATAGACGAGGGCGACCCGGCAAGGCCAAGCCACAGACAATCACAAGTGAAGAGAGAGTTAGTGTTGTGGAAAAGCTGTCACTGAAGGATAACTCGAAAATTGGGCCAGAGGGATGGCGCCACATCTGCCTCTTCATCCATCTTTCAAAGTCCCTGAAGGCTATCGATCTGTCGGGTATCCCGTTCCCCAAGGCATCCGTTACCGCAACCGTTCCTGGAGAGGCTGTATCTGCGGCTACAGAGCTCTCCACCGTATTCGCAAGATCCCTAGCGGAGCGTTTCGGCGGCGATCACCTCGAAGAATTGTTGATCAGTGAATGCCGGCCAGCTACGGACGATGTGCGCAGAATCTGCGATGCCGCCACTGCTGTCGGCCTGAAGAGGTTCGGATTTGCCAACAACAACCTGACGAAGGAGGGTTTGGAACACGTCGTTCGGTATGTCAAGACCGGTAAATGCGAGGGTCTTGACCTTGGTGGAAATCCTATCCAGGATCATCTCGACTTGCTTAATCCCGCCATGGAGAAAGACCATCCACTTTATGCGCTGAGCTTGGCGGATTGCTCTCTGACGCCTTCTGTGCTTTATCCGTTGTTCCAAGGACTGACACGTTTGTCGAACCTGCGTTTCGTCGACTTCTCTCATAACCCGGGACTTTTTTCTGCTCAGCCAGACGCGCTGGCCATATTTAGACGGTTCCTCCCAAAAATGACTTCTCTCAAGCGCATTCACCTTGCGGATGTCAATCTCTCCGCGGACCACGCCATCGCACTCGCTGAAGTTCTTCCTGATAGCCCAAGCCTGTGCCATTTGAACATCCTGGAAAACCCCTCGATAACTGCTCTTGCCTCTTCGACCGATGCCCGCAGTCAGGAGGAGGCATGCGCTGTTTATGCATCCCTCATGGCTGCCGTCCGGGTTTCACGTACAATCATCGCCGTTGATATCGAAGTCCCCAGCGCGGAAAATAACGAAATCGTGAAGGCCCTGGCATCCCAGATCGTCGCCTACTCCCTTCGTAATCTCCAACGAGGCGCCATTGCAGAGGAACTCACCAGTCCTACGGAGCCGGTCGCTGATCGAGCCGACGTCCCAGTTCCCGAAGTTCTCCAGCACATTGTAGGCAATGGCTTTGGCGACGAATGTGACGATGAAGATGACGACCTTGCTCCGGATGAAGACTACGTTATTGGTGGTACCGGAGTGGTAAAGGCTTTAGGAGTATGCTTGGGTGCGAGAGACCATCATACTCTTGGCGACCAGTCCGCACCGCCCAGTGGAACTACAACACCCCGGCACAGGAAGTCTAGGTCTCTTGCCACTAATACTAAGAGGCCGCGAGACATGTCGAAGAACTTGCTGGAGACAGCCCGCAATATCCGTACCAGGATCCAGTCGGCTCTTGTTCGCGAAGACAAGGCCGGTAATGAAACAAACTACAGACGCTTGCAATTCCTCGACTTTACACTCCATCGGATGATCCAGCGGTTCGAGGATGAGTATCCAGAAACGCGGGTCTTCCCGCCTGTCCCTAGGGCTGTCGCGGATAACAGCTCTCAGCATTCTGGAGACTCTGCCAATGGATCGGGTACCAATAGCGGAGGCCAGCTTAATCTGAATAACATCGACAACGAAAACGCCATCGACGATGAAGATACGGAGCATTATGCCATTGGCCGCCTCTCTCGCGCCAGCTCAATGACCTCTCTCCACTCCCGTGCAATGACCTCCGAAGAAGGCCATGTCCACCGACTGGGCCAGGGCCTCCGCCGCGACTTCCTCAGCCCGTCCATCGACCAAGAAGCGGATGATGATGATGATGATGATGATTCTTCGGGTCTTGATGATGCTTATATCACCGCGTTGCGCGACAAACTGGACCGTCTGCATGAAGAACAAGAGCGTTCTTCTCGTTTTTCGGATAAGACTTTCGAGGAACTGGGTTCGACCGTGGACGACCTCTGGACGACCCAGAGACAAGATTCGGAGGCGTTCGAACGGTTCAAGCAGAGCCAGATTGCTGCCCAAATTAACAGTGGCAGACGGAGTCGGCCTGACACTGCCAATGCCGCGGGCCAGGATTCTGAAGAGAAGTCTTCATAAGATTACGCCATCTACTGTATCTCTATCTATTCTTGAGTATATCGGATATCTCGGGGTGATTACACGCAAAGCCGTTTACATTTATACTTTCTGGGTCCGATTTCTTCTGCAGCGTCATATATATCGCATTTCATGAACTTTACGATCTTGCTTTATGTTTGTAACCATATATCCTGGGTTGTTTGAATGCGTACTAGCTTGGTGTTTTGGTCTTTACTAGATGGATAGTGTTGGCCATTGCCAGATACCTCAATGATACCAACCTAGGCTCAGCAGCATCTTTTCGGTGTGTGTGATCTTACCAACCTGGAAGACAGGAAAAGTGTACGGAATGACTTATATACGGAGAAATAGTTCCATGTCCCTGGAACTCTTCCCCCGGGAGACCATCATGCATACATCATCTCTCATACTCGGGTTCATACAAAACCATCATCTCTCATACTCGGGTTCATACAAAACCACCACAACCAAATCACTCAAATTCTCAGACCATACAATGGACCACCACTGTCACGACCACAAAGAAAGAGTCGCCATCATTGGCACAGGATGGGCTGGATACGCACTAGCCCACGGCTTGGACCTAAACAAGTACTACGTCATTGTGGTCTCCCCCGACACAACGTCGAACATGACTCCGCTCCTTGCCAGCGTTGCCTGCGGTCTGTTCGACTTCCGACTAGCCCAGGAGCCCATCCGGCGCAAAAGCCGTGATTTAAAATACATCAAGGCCTGCGTGACTCACATTGACTTTGAGGAGAAGACGCTCCGCTGCCGTCCGGCGTTTAGCCACCTAGCAATGAGTGCGAGCAGAGACCGTGAGTTTGATGTCCGTTACGACAAGGTCCTCATCGCACCGGGAACAGTGAATAACACCTTCAACGTCCCCGGCGTCACAGAACACACCTACTTCCTCAAAAAAGTAAGAGACGCACAATTAATCCGCAACCGCATCAGCGAAATGTTCGAAATGGCCTCCATCCCAACCATCTCCGAAGACAGACAACGCCAGCTCCTAAACGTAATCATCGTCGGCGGCGGCCCCACGGGTATCGAAATGGCAGCCGAACTCACAGACCTCTTCCAAGACGACTACGCCCAGCTCTACCCACACCTTCACGACAAAATGTGCGTATCCGTCCACACAGTCTCCCACAAGATCCTCTCCTCCTACGACGCAAACCTGCAGGAATACGCAACCCAGTCCCTGAACCGCAACAACGTCTGGATCAAGTTCGACTCGCACATCACGAACGTCACCGCCGACTTCATCGAAACTAAAGAAGAAGGCCGCATAGGCTACGGCCTCCTAGTCTGGGCCACAGGCGATAAATCCACCCCCCTAGTCGACTCTCTCGACGTCTCCAAATCATCCCACAGCATGCGCCGCATCCTAACAGACTCGCGCCTGCGCGTGCTAAAAAAGGACAGCACAGTCAACACCGATGCCTACGCACTAGGCGACGCAGCAGACATCGACGGCGGGAGTCTCCCGCCAACTGCGGAGGTCGCGCTGCAGAAAGCAGACTATCTAATCCACCAGTTTAACACGTTTTCGACGCCGGATATTGAGCCCAGTGTGCCGTTTCGGTATCAGCAGAGGCAGTTCGTTACGTATACGGGGAGGAGGGATGGGGTTGTTGCGGGGAAGAAGGAATATAGTGGGTATGGGGCTTGGTTGAGTTGGAGGTCTGGGGATTTGTTGTGGACGAGGTCGTGGAGGAGGAAGGTTGTGATTTGTGTGACTTGGGTTTTGAATTGGTGGGGTGGGAGGGATATTGCGAGGAATTGATTTGATAGGGTTAATTTGATGATTATTTAGGTACAGTAATAATAATTTATGGAGGAGCGTAACATGCCATAGTAAGGAGTTTGACATACAATATCCACCTGGAATTTTGATAACCTTGCTCGCTGAAGAAATAACTTTAGCGTTGCATATCTGCCCTCGTGCATGCTGGAGAATTAGCTTTTCATATTTCTGATGCTTGTCACGACTTGCATGAGTACTTGTCATCATTCGTGGATAATTGGTTGAATCACATGTTATATTTTGAGGACAAGGTCCTCGACCATCAGCTTTCCTTCACTGCAAAACGGATCATCCCGCATATCGATGTTTTGGATCATGCATCCACTGATTTTGCTTACACTTGCACCCGAAGTTCTGGTGAAGGTCACCGCGAAAAGTAGTAATTAGACAGCATAACTAGTGATCTTTGTAGTGATCAGACCGACCACCGCAGCCTCTTCATTGTTTAGATCCAGAATTTCGTGATTCAGGAATACTAAAATGATTAGCTTCGAAACTTAGGGTTCCTGTTTAGGAAGGAATACATACGGTCCTGTTTGTTTTCGATGGCAACGAATACGAATTCGTAACTGTCTGTCGCCAGGATGGAGACCCGGCAGACACGTATCATTGTCAAGACACGTTAGTGTGCGCGGAATATAACTGGGTTCGGAAGGTGTATAGAACACATGCCCATTTGAACAGTGCTTTGGCTTCCACTACCACTAGGTTTGTCTCCCCTTCCGGAGAAGCGTACCAAAGGGAATAGTCACAGTAAGCGTTAACTAACCGTAGCTCATTTTTGTGAAAAGCCGTTATTCGAGTTTGTTCTCGAATTGCCAATGCACCTTGGCCACAATATCAGACAAATTAGGGTGTCGAGGTGTTGAGAAGCACCCCACGACCATTGAGAAGTATCTTGCAGTCATCTAGAATCAGCAAAAAAGCCGCACGTATGTGCTTTCTGATTTATTAAGGGCATATCGACCTGCCCACGTATCTTTAGTAACATCGACGAGTATGCGATCTAGCCAAAACAATGTAGTTCGTCAGCTCAAGCTCATGGTAGGAAGGGTCAGGTAGGACTTACTAAGCGCGACTGGCTTGCTTCCTCTTCTATCTTGCGCAAATCCCAGAATTTTGGGTCTGGACTTTCGAAAGTCAATTCGAAATATTGCCGCTTGGAGTCGAGCTCTGACGGGACGTAATTCTCCAGCCATTTCGCTAGCTGTGGCTTCTGCAAAATCATTCTCCTCGACATTCGACCAAGCCAAGATATTCTGTGCGGTTTCGTGGTGTTCACTGAGTTTTCGCCTCGAGCTTGTACCAAGCGTGCAAGACGCAGTTTCTCCCGATACCTGAATGGAAGATTGGAATATGTTCCAGTATCCATTGGCCGTTGTGGACCTGACACAGGAAGGTTGTTCTGCTGCAAGTTGCTATCACTCTTCATTGCCGTTGAATGTATTACCTAGCTGTAGGAACTGAGCCATGTTTTCATCTGCCTTGTAGCATGCCTTCTGTATTGAAAAGAGTTGGATAATGGTAAATATTGGAGTTCCTATTGGCCGTTTAGCATAGTGGAGGAAGATTATTCTTGAACCTGGAGAGGAAAAAGAGGAAGAAGTTGAATATGACACTGGTGAGGGAGAGGGAGACTAATCAAGGCACTATTGAACAAAGCATAGTGAATGTTATTTGTGTCAGCTTGCAAGTTAATCATGCAACATGGATAAATCACAATATAGGAAAAAATAAATTTCAATTACTTAAAGATCTCTAATGAATGGAATCCCAGTAACTTGTTCAATTTTTCTTTGAATTTAACTTCCAGTAAAGTGCGTAGACCAGAGCTTATAGATCTAGGCGCAGCCCGGTATCATGATGAGTCCCGACCCGGCAAAGCTGCCCTAACAGGTACTTTCTGGATTGGCCCAAATTAAGAGGAAACGAGACTTCTGTCACTGGTATGTCGAGAAACTGCTACAATAGATCCATAAGCGGGTTGTGATCTTTTGTGGTCAAGCATTCGTCGTCGTCGTCGCCGTCGTCGTCATCCGACTCTGAATCACTGTCCTCGGACTCCTGCCAGTTCTGGGCATTTCTGGCTCTCGCATCAGATTCGTCTTTTATAGCAGAGCATGACAGTTGTAAAGTGTGCTTGAATATTCTGGAGATCAATGCGACGATGTCGATCTGATCTGAATAGACCACCCAGTTCTTCCACAACATGTGGTACTAGAAACCGTTAGCATGCGTAGGATTTCTAATCTATGAAAGACAGGTACCTTGGAGTTCTCATCAATTGCCATGAAGTTAAAATCATGGCCATCTATCCCGAGTCCAAAAACTCTGCAGTCTTTCCCGGCCTCTTTCTTGGCCCTGTGGATTATGGCTAGGTAGGATATGTCAGTATGCGCATTGGTCATTTTATAGGATGTATAGATGTATTGATTAGCTCCTTGAATTTCCTCCCTGTTTTCCAGTGTATCCTCGCAATGGGATCAGAGAATCTGGGGTATGGAGAGGTTTCATTCTTCACGGACCCCGAAAGTGCGGTCAATATATTGTACTCTGAAATACGGCATCAGAAGCGGTGTTGGTGTTGCTTTCATCGCTTTGCATTGATTGCCGCAGCAATTGCTCAAGCATCTTTATTATCGGCAAGTACGATCTAACCAAACCAATGTATTTCGTCAGCTCAAGCGCAAGCATGACTGGCTGGCGGTATCTTTCATTTTTGTTCAAATGGCGACTGATAGCATTGGTAATCTTATAATGGCATCAGAGACCTGACTGTCTCCTACTTTGGTTGGATGAAATGGCTTACCTATATAAGCAAGGCACTGTGTTGTGCCTTTCTCTGCCTTGATGCATGCTCTGTGTCGAAATGAGTTGGACAACTGACAAGTATCAGAGTTTCCATTGACCTTTCAGCATAATTGAAGAAAGTTATTTTCTCGAGAAAGAAGAGGAAGAATGCATGATGATGAGGGAGAGGGGCTAATACTATAAAATGGTGGACAAAGCAGCCAAAGTAGAGTGGATGATATTTCTTTTGCAATTGTATGGAAAGCCTTGCAATCAACTGAGTGGGCTAATTCTAGATGCAGCTAGCTACACTGTAAATCGCTCCCAATTGGCCCTGGGCCTATTGTATTTTCAGACATATGACCTGGCGACGCTTTTAGGAGTTGCTTCACCAACATGACGTCGGGGTTTATGTCCGTCTTATACCGAAGCCCAGTGGCAAACACCATATCACACTGCTGCAGCGCGGTGTCAATTGCTGCTTGCTGCTTATCGATAATGTAATACTCTTGCGCTCTGCGACCTTCAGCTAGGAATAAACCCAGTCTGACAACGATGGGCCATGTCACGAAAGTCATAAAGGACGCCAAGGCGTAGATATTCGTCATTTGGCAAGACAGGCACCTGTTCATGGTCTTCCTGGCCAACAACCCCAATGACAGATGTCGGAGGTTGTTGAAAAAGCATTCGTCGCCAGCTGGCATGTGGGTGAGAGACAGATCCATATCTAACGTTGATTTCATCGGCCGGTGGCTCGACATTGGGGGCGCGAGTATCAGGAACCTTTTTGTCATTGGACGAGACCGGCTCGCACTGTGGGTGGTATTGTTGATTACGGCAACACTATTTCATTTATTGTATGTTTCGCGAGGCCAGGGCTTTAGATTTGCACTAATGCAGCTTAGGTACAACTCAATGATCTTTCAATCCTTGTCCGCGAACAATTACGGCACAGTAGTCGGAGCATATGATCCTCCACTGGCTGGTGTCGCAAAGTATCCAGATCATCCCTTACAACTCTCTAGAACATCCGGATTATAAAACGGAAGCTCAGCTCGATAAACCTTTCGCTTCTAGCTATCTTTTTTGGCTCTTCTTGTTGGGGCTGTTATGTTGTGTCTATTGGTTGCGTTGGCGTTCCGAAGATTCAAATCCGTTATGCCGTTGGCGGGGTCTTGTAGCACTGCTATAAGCGCTGCTTGCCATCCGCCTAAGGATGAGGCAGAAACTGCTGTCCTAGGTCCGGTGATGTGGGGGAGACAGTTGTGCCGTCGGCTTGGGTGATGGATCATTTTGATAGGGACGTATTTTGATAGGGACGTGGAGCGGAAAGGGCACTGTAGTTTCACTTCGTTGGGCACTACAGTGCCCGAGTTGACGAGGTTATATGCTTAGAGCACTTTTCTTGATTTGTCGTGGTTGTTGGATATTTACCTACTCTGTAAATATGGTTCGCGGGTGCTTCAACCCCTCCCCGCACATTAGAGGATTGTCCACTTGCTGTCCGCTGTACTACAATTATAGCCAGCTGAGATGCAATTAATTTACCGCTACTGATCATGTTATATATAGATTTAGATTGGGTGCCATCTTGGTGATCCTGGTGTGAGCATGATCGGGGCGGAATCAGCCTCGACCCAACCCGCACAGGAATGATCTTTATTCATCTTTACAACTCACCACATTCAAAAACACCATCTTCATTGTTCATCATGATCTGGAATACACTGCCGTTAGAAATCTTTGAGATCATCCTCACCTACCTTGATCTTGGCAGCATCAAGGCCCTACGTCTAGTTCATCGGACGTTCAGCGAAAGATCCATCGGCCCATACTTCCTAAGCTTCCTTCGCCAGCCGGACACGGACTTATCAGAGCATAGTCTAAAGTCGCTGCGGGCGCTAGCATTACACCCCAGGCTGAAATTAAAAGTTCACACGTTGACCATCCGCGCGGCTTGCTTTGACTCCTCGGAGGCCAAGAAGATCCTGAAAACTAAAAGAAAGACCATTACAGAGAGCCATGGCGCGTTCATGATATCTGAGCGGGAGGAGTGCTCTCCTGAGGAGCTGTCGGAAGTCCAAGCTGATTTGGACTGGGTCAAGGCACATAGGAACATACAAAATGCCGAATCGCAAGAGGCCGTCATTGATTGTCTACAGTCCGCTCTTTGGCATACGATGTCCCGATTGAGGATATTACCTCCTACATATCTAGTTTCAGTGGGGATGACCTCCGTGTGATTGGAGCATCGATCGAGACACTGAAACTGAGCATGTCCATGAAGGATGAGAAAGAACCGGAGGAAACGGATGCGAAAGACATTGACTCAGACGATACTGACAAAGAAGAGACTCAAGACAAAGGCAAAACTCCAGAATCCGACAAGGCCAGCGGAACTCAAACAGCATCTGAGGATGAGATGCCTGGAATCGCAAGTCTGTTTCAGGTATCTCCGATTCTGCACCGACTTGATTTACATCTCCGTGGTGGTTCTACAGATCAATCGAGTGACATGAGTGCACGACTGTTCACAGCCATTGCTGACAATACCATCTCGCCACTGCTGCAAGACTTCTCGCTTGCAGGATTTACCCTCACCGAAAAGTCACTACTGCCATTCCTCAAGAAGCATCCCACAATCCAGAGACTTGACCTAGAGGAGATCCACATGATGGACGGATCATGGACACCGATCTTCGACTATCCACTATCTTGGGCATAGTTTACCAGCGGCCACAGCACGCAATATGGCACATCGACACCGAAGAAGAGGATATAGAACTCAACGGGTTGTTGAATTTGTGTCCAGTTTGGGCTCCCAAGAACTCAACAGACCGAGGAGTGGGCTACCCACGTCGTGGAGGTCGGCTAATCCATACTAGGGAGTTCAATGCAGAGGAATTGCGAAAGGGGTTGCGATTTCGGCCTCGACCTTCTGGACGATCTTTGGGGTCACCGGATGTCATGCGATGGATGCGGCGCCGGCGGGCACTTTATAAACATTGATCGTCTCGCTGGTCTTTTTTTTTTTTTTTTGGTAAACGTACATACGGTCAATCTACATTTCCGAGGACATTGCTTAATGCAATTTGATGTAATGTATTGATATACTCGCAAGTACGTATGAGTGTTCAGAAATACCGACAAGGGACAGTCTTCAACAACTCCGAAGATTCACTATGTATTCAAGAGTCACATATGTAATGTACAACCATACCGGCTCAATGTCGACTTATATCAAACCTCAACGCTCATAAATGATTTGATGTAGTAATTCCCTCTCCGAGCTTCGCTCCACAAAGCTCCTAAACATCCCTCCTTCAACTTCCATCAAATCCCGCGGTGTCCCAAAATCAACAGCCCTGCCAGCGTCCAGAACGAGAATCTTATCAAAACCCGCAATAGTGCTCAACCGGTGAGTAGCCATCAAGAGCGTAGACATGTGAGGAAGCTCCTCACGAATGGAGCGCTGTATTAACTTGTCGGTCTCCATGTCCACGGCCGACGTCGTCTCATCGAAGATCATGATCTTGGGCTGTGAGAGGATTGCGCGCGCCAGGCAGAGAAGCTGTCTCTGGCCCTGGGAAAAGTTCAGTCCGCCTTCTGAAATTGTTGATGATAAGGATGTGAAGATATTTGTGGTGTCGTTGTCGCCGTCGTCTGGTTCTGGCCAGGTCTCTGGTGTCGTTACAAAAGTATCTGCTGTCGTCACGTAGCTGGAGTTGGAGCTGGAGTCGGAGGAATAATCCTTGGCGTGCTTGATCAGATGGACTCTTTCCAGGGCGTCGAGAATTTCAGCATCGCTGTGCTGGTCGAACGGGTCAAGATTCGACCGGATCGTCCCAGAGAATAGGACCGGATCTTGGGGGATGATAGCTAGCCGGCTGCGCAGATCGTGCAGTTTTATTCTCGATATATCAAGTCCATCAATATAAATACTGCCCTGTCTCGCTTCCAGGAACCGAAATAACGCCAGCGAGAGTGTCGACTTCCCTGCCCCAGTATGCCCGATAACACCAACTCTCTCGTTCACGACGCTAAAAGTGAGGCCGTCCAGCACAGGCGGGAGATCGGGTGCATAGCCTACCACGAGGTCATCGATCTCCAACCGTCCACTTGTCGGCCAGGCAGCTGGAGGTGTCAGTCCTCCTTGATCTTCTGTCTGGATACGGGAATAGTCAATGGCACGCTCTGTGGAGTTCATATTCAACTTCGTATTGGTATATTGCTTCAGGGCCATTAACATGGCCCCTAATAGAGACACCATTGATTCCCGGTCGACCATCTGTCCGTTTGTGTACACGTCCGGCCGGCGCGGTAGTAGGCTGCAAACTGCGATGCAGAGCGTGGCGACAGCACTTTGAGCGGTATACAACCACATCACCACCCGGGATGGATATCGTCGAGTCTCATTGAAATACAGAAGGTACATCTCCGTCCAAGGGATGATGAAAGCGAAAATGCTAGTCCAAAATATGAAATGCACGAGGGAAAACCGACGCACGGGAAACGGCTCGAAGGAAAGAACGGCAACCGTCTGGAAGGAGAGGAGAATCTTGAGAAGTGTCAATAAACATACACCTTATATTGATTGCCTCGCCATTTCCGAGAAAACAAATCTAGAACATAGGAGGCTAATGTGATGACTTACCCATACGCCTAACAACAGCCAAGGCTCAATTATATAGCCATGGTAGTTATGTGATGTTTCTATAATTGCCAGAGACAGAGTGACATTTAGTCCGATGAAAGACAGAAAGAATATCACGACCCGGTGCCATTTATCGGGAAAGGCAGCAGGTGACTCCGCTGTAGTATCACCATCCTGGTCACGATAACAAGCACCGGTGACTTGGTAATCATCAGGCTCATCCACCGCTGTTCTGGAACAGAGATGACAAGCGATGGACCTGAAAGCCGGAAGCGTTGTCAGAATAGCCAGGAACAATCCCAGAGAGCCCACTGCCAGTGAAGCATTGTTTAAGCCCAGGGTGGTCTCCATTCTGCCCCAGATGTATAGACTCTGTACTAGAGGAAGGCGATCAAAAAAGAAGTACTAGCCAGGACTGGAAACCAGGCCAGACGCGGAAAAGGAATATCGAATCGGATCGAAATACTACACCCACTGATATTAGCTATTGTGTATGGGAGAGATGAGATTAGTATGTGGAAACCATTCGAACGAGAAACGCTTGAAGGATGCTCATGAGCCGAGTTACTGTATCCTCACTACTACGAACCTCTATTCAGGGTTCGCGTGATAGAGACAAGGCAGATCCTTCTGCAAAAAGTGGGGATCAACAGAGAGCTGAAGGAAAATTGTTCAGCCCCAACTTCCACACAAAAAGCAAATTGAACAATGACATGCAGCTCGGAGAATTATTACTTGTTTTAGGAGTTGTTCATCAATCATCAGCCGTCCTAGTGTCTCTATCGATCTCTGTTGAATATTCGCAGTTCGTTCCGCGAAGATGAGGACTAACTATGTACTCCGTAGAGAGCTAAAAATATCCGTACAGAGTACACAAGTTTTCAGCTACGCCACGCAAATCGCTCCTGCCGGTTTCTCTACATTTACTTGGAGTCAGTGGCGGCTCTCGATCGATGAATTTCAGTTGGGCATCGACTTCAAATGCAATGCAAAAGTGAAAGATGCCATCGACCAGACACCTACAAGCAAGTCATTCAACGATATGCCCTCCGATGGGATCTCCTACGATCAGTACAAAGTATCTATCTGGCCAGGGAAGCGGCCCACAAGTCAGCCGCGCCACCTCAGATCCACCGTTAGTCATTCAGCCGCATCCGTACGTCGACTGCACAGCTGAATTGATCGCGAAATTTCAAGTTTCATCCCAATGATGGTCTGCCGAGCCGGTCCATACTTACAGGGGTACTTGTATGCGAGTAAACCGGGGGCGAGGAGAGGAAGTATACCTGACCAGACCCTTCGGGCACCTTCCTCCCCACACGGGCATGCCTTGCCATACCTGCTGTGGGTACGCCACTCTAGATTATTCAAGATTGGTATCGAGGGTAATATGTCCTTGCTTCACAAAAGGACCTAGTTAACTAGGGTACAATGCTTACTCAATGCTTATTCAGCATTTGAGTCACGTGTAATTTTCTCCGCGATGCTTACGTCATAACATGGGGTTAGTTAGTTATTGACAAGAAAGAACCGCGACAGAAGACGGTTTGGATTGTGATATTTGTTACAGAGACAGGCAAGAGGTTGGAGAAGATGAGATAATACGAATAAATGGTGCAGGCGTCACCACTACAGGACATCTCTAGTAAGCTCTCCATTCCGATAAACACTCCTCGGGCCCTCCCGTTCACATGTCAGTCCGCGTGAGCATCTTCGGTGTTTTGTCCAGCTTCATTCCTCCTTCTTTCCATCCCTCCATCCCTAAACAATAGTGATGGTCATGCTCGCTCTCTTTGATTCTGGCTAGGACTCTTCCATCTCCAAGTCCAACAGAACACAGAAAATGGCCGCGCAGTCCAAACTGCTCCCCCCGGAGCGCTCCATTCGGCATCTCCTCTCCAGCTTATCGAAACTCTACCTCCGCAACCGCACCCGTATCACTCGCACCGTCTACCTAGCCCTCTTCGCCGCCCTAGCAAAGCGCATCCATGGTGCCATTTCCGAGCAGAAAGCCGCCTCTCGGCAACAGGTGGAGCTGCGACGACGACCAGGGACCAGTAGTCTCGGCAGCGGCGCCACGGGCAGCGGGGGCGGCGACCGATCGCGCAAGAAGGTTGGGGTGAATCGGGAGTTCTTTCGGAATTTGCTCCGGTTGCTGAAGGTTGTGATTCCTGGTTGGCGGACTAAGGAGATGCGGTTGCTTGTGGGGCATAGTGTGTTTTTGGTTCTGCGGACTTTGCTGAGTTTGTATGTGGCCGAGTTGGATGGTAGGTTGGTTAGCAATTTGGTGCGTGGGAAGGGGAGAGATTTCTTGTTGGGGCTTGTGTGGTGGATGATTGTTGCGGTGCCCGCGACATTTACGAATTCGATGGTGAGTGCCAGAGAGTCAAGGAAGTATGCATGCGCTGACTGTCTAGCTTTCCTATCACCAATGCAAACTTGCCCTTAGCTACCGGAAACGTCTGACGGACCACATCCACGAGAAATACCTGTCTAACATGACATTCTATGCGATCTCCGCGCTGGATGACCGGGTCAAGAACCCCGACCAGTTGATCACGGTGGACGTCTCGAGATTCTCAGATAGCCTGGCAGAACTCTATGGCAACCTAGCCAAGCCGGTTCTTGATATGGCCATCTATACCTTTTCACTCTCCAGGAGTGTAGGTTCAGAGGGTCTCTTTATCATGAGCTTGGTGGTGCAACTATCAGCCAACGTCATGCGTGTCCTGACACCACCGTTTGGCAAATACGTCGCAGATGAAGCCATGCTGGAAGGAGAGTTCCGATTCCTTCATACCAGACTCATTGATTACAGTGAGGAAGTGGCGCTTTACCACGGCCACGAGGCTGAGAAGGATACCCTGGACAAGGGTTATTTCACTTTGATCAAGCATGTGAATCGCATCCTGCGGAGACGGTTGTACCATGGCTTCATGGAGGACTTTGTTATCAAGTACTTCTGGGGTGCCCTGGGCTTGGTGCTCTGTAGTGTTCCTGTGTTCTTCAAGATCCCTGGGAAGATCACCCAGTCCGCTGGGGATCGGACGGAAAGTAAGTATTATTTTCTATCTCGCAGATTGACGATTTCTAACACGTTTTACAGGCTTCGTCACAAACCGACGAATGCTGCTCTCTGCATCCGACGCCTTCGGCCGCCTAATGTTCTCCTACAAAGAAATCTCCGAACTAGCTGGCCACACCTCCCGCGTCTCATCCCTTCTAGAAGTAATGGACGACCTCCTCGCCGGCCGCTTCGAAAAGAAACTCGTCTCAACAGCCTCAACCGAAGAAAACGCCTCCGTCCTTTCCGGCCGTGGCACCATCGAAGAAAGCCCCTCCCTCGAATTCACAGACGTCCCCATCGTCTCCCCCAACGGCGACGTTCTCGTCCGCAAACTCTCCTTCGCCATCCACCCAGGCGACCATCTCCTCATCGTCGGCCCCAACGGCTGCGGCAAGTCTTCCTTATTCCGCATCCTAGGCGGCCTGTGGCCTGTGTATGGCGGCGTCGTCAAGAAGCCACGCTTCGATGAGATCTTCTACATCCCGCAACGGCCCTACCTCTCCCGCGGAACCCTCCGCCAACAAGTCATCTACCCGGACGGCGTGCGAGAAATGCACCACAAGGGCGTGACTGACGACGACCTCGCTGAGGTCCTCTCCATCGTCGAAATCGCCTCCGTCATCGACCGTCCTGGCGGCTGGGACGCAGAGGAAGAATGGCGCGATGTCCTCTCGGGAGGCCTCCAGCAACGAATCGCCATGGCGCGCCTCTTCTACCATAAACCCAAGTTCGCTATCCTGGACGAGTGCACGTCCTCTGTGACCCTGGAGATCGAGCGTGTTATGTACGAGACTGCTAAGAAGTTGGGAATCACGTTGATGACTGTGTCGCATAGGCGGAGTCTGTGGAAGTATCATAAGAAGATTCTGCAGTTTGATGGGCAAGGCAGTTATGTGTTTACGGGGTTGGATTGGGAGAGGAGATTGAAGCTTGAAGAGTATGTCCCCTTCCTTTTTTCCATATATATCTTGGTGAACCGGGCTCATGCTAACTACTATCACCGAACAGTGAGAAAGATGACCTGGAACTTCAACTCCGCACCATTCCGGACATTCAACGACGTATTACCGAGTTGAGCTCTTAGTTCTCGCTTTGGTTGTTTATTCGTTGGTTGTTTGTTTGGCGTGATTACCCCCTCTTTGTTCTCGTCCTTGTTCTTCCTCGTTCTCTTGCCTTTATAGAGCATAGAGAGAGAGAGAGAGAGAGAGAGAGAGCAACGGCTTGGAAGTAATCTGATGCTTGGGTTTGATATTTGATATCCCCTTTTCTTTATCTTGGAGTTTTGAGTTGGATGATGGTTATATTCTTTGTATTACTTGGTGATCTAGATCTATAGGTATACAGGTTTGATTTGGCAATATATTTCATTTTATGTTTTAGTTCCGGTGAAGCATGGATATGGCCGCAGGATATTTTAACCTTTCAATAAAGTAAAAATGTTTACAAGTATCTATTGAATTATGATAGAGAAACCTATAAGAGTCGCAATGAACCACGGGATCTGGATACCTCTGTAAATAATGACATAGTATAGCAATTCAGACATATAATACCAGACTAAGTTGGAATAAATAAATTGACATTGACACTGCATAGAACACATAGGAACCGCAGGAACCCGTTGAGAGATGATATAGAAGAAAAGACAGCCCAAAAAGATAGAAAAAAAACGAAACAACTCGATAAAACGAGTATGGATATCAGAAAGCCGTCTCCCATGGTACATGCAAGTTGTGCTGCATAGGCCAACAACTTTTTCGTAGATAGAAATTAGATGTAGAAGATCAGAAAAGAAAAAAGAGAATCATGAAGTAATCCCGAGCTCCAAAGTAGAAACGAAAAGATATTCACCCAATGCAGATCGAATAGCCTCCCAGTATCGATTGTCGTAAATCTCCCGGAAATGAAAGGATAAATGAGAATAATGAAAAACACCATACCACGGATATCCAATGAAGATGACCCAATCCAGCGCCGGGAATGTTGATCCGTGGGAAAGATAGCGCCCCAAACGCCAATGCCAAATTCGAAGACAAGAAAAAAAAAAAAAAAAAGAGAGGGAAGAGAGGCAAATAGATGGAGAAGGAAGATAGAGGAACGGTAAAAGGGAGTCGGTGAGAGACAACTGGCGGAGTTGTATCACGCTAGATAGTAGTCACCAGACAGTTGGCAAAACTAGAGAATACCTGAATCCCTCAAGGCATTCTGCAGTATAGTTTCTTTGACCGCTGCAAATACCAGACGAATATTTGTCGTATCGGTTGCTTGCGTTAAGCTGCAGCCACAAGTTAGATTATGCAACGGACCGCATACCGCATGAAACAGGACACTTACTGTGGATAGAGATTGAGGTGTGCTCTATTGACCTGGTTAAACCGCCAGAGCAGATACTTGGCCGCGCGATTCACGTCATTACCGCCAGAATAGTCGGGGAAGTAATTGATCAAAGGCGAACGAGGAAGCTTTTGGCGGAACAAGTCGACTTTGTTCAGGAACAGGACGATACTAGTTCGCTTAAACCACCGAGAGTTGACAACCGAATCAAAGAGAACTAAACTTTCCATCATTCGGTTCTGCCAGCAAGTTAGGACTTGTCAAGTCGATTCCCCGGCCCTTATCACATAACGTACCTGATTGCTTTCTTCCAAGAGCACCTGGTCATATTCACTTAATGCCACGCAAAAGATGATGGAGGTGACGTTCTCAAAACAGTGGATCCACTTCTTTCGTTCACTGCGCTGACCACCAACGTCAAACATACTATGCGACAGGTAAGCCATGTGTCTTTTGGAGATAAATAAGGGATAGATGGTTTTCGCATACTGTATACTCAGCTGGCCCATGGTGAATCTAGTCTCGTAAATACCGGTGGTCTTTGTTCGCGCGCGAAGCACATCGTCGACGTTGGGGATATAGTCTGGCGAAGTTATCCGTTTGGCCTCCTCAAAGAAACTAATAAGCAGCAATGTATCAGCAGATGTCCCTTCAGTGACAAAGAAGGATTGAGTGCGCAAGCGCGCGCGCGTGCGCGCAGGGATGCTTACTATGGTGCAGAGTCCATCAGGTAAAATTCATTTTGATGTTCGAGTGCGGTTGATGTACACGGGTCACTCCATAGGTAGGTGATGGCGTCCCCGACAGTCGAATCGAGGGGAGTGTTGGGATCGGGATCGATGTTGTAGTCGGACAGGAATTCGATGAACTCTTGGACTTTGGGACTGGAGGGTTCAAGGTCGTAACGTTCGTAAGCACCAATGAGGGATCTGGCGCACTCGAGCAGGTTCTTGTAGACGGTCAAGCGATATAAAGCTAGTTCTTCAACGGTATAGCCATTTTGATGGATGATCTTCATCTGTTTGACGATGGTGGATTTGCCGCTTTCTCCGGATCCTGTAACGGGCGCATATCATGGTTAGTTGACTCATGATAAATGGGATTGTTTCTGGGGTTGATCCATAATGTGAAACGAACCAAGTAGTAAGATTTTGCATTCTCTCCGTAACTGTCTCGAATCCTCCTCTAGTCTCCGATCGATTATCTGGCTTCTCTTTTTCTGTTCCGTCATCTCCCCCGTTGCTTCCGTACTGAAGCAGGAACCCATTTTGTTCGTTATTCACACAACACAGCGCCACACAGCCTTGCTCTTTCTTCTGGACTGCCCGGATTGAAGTGATATATCGTGACGAGATCCCCGATGGGGGGCGCGGACCAATGCGCCGTTGGCTGCAGGTAAGACGGGGGATCGGAGTACCTGGCGGCGACAGGAGAGAGCCCCAAGACTTGGCCGGGTTATACACAGGGGGATAAGAGCCTCAGCTCGTTGCGGACAGCTTTCAGAGCTCAAAGCGACGAGAACCGATGATGTCGGCTATATAAAAGGGAAGAGCGGCTAAATCTTGCGGGTGCGCGCGCGAGACGGGAACCGGCGGCGGCGATCGAGCGTGGAGGAAGGGACTGAATATGGGAGCGATCGAGGACTGCGCAATTTGTTCGAGTCAGAACAAGAAAAAAATAATAAAAATACAGGAGAGGCGGATAAGCACAGAATGGGTGGAAAAGAGTGAGACATACAGAGAAATATATATATATATATATATATATATATAATTTTTTTTTTTTTTTTTTTAAAAAAAAAAAAAAAAAAGAAGGGAAAATGAGTGAGAGGGGAAAACACGAAAGAGAAAAGAGTGAGGACGGCGGACAGTTCCGGGGCTTCGGACGGGCAACAAAGGGCAAAGCAAAAGACGGCGCAGGCAATGGCCCGTGACAGGGTACAATGCTCGAGGTCGTTCTTTTGCGGGTGAAAGAAATTTCTGTATAATATGCAGAATCTTTGGTTTAATTTGTTTTTGTGGGAGAAAATGAGGGGTGTGAGGTATATCGAGTGCGCTAAAGAGAGACGATGGAGAGAAGAGCTGCAGACAGACGGGGGAAAAAGATATGAGAGGTGGAAATGAGACCGGGTAAGCACCGGTTATTTTATGAATCTGATGGTATGAAGAGTCGGTCAATGGGACAACACGGTATCTTTGCTAGTATATTGAGGATAAGTACTTTAGACGAGTTCATAGAGAAGAGTACAGGTATGGTGGTAGATGTTCGCCGAGGATCCCATCGTCATGTCAAGTGGAGAAAGCATCATACCGTTCGGCTAGTATACAGATACACATACACATACACATACACATTTAACAACAGGCATATGTATATCATTGCTATCTATTCTCCTCTTGACCTCCTATGAGCCTTTTAATCAATACTCTGACTACGCCGGCAATAATTACGCTTGGCGTATCATCAATTTGTATATCACGTGGTGCTCCGCCCCCCACGCCCAGGTATAAATAGACCGACATACCCCAGACCCTCAGCCTCGCAGACAGACCATGCAGTCATCTGCACCTGCAGAGTAACCAATACCTCGATATATGAGAGTACTCTGTATAATATGATTCTATGGAGTACAGAGTACCGAATCAAGTGTCCGAGAGAGGATGGTAACGATCAGCATCAGGGACCAAGATCACGTTAATATACTGGTAGTAGATCCATACCGTATTACTGTATCTTACCAGACTGGTGACGTTAGTGCTACTACTACAGTGTTGCTATGTGATATTGACAAGAAGCTCTCTTCTAATAAAATACTAAAATCGCCAATTGAGAAATCGACGGAAGTATGGTACTTCGTATTCAACGGTTTATAACCAAGGGACTGTTGACTATGACGGTATCTCGGAGGTTGGAGACCCCATAGAACCCTGAGTAAAGTTTGATGAAGGATATATATTGGACAGCTATGACCAAAAGTAATAACACACCTTGGGTATTCTGTAGAAAGCAAGATGGACTCAACTCTTATACCGTTGGTATGCTACTCTGTACTCCGGATTCGTATACTCTGGAAAGGAATTCCATGGCATCATCGAGTATGAGGGGTGTACAAGTAGTCAAGGTCAAGTACCTCAACAATAGACACGCATAGACTCCACCACCACTATCCAATGGCAGGGAAAGGATAGTCGAACCTCTTAAAATGTTATCGAGTGTTCAAGAGCACTCCGTACAAGTAATAAGTCCTGTATACATATATAGTAGCAGTGATTGATGTCATGGCTGCCATGCCTCTAGTTAGTTAGTTATTACGTCGTCGCTGATTCAGCAGGATATGGGTCCGGAAATTCCCAGGTTTGGGAAAGGGAATAATAATTATGGGAAGCGTGTTCCAACCAATGTTATTTGCCTGTCCATTTTGTTCACGTCATGCCATTTCCTTTTTTTGTACCTTGTCGTAGATACATACACTTTCCACAGAGTGAGTTGTAGTCCCGAATAAGTGGTGAAGATTTCCCCACACCATTGGCCGCAAGAAATCAACGCCACTTCTTTCCCTACACACTACTACTGTCTGTCCTTCTTTTCTTTTCCTTTTCTCTCTCTTTTATTTTTTTTGGTTCTCTATTGTCCTCACCCTGTATTCCCATCGATATTCCTTTCTCTTTCTCCTTTAATTACCTTCGTTCTTCCTCTCTTGCGTCATTTTCAAGATCTTCCTTATAGTTGGGACCCCTCAGGAAACCACCACCAAAATAAAAGTACTCCTGCTACCGCCTCCGGTCCTCTCCCTTCCCTCTTCCATTCCTCCTCACCACCACCACCCCTTATCTACCATTCGTTCACTGTATCCGCCCTCTTCTCGACTACTACTTCCTCCTGTTCTTTTCTCTGTAAAGAAAAGAAGGGAGCAGAAATAAGAACCGATTTATCAACAACCAGAAAAAGAAAAAGAAAAAGAAAAAGAAAAAGAAAAAAAAAAAAAAAAAAAAAAAAAAAAAAAAAAAAAAAAAAAAAAAAAAAAAAAGAGCAGCCTCGCGGTCCTCCAAAATGGCGGAATTCGTGCGTGCCACGATTTTCGGCACCACCTTCGAAATCACCAGCCGGTACGCTTTTGCGCAGATTTCCCAGGAGAGGAGGTCTAGGGATCAGTTTGAGAATGGCGACTGATCGTTTTCCAGGTACACGGAGCTGCAACCGGTGGGAATGGGTGCCTTTGGTCTTGTCTGGTAGGTCCCCCCTCTTTCACGGATGGATTTCGATCCTGCCAAGTCGCAAATGCAAAACCTGGCATTATACTCTATCCAAACGATTACGGAAGATTAACACGATAGGGCAATTTATAGTGCCGCAAGAGATCAATTGACCGGAGCGCCCGTCGCCGTCAAGAAAATTATGAAGCCTTTCAGCACACCCGTCCTGTCCAAGAGAACATATCGCGAGCTCAAGCTCTTGAAACATTTGCGCCATGAGAACGTGCGTTGGTCCCGAATCTGGTGATTCACATTACTATGCGCAATACTGACGACAAACAAGATTATCTGCCTGAGCGACATTTTCATTTCCCCGCTCGAGGATATGTACGTGTGCTGATTATTGCCCGCAAACCAACCCAACCAACCGAATCCTCCCGGAATCCGCGGTAGCTGACTTTCATCGTTACAGTTACTTTGTCACCGAACTCCTGGGCACCGACCTTCACAGACTCTTAACTTCCCGACCATTAGAGAAGCAATTCATCCAATATTTCCTTTACCAGATCTTGGTATGCCGGCTTCTTCGATAACTCTTCTACACGGTTATATTTGGTCATGAAAAAGCTGACCACCGGTTTTTGTTATAGCGGGGTCTGAAATATGTCCACTCGGCCGGTGTCGTGCATCGTGATCTCAAACCGAGCAATATCCTGATCAACGAAAACTGCGACCTGAAGATTTGCGATTTTGGTTTGGCCCGGATTCAAGACCCGCAGATGACCGGCTATGTGTCGACGAGATACTATCGCGCCCCGGAGATTATGCTTACATGGCAAAAGTATGATGTGGAGGTCGACATCTGGAGTGCAGGGTGTATTTTTGCCGAGATGCTCGACGGGAAGCCGCTGTTCCCTGGCAAGGACCATGTCAACCAATTCTCCATTATCACCGAATTACTGGGTACGCCGCCAGACGACGTGATCGAGACCATCTGCAGTGAAAACGTACGCTACCGATTTCTTGTTCTTTCCCCCGGATAGTGCTGATTTATCGCTTTTCCAGACATTGCGATTTGTCAAGTCGCTCCCTAAGCGGGAACGGCAACCACTGACCAACAGGTTCAAGAATGCGGACCCTGAGGGTACGTAAAATCTTCATAAAGATCCAGTGAATTTATGCGCTGACAACACACAGCGGTGGACCTTTTGGAACGAATGCTGGTCTTTGACCCCAAGAAGCGAATCCGCGCCGGTGAGGCTTTGGCGCACGAGTACCTTGCTCCCTACCACGATCCCACCGACGAGCCCGAGGCACAAGAGAAATTCGACTGGTCGTTCAACGATGCGGATCTGCCGGTGGACACCTGGAAGATCATGATGTATGTCATTCGTATACCAAAGCCCTTGCGGTTTGCTAACTGAATTGCTCCAGGTACTCGGAGATTCTCGACTTCCACAACATCGACCAAAGCGAGGATGCTGGGCACGTCCTTGTGGAAGGCGTCGGGGATGGCCAGCAGGCATTCGCCGCCTAAGGCAAGTTAAGAAAATAATAATATCGCACATTGGCGCGTGGGATCCAGAATAGACAGATTTTTCGTTTACTTACCCCTTCTATATCCATTTCCTCTTTACAGTGGCGTCACCGGGATGATGGACATATGGAGATGGGATTTTGATTTGTGATTATGAATGTTTGAGTGACGCCTGTACACGATAAATTCCATTTTGTTCTTTTACCCTCATGTTTATCTCTTTTTTTTTACTATTATTATTATTCTTTTTTTTTTTTTTTTTTTTCATTTTTGACACATTTTGCTTTGTCTTATTTTGGCTGTACCTGGATATTCCGGGGCATGAGCTTGGATATGATTCTTGATACGATTCACGGAACCACGAATGATAACTTGCTTGTAAAGTGAACAATCTATACCAATCATGAAGAGATGTTTGAAATAGCAACTGTACCCAGTCCATAGAAGTGTCGCTAAGAGACGCCGACTCGGCCACCGCCCGCAAGGAGGGGGCCATTTCTCCGTTCCCCTGATTCTGGGACCCCATCATCGATAATAGCGATTCCATTCGACGCGAACTATTTTATTCTATTTTCTATTTTCTATTTTCATATTCTGTCGATATGGGGGCTCTGCTCCCGGGGCGATAATTATTATTGTTAGATCAGCTCAGAACGTGTCATTTATTTGTCGATTATTCCTCCGGTTTTGAGACGCAAACGCAACGCCTTAGGATTTGCATGACGATCCATCGCCATGTCTCGTGTTCAGCAGAGTCGCCAGGACCCTATTGTGATGGTCATTGATTTTCACCATGCTAGGTGAGTATGGCTGTTAGCAGGGAGGAATAACGAGGCGCAAGAAATAAGACTGTTCATTGCGCCGTGGGGATGCCCCGCGCATTACACTGGGCAGTCAGGAACAGAACAGATCGGCTAATTTCTACGGTCTTGTCATTATCGCAGGGGTCCTGAGATTGAATTATGTGTTGGAGATGAGGGAACCGATCCCGCGACAGAGAATGACTGGTCTTTACTGCCGTTCATGGCATTATCCGACGGAGCGCATGCGTACGATTCATCTATTATCCCCCTATTCCCTATACCCCAGCACAGCCCAAGACAAAGCGCAACCCAATTGACACATCCCCTTCTAAACATCCAGATCAACCGAAGAATTCTCCTACTTCACCCTCCGTCGTGTCGAGACACCCACCGAACCCGCAACCTCGCTCTTCGGTATCGCTTGCTCCAGACAGATAGACGCGAATACCCTCCTCTACAGACCCCCCGATGTGACGAGGTCGACGGTGCAAAAGGCTGTCGTGGTCGTTACGGATAGTCCGCAGAGGGTTGGGCAGTTGAGGGAGAAATTGTCGGTTGTGACGTCAGCGTGGTTTGCGCAGCGGTATGTTCCTGATGAGAAGGGCTCATGGGAGAAATGGGCTTGGCTGGGAACAAGGGCTGACCTGGGTTCCTATAGGAACTTCTCGGATGTTGATATTTTGAGGGTGGGTGCTTATTGGGCCTGGGGTATACCCATCGAATGCTTTCTGACCAGGTCTACAGAAATTCCGCGAGGGCCTCGTTATTAGCCTCAAAAGTGATGAAGCGAAGAACGATCAGAACCTTGGTGAGTTTGGACAGTAGCATTGAGTTGAATCATTGTTGACCATACTAGGGCTCTCGATGCGAGAGATGATCCACGAATTCAAATATCAAACTTTGGTCTTGTTCAAGGCTCTGCTTCTGCAACCAAAGGTATGTCCTCAAATCTAGCATGGCAAACCCAAACTGACTCCCGCAGATGCTCTTCTTCGGTTCGCGTTGTGAGCGTCTATGCATGATTCAATTCTCCCTGATCTCCCTGATACCCGGCCTCTTGAATCATCTCGAAGACTGCGCGGACCCGGCATTCGACAACTACACACAGACTGCTGAAAAGCCAACGACACTGAAGACCAGCGAGAGAGGCTCTAGTATGGCAAATCGCATATCGTTGTCCTTTTAATCTGGTCGCTAATTCCGTCAGTGCTAGCATATACAGGTTTGCCTCTGCAGATATTTGGAAAGGTACGTTCTCTTTGCTCAAGTTTTGAGGACTGATCTAACTTTCACAGGGCAGCATGTTCGGTCCTTATACACCGCTCCAGCAGCTGGATCTGCTGGCGGATTCCGGTACCAAGTCCTACGTGGTTGGGTCTACAAATTCACTTCTTTTACAACAGAAGGATCGTTACAGTGATATTCTAATTAATGTAAAGATATTCCTGCGCATGTTCTCGATTGTCGCTAACAGGTCACCAGCTTGATGAAGATACTGTTAATATTCTATCTCCTTCCTTCCGGAACGCACTCACCCTCTCCGCAGCTGACAGGCGCTGGATCGATTTCCTGACACAAGTCATCAACGAAACCTGGGACGATGCTCACCCGCAACGACCCAAAACTCATGGCTACATGGGGTCAGAAGAGTTTATCCGACTGCAATTCGAAGAATACCTGCTTGCACTACTCTCCTGCATGAAGTACCACGAAGATCTCAACTCGTTCAACGCAGGCGAAATAGGGCACAAGAGCAAGGAGCAGCTGGAAGCATTCAACATCGAAGGAGACCCAGCCCTAGAATTCAACGCAGAATTCCTCGCACAATGGCAAACAACACCCAACTACGCTCTCTTCAAGCGGCTCACCTCCGACGCGCTCCTCTTCTCAATTGTCGAACCCCGCCATCCCTGCGCTGGCGGTCTCACAATCGAAGACGTTCAACGACGACTCTCCCAACAAGTCGCAGAACTCCACCTCGACGACCGCGTCCGCGAAGGCAGGGAAGCAATAAACCGACACCTCTCCACGGGTCAAAAGAAAGTCAGCGCCGTCTTCAACAGCTTCTGGTCCGACATCGACACAATGCGCGAAGCACAGCGGAAAAAAAACGAGGAAAAAGAAAAATCCTCCCAATCGCAACGCTCCTCCCTGGAACGAATTAACTCCCCGCCGCTAAACACCTCAGACACAGCCTCAATAACATCAAGCACCGGCACGGGATCTACATCCTGGTTCGCGAACCGCAAAGCTCCCACCGTTGATGTCGCTCAGGCGCAAGCATCCGTCAGCGCCGCGGGCCAGAAAGCAGGTTCTTACTTTAGCTCCTGGGGAAGCTGGGCCAGCGAGAAGAAGAAAGAATGGCAGGAAAAGAAGGCCTCGGCCCCGTCCTCCCCGTCTCCGTCTTCCCCTACTACCGCTGCTATCACATCCCCCTCCACACCAACACTAGGCAGCATCTCAGAAGTCACCCCCGAAGCCGACCGCGGCCGCACCCGCTCCATGCCACGCTACAGCGAAGACTCAGCCAGCACCCTCTCTCGCAGTGGGAGTCGACGAAAGCGATGGAGCAATGTCCTGTTGCGACGGGATAGCGGCGAATCCAGCCTCTCGCCTAGTCGAAAAGATGAGAGTAATGAGAGTAGCGAGGGAGAGACGACGTATCCAAAATCACCTTTGTCCAGGGAAGCCCCGATTTTGGGCGAGGATCTTGAGAAGTCGACGACGGTTGATACGTTGAGTGCTGATTCTGCGGAGAATGGAAAGAAGGAGACGAAGACGACTACGACTGAGGCTGAGGCTGAGCATACGAATGGTCCTTCGTCGGAGTCGTCGAAACAGGAACCCGCTGAGAAAACGCCATCTGCGACACCGTTGCAGGAACCAACAGGGAACTCTCACGCAAACGAAGTGAAGGATGCCACTGAAACACAGCATGCATCCTAATATGCACCAAGTTGTTCCGTATATGACTTGCCTGGCATTGTTGGATATAAATAATTGTTCGAGTTGGGCTTTGATACCCTGGGAGGACAGAGCTGTGTTATACATATTATTTTATTTATCTTTGGTCATGAAATGCATGCATAGCATACAGAGATAGACAAATAATTTGATACCTGACTATATACATTTTGACATGCCCATCTCATTTTGACTACCACTAACTCAAGAGTCTGGCACATCACTGAATTCTAACCGACCCTTCCAACCTCAAATCCCGACTACTAGCCCCCACAAAAACCCCATACTCAGCCCTCTGCAACCTCCACTGCTGCAACCCAACATCCCAAATACTCAAATCCCTTCTCGTCAACGGAAACCTAACAGCCTTCGTCTGCCCGGCTTTCAAAGGAACCTTCTCGAACCCCCTCAACTGTCGAACGGGAGCGTTGGGAATGGAGACGTATAACTGCGGGACTTCAGAGGCCGTCACGTTGCCTGTGTTCGTGATAGACGCTGTTATAGTGTACAACTCATCCCACAGCTGCGGATGACCACCCTGCACAATAGCAATATCAGGATCTGGCAGCTCAGCCGTACTACTACTCCCATTATTCGCCGTAACCCTCAATCCCCCATACCCAAATGACGAATACGTAAGCCCGAACCCAAACTCAAACCTCGGCTCGATCTCCTCCTTATCGAAATATCGATAATCAATATACAGCCCCTCCGTGAAGTTAACCTGCGGAAACGCGTCGAAGGAGATAGTCGAGTTGAGCAGGTGGCCGTAGTCAGACTCGTTCTTGGCGATTGTGTAGGGCAGGCGGCCGGAGGGTGAGGTTTCGCCGTAGAGGACGTCGGTTAGGGAGTGGCCGCTTTCTTGGCCGGGGAGACCGGCGAAGAGGACGGCTGTTATGTTGGGGTTGTTTATCCAGGTGTCTACTGTGCGGATTCCTAGACGTGAAATTGGTTAGTGTTAATTTTTGTGAGGAGGAAGAGTGGGAAAAGTACCAGCTGAGTGGATCACGACGATGGTGTTGGTGCAGTTGCTGGCGACGTTGTTGACGAGGTTGTCGCTGAATTCATCCTGGAGGGTCTCGCGATCGAAGCTCTCTGATGCATATGCGTTGATGAACACGAGGCATGCATCACTGTTCACATACGCGGGCGTAGGATTCTCGGACCAGAAATCCCACCTGAGTGTTCCGCGATCCCGGGAAATTCGTTCCTGAATTGCCTGAATAGGGCTCACCACGTACGGAGGCGTGCTACCCCCGGAACCGCCACCGGTAACCAACGTGCCGTTAAAAGTGTTCCAGCCAAAGTTCACCTCGTAACCGCCGCCGTAGCGAGATGGGTTGTTCCAGGGTGAAGGTGGGAGAGTGGCGTCGTAGCCGTAAACGCTGAGGAAGCGGGTGGAATTGGTGAAGGGGAGGGCGTTGTTGGTATTCTTGACGAGGACGATGCCTACAGCACCGATTTCGCGGATCAGAGAGGCGTGGTCACCTTGGACGTCGACGGGGTCGTGTTTTTCGTCGTTGGCATAGACGCCGTTTGACGGGTAATCTTTGTTCTGATCGAGGTAGTACCAGCTCGATAGAATGCGGATGGCCATGTCGTCGATGCGGTCTGTGCTGACGCTGCCGTTGTTGACAGCTTCGGTTAGGTTGTCGCCCCAGAATCCTTGGTCTGGCATGACGATGTCCAGACCGGCGTTGGCTGATGCGACACCCGCGTGCTGTCCTTCCCAGTCACTGACGACGAATCCTTCAAAGCCCAGCTCTGTCTTGAGAATGCCATTCAGCAGCTTCGAGTTCTGGCACGCGTACGAGTTGTTCACACGCTGGTACGAGCAGAGCACACTGCCCACACCATCCCTCAACGAGTCCATGAAAGGAAAAGCGTACAATTCGTGGATAGCCCGGTCGTCAGCGTTCGAGCTCTCCGACTCCCCCAGCTCACCAGGGTTCCGTCGCCACTCTTCCTCGTTCAAGAGCCAGTGCTTCGCAGAAGCAATAACACCAGCATCTTGAATACCTCTTGTAATCGCTCCCATACCTGCACCAGCAAGGTACGGGTCCGCGCTCAGACCTTCCCAGTTGCGACCTCCTCTAGCAATTCTACCAAGTGGACCAGCTACAGGTCCTAAGGCGACATGAATACCTTTATCATGGTATTCTTCTCCCAGGGCATTTCCGTATTGATACATCAGCGAGCGGTCCCATGTCGCCGCGACGTGAATGCTGGCAGGAAACGCAGAGACAAACTCCTGGCCTCTAATCCCGTCCGGTGCGTCCTGAAAACAAAGCGAAGGGATCGAGAGACGAGGTACGGCGCCGCTGTTACCAGCGCATGCGCCGTCAAAGCCACCGGTGACGTTGACTTTTTCTTCGAGCGTCAGCTTAGCCACGATGGCTTTGGCGTGTTGGTATGCGTTTTTCCAGGCATTACTGGTCGTTCCGTTTCCGACGGCTAGAGTTTAACGCAAATAGTAGTTAACATATACTCCGTAAATCATGCAATTGAATCTCAAGCTGACAACATACGAGATGGATAAACCGGCGGACTAAGACCATAGTACGGCACCTCCGACTCATTGGTATACCCTTGAGCCGCACACAAAGTGCTTTGCGTGAGAGCAACCGAGACAAATGGTGAAAGTACCTTCATCGCGAGGACATAAGCGTAGCAACGTACTGCTCATATGGCGCACCGGTCCATCAATCCCTGGGCCTTTACCCTGTATTTAAACCTCTCACTCTTTCGGCTCAGCATATAGCCAGGATGAAGAACACGGAAGACAAGCCTAATCAATTGACTTCATTTCGGGACATTCCCGATTGAATCCATTCGTTATTCTCGCATTGTGCTTGAGAGGGACGGAACTGGAGAGACTGTGAAGAGTGACCGGGTATTCTTCGGGTTCGGGAATTAGCCGTAGAACGGTATACACAAAGGGTGCTATGCCCGAGTGCAATGGTTGTGGGAAAGCAAAGCCCGATGATGCCATCCGGCTAAAGGCATGGCGATATAGATCCAGTATATGGGGTGACAGACGGGTCTCTCCGCAATGGGCACGCGGGGGAGCTTGGCGCCAAGAGTTCTTAAGATGTGAAGATATAGAGAACAGCACCTATGTTTCTGCTCAGAGAGGTTTGGCAGTTCTCTTATATCATTCCGCAGCTTGCAATTGACATGCTATATATGTGAAGGAGTACGAGGAGGAATCACCCACGTTATCAATCATATCACTCGATCGGTAAGATCCGAACCTACTCCACACTCAACCCCGGTCTCCGTCATCGGATGAGCTATATAATCCGGGATTTGGTGAATGTAGCAAACGCCATTATGATAGCAGGTTAGGCGCATTCTACGTCTGCAGACATTCCCCTTAGCCAGCAAATGGGTTATCATTGGTCATATCAACGCTATGGGAAATACACAATAAGATTCGTCGATGTAACCCGCCAAAAGTAACCGATCGTTCTTTTCCGAGAAGACGAGAAAAAAAAGCAACACCAACGCTAAACACAACGAGAGAGAGAGGACATGTAAAGAAGAGGTATATTGTGGGAAATTTCAAGCGATGTACGAGATCTCGTCGCCTTCCAGACGCTCGATATAATCCTTCTCCATAAGAGCTTCGATGTTCTTCTTGATATCCGGAATCTTGGGCGGGAAGCGGGCCTTGACCTGCTGGATCACTTCTTGGACGAGCTGTACGTGCTTCATCTTCTTGCGCGACTTCATGATACGGACAATCGCAGACTAGTGGGCAGATGTTAGCTAAAATCTTCGTTATCTCAAGGAATATGGAGCCAAAATTCACCTGAAGCAGCAACTTCCGATCTTCCTCGACTGTCTTGTGTGTATCGTCCGACTCGGTCTTCTGCTCCGATTTAATCTGAATGTTTAGGTTGACCTTGATCTTCTTGTTCTTGAAGTTGTAGTTCAAGGAGAAGGATGTCCCCGGGCCAGGCTTGGATCCTTCGGGGCTTGCAAGGAGAACCTTGGCTTTCAGTAGGATACTAAGATTAGGCTGGAGCATTTCAGGCGCAAGGGAAGTATAGTTCTGAATGTCCTCATATTTCAGAGTGTCATTCTCATTGAAGAGCAAGAGGATGCCCATCTGGTAGGTCGAAACCTGGAAGGTGTATGGCACCTTGGCGTTTTTGATGTAGTTGGCTTTGATCTCGCCTTTGCAGAGTTGCCAAAGCCAGGTCAGCTTCCGACCACTATGCTTGTCAAAGTAGAAGTTCTGGAACCGCTCGGCGGTCTTGACGATCTCCGGTGGCGCGAGGAAATCCGTCGAGGGAGGATTGAGTGGCCAGAAACCGGTTCCCAGAATCTGGAAGTGTGAGTCCACCAGCTTCTTACGGTCGTCATCGTCAAGGACCTTCTCCTGCCAGTCCTTGTAACTACCGTTAAGATCCTTGGAGATCTGAATGTCCTGGAACATGCGCTGCAGCTTATTGGTATATTCGAAACCACAGGCCTCCTTAAGCTTGCTGATCATGCTGGTTTCCGCATCGTCAGACACCGAGCTAACATGCACCAAACGCTTGGCGAGCATCTTGGAATAGAATTTCTGGAAAACATCCTTGTCTTCGATATATTTGAAGACAGTCATGATTTGCACCAGCATCTCCTCCAGCTCGGATTCCTCCGTAGCTTTAGACCCCTTCTTGAGTAATGAATCGGTATAACGAGCCAACAACTCTGGTGACTTTGTCGAACTGGCTTTGCAAACCTTGTTCCGGTTGACAAACTCCCGACAAGCATTATCCAAAGACCGAACGAACTCAGATTCACCGTTGAATGCTTCATTGACCAGGTTCTGGTATCTGGTGTGTACCTGCAGCAGCGCATCAACGTATAACTTGGGTTCGAAGTTTTCACCATCCGCAGCAACCTTCTCCACTGCGGCCAAACCGGCTTTCCGGACGTGAGTCTCGAACTTGGCCCGCAGGGGATCCAATCCATCCTTTATCCGCGACAGCAGTCGGTACATCCGAGCCAGATCGTCCTGACGCTCGTTGTCCATAAGAACTTGAAATTCATCCCGCAGTAGGTCTGAGTGCGCCGTGACAAGGACTTCCAGACAGGTGTCTGTGAGGTGTTTGGTGATGTCAGGGTGCAAGTATAGACCAACGCGTGCCTTTTCTTCATCCAGACGAGCTTCCGCTTTTTTCATGTATTCAACCACGCTGTTCTCCGCAACAAATTGACGCGACTCATTCTCGTAGTAGACTCTCGTAGCAGCGATGAACGGCTTCTCGAAGTAGAACCGGTAGACTTCCAGAGTCGACTTGGTGCTATCATTCTCATCCAAACCGAGCGAGACGAACGAGTCGACGATACTCTTGATCTGCGATTGTTCGATCGTTTCGCCATTTCGCTGCTTCTCAATCAAGTTCAAAACCGCCCCCATCACCTTTTCGTGGACCTTCAAGAAGAAGTCATCCTTCCACTTGACAAGGTGCAAGGTGTATACATCGTATACATTCTTCTTGCCCTCATCAATCTCTCGCTTCACCCAGTGACGGTTGAGGTACCGGAAGAGATGGTTGATGTACTTGGCGGCTGTTGTGTAGCGGTCCCATTCGCGGATATAAAACGCCAATAGGGCTTCTTCGGCATGGTTCTCAGACTCTTTGCAAACGGCGTCGAGATGACGCGAGAGGTATTCCCCTAATAGCCTGTACAGCTCCTCGCCCAGAAGATGGGCTACACGGGTCGTCAGTATAAACGGCCCCAGCAAAGCCAGATAGAAATCGAAAGAGAGTTGAAAACGAACCGCCGCGGTGTGCTTGTAGACCCTGGCCACTGCTGACTGCTTTTTGTGATGTGCAAAAATCATGGACGGCACTGGTTTATCATCATGTCAGTCGATACTAGGATAGGACGGGAAAAGAACGAGGCAGGCAGCGTACGTGTATAAGGCCATGTACTGTAAAAAAGAGTCCGAATTAGCACCTCAGGCTTCGAAAGATACGGAAAACATAGGGAGCATACAGTCTTCATATCCACCCCTTGATCCAAGTTCAGCATGACGCTGTTGATTCCCTTCTCCAAGAATGTCCATCTGAATACCAAGAGATTAGCCACAACCGCCGCATACCACCCGATAAGCGGTGCCGATGAACTCACGTTTCATCAACGTCATCCTTGTGAGGCGTTTGGGGCATTAACGCAGGCATTTTACTACCGAGGGAAGAAAGTTTGTGTAAAGGCCTGGAGAGAAAGGCGCCAAAGATGTTGTTAGTTTTAGACGTGGACATGGTTTGACGAAGTCTCCGTGAATACACAGGACGCAAGACAGCAAGAGACCGAAACTGGCAATATATACCTCACTATGCTGCTCCAGGGGTATCGGGCCGTTTCCAAATGTCAATGATCGAAAACTCCCTCCGTTGGGTAGTGAGGCTGGCGGTAAACTGGCTGGGATCGGAAGACACGCGCAGGGAACCCAAAAAAAAAAAAAAAAGAAAAAAACCGGCCGGAACTGGCTGTGAAAGCACAAAATAAGCAAACAAGCAGAAATACTCAGGGATCAGCTCAGATCCGTGAGTCAGAAAAAGGATGCAGAAAGAAATCTGGTAATGCGAGAGAGAGAAAAGGCGTGGCGGTTGGTAAACTGGGCGCCGTGGGGAGACTGACGTTTTGGGAAGGCGGTCAGGACGGCTGCCTGTAGCGCTCAAAGATAGATGACGATCGATCGTTATCGTGATCAGTTGATTCACACCTGGAGATAGAAATCTCCGTCTAAACAAAATTATGAAAAAATGGATGCCTCTCTATGCTGTTGCGGCTCTGCGTCGAATAGGTTTGGTAATACAGCCCAAAACCATATGAGTACAGTCGTACAAACGCACTCCGACAATCAGTAGCAAACAAGGCATACTAGGCCACCCCTGTATGCATCCTTGCTTACATTTCGGAGATTCTATACCGAAATACCCCAAGAGATCCCATATGGCTTGTGTTTTCCAGAGAAGAAGAACAATAAAACGAAGAAAAGATTGATAAAGAACAAAATGACGTCATGCGGTGGATTAGTTAACTAGATCTATACAACGGCGAATTCATTAACCACGAACATTCTTCCTTCCACATACTGACACGTGGGAAAATTACTGAATGATATCATTGATATTTATCTGCACAGGCCACTAAGATACCCGACGATGTTCAGGTCCCCGTCCGAGATCCAAGTCACCTCTCGCCAAATCCCCAAATGGGAGCGAATCCCCAATACCTCCATCCAATCCAAGCCCCTCCTCATCTATCACGGAGCATTCAACGCTTCGCCATCTGAGCTGAAAAGTCATTTCAATAGCATTGGGGAGGTCGAACCGCAATGGGTATACGGCATGTTCCCTCAGTCACACTTCCATTCCACTACGCATGAAGTACTAGGGGTTGTCTCGGGAAGCGCTCGTCTATGCTTTGCTGGGGAAGGAAATCCGGAGAGGTTCGAGCCGACGGTTCAGATGGGGGATTTGATGATTGTTCCGGCTGGTGTAAGCCATCGACTTCTCGACGAGTTAGGCAGTGGAGGAAGTTTCAAGATGGTTGGCGCATACCCGAAGAATAAAGTGTGGGATATGTGTTATGGGAAACAGGGGGAAGAAGAGAAGGTCAAGGGTATTGAAAGAGTGGATTGGTTTCATCAGGACCCTTTGTTTGGTGCAGATGGGCCGGCGTTGCATGTTTGACACTGGAGCAATGCGAAGGCATGTATTATGTATTTGTATATCGTCCAGATACGCCAATATCCAAGCAAGATCTAAATCAGATCACCCAGGCCATTCCCGTTCAGCCGTCCCAAGAAAAAGCAAAAGAAGTAAGTAGGCAAGCATGTACATAGCAAAAAGAGCATAAAATACGCCCAAAAGTAAATTAAGTTAGACAATAAGAGAAGGAAAATAGATGCGATGGAATATAGCACGCAATTCGAAGCTTAAAGCCAACAGCTTCACGCTGGAGCAACCCTCTTGACGAGCCTGTTTGGGATGAAAAGTCAGAAAGACCATGCAAGTTATATAGCTTGGAGACGCATACCTGAGAACACTGATTGCAAACGTAGTCAGCCATGCCACTAGGGCTATCAGCAAGACAGAGGCTAATGCCTTTTGTCGGTCGCAAATCGCATCATTCTTAGGAGTAATCTCTTGGTTGACTTCTGCAAAAGTACAGGAGCCCCTCACTGTCGACAAAGACTCGAATGCCAGACTGAGGTTCGCTGAGTCAAAAACGATGAAGAAAATATCTAGAAGGATAAGCCGTGCCTTGGCCGATGGGGAACGCAGACCCAGTGGCTTTGAGGTGTATTCGTCAAAGGTAATGTATATAAGGTACACCAAGGCGACTGCATCGACAATAATCGCCATAAGAGCTGACGGTCCCTGGGGATGGATATATTCGTTTGACATGTGCTGGATAGATCCTCCAAGCGCGAGAGCTATCAGAGAGAAACACCAAACAGTGAGTCGGAAAATAAGAGGCACGATCGGACTCTGCAAGAGCGTGTTATGGAAGCGCTTGAACCAGATTTCCCTGCGACGTTTCTTCTTCAAAGGGTCTTCTGGATCTTCGCTTTCCTCGAGCTCTCCTCGCCATGGTTGAGAATAGTCGGCGTGGTTCTCATTTAACCAATCCTCCGTCACATGCTCTTCTTCAACGCCTTCTTCACGAGGATATGCTATTGATCTGGAAAACGTTTGCCAACGCGATTCCCGACGCGGTGTGGTAGATTTCTCAACGTAAATGCCGTCCGCTTGTTCAGAATAGTCGTAATTCGGTCTTGACGCTGTATACGGCGAGTGATTATGTTGAGCGATAATAGCATCGTCGGGCTGCGAAGGGAGAAGTCGCGATGTGACACCGGCGTCTGTCTCATCGTCTTCATATTCAACTGATCGAATCCATGCTGTATGCGCACACGCGCGCGTTAGCCACAGCTCTCTAGGGCAAAACCGCCAAAACCCGTGTGTGACCGAACATACCCGGTATAGTCCGTGGTTTAAATCCAAACTGACGGGCACTTTCCCCCTCTTCAGCATTTAAATTCTCTGATGCCCGCAGCCCACTTAAGGACGGTGCAAAGGAATGGTTGCCGTCATTTTTACTATCATTAATATTGCGGTCGTTGGAAAGAATTTCAACGGGGTGAGCGTTATGGTCAGGCCCGTTGCGCGACTCGTCCAGCGATCCCGTCCTCCGTTCTGCAGACGATTTTTCTTCTTCTAATACCTGGTCTTCCAAGGCGTCACGAGAAATCGGATCTTGAGAGGTCGGGTCGTGTTCATCATGCGCCATTTCCTTTCGTCAGCGGACTGAATCAGTGAGATCGAGTCGGGCTCTCGGAGGTTGCGGCAGGATAGCGGCTTTCGTGGTCTGCATCGCCCACGTCCCTCATGAAACCGCGAAACGAGGAGGTGAAGGCGAATTGCGAGTCCTTCGAATGACCACCATTCAAGCCCGGGAGGATGCGTACGGAGTAGACCAAAAAAAAAAAAAAAAAAAAAAATAGGAAGTAATTTCGGCAAGGGTCGTCGTCGGAAGGGAGGTCGGTTCGCTACCAACCTTAAGATTATTATACGAACCGGAAGGACTCGATTCAGAAGGCGGAATACTACGTCAGAATAGCAGGCATATTAGGATAAACGGTTAAGTACAGTTTTAGAAGATAGACAATATAACATGGAGAAAAAAGAAAAAAAAAACTAGATTGTCATAAAACACACGTTGAGGAGTAGGTTATGTCTGTACAGGGGTCGGGGACGATATCGGCATAGTAGATCATCAGTCAAGGCCCATACACAGCCCACGTTCAACTCGAGACTCGCCCTCGAATACGGACAATTGCCTCTCAAAAAATAGATTTTGACACTCCTAAGCTTCATATTTTCTTTCCTATTGAGTGACTGTGAATCTATACTCAGCCATGCTCTTGACCAACAATGCAAACATACCGTAAACGGTAACACTAACCGGATATAGAAATGCTTCGGCGTGGAATGACGTTGAGCGACGAGCCCACACAGTCACTTAGCAAGAATTTCGTCGCCTCCCCGATGCCTCAGTACATCCATTGATTCTGAATTAAAAGCAGATCGGAAGAAGCCAGCGAGATTAAGGCATGCCATTGGTACACGCTTCTTTGGACCGATTGTTCTGTCGCGTCTATCGATAGTTTCCCGTCCCTCTGACCCTTCCTCCCCTCGCGAATCACACCAGTGCCTTTACTATTCATCTACGCATTCTCCTGCATTGTCGATAGAACGGCGACAGCTGCGATGCGCCTCTTCCTCGTCCCGATTTCGACAAGACGAGCTCTGATCTATTCCCAGCCATTGAGCAAGAATCTCGCGCAAAAGCTATCGATTACAGATCGGATTACCAACAAAGCTGCGGAGACATGGGCCAAGTGGGAGGAAGCGGATAAGGGTTGGAAGAAGCATCTGGTGTCATGGGGGAATGTTGTCCAACGGCGCATACCGTTTGAAGAATGGGGTCTCAAAAGCATCCCGTCGTTGAATGCCCAACGCCGGCTCAATCAGTCGGACGCAGATAAGAAGGTGGACGTGCTGTTTCCGGGAAATGCGATTCGACGAGAGAAGCTTCGTCCGGTTCTGTATGCCATTGCAGTAGGGCGTCAGAACTTGCATCGGAACAAGATGTGGTGGAGCTTCATCATAGCTCCTCTGACGGCGCCCATTGCGTTGCTTCCAGTGTACGTCTTTTGTCGAATGACCACTTTCCTGACATGGACTAATCAAATAAACAGGATACCCAATATCCCGTTCTTTTATCTCGTGTATAGAGGATGGTCCCACTGGCGAGGTGAGTTCCAACCGTTCCGCGGCCTTGTTCTAAACTGACGGTATTCAAGCCTTGAACGGCTCTAAGTATTTGGAGTTTCTTATCAAGAAGGATCTCTTGAATCCAGTGCCATATCCCGCACTCGAAAAATTATACGCTGAGCGCGTCTCGGGTGTCCTCAAGACCACCCATGCTGAGAAATCAACCCCAGACGTTGTGGAAAATAGCGACGACAAACTGCTACTTGAAATGTCTGATGCTAAGCAATTGGCTTCGATACTTGATGCGCCAGAGCTTGCATTGGAAGCAGAACGAGCGATTGTGCAAGTCGAGCAGCAGCTGAATGCACAGCATGAGAAGCACGACGCCGACTCTTCTAAGAAGAAGTCCTGATAAGACCAAACAGGCACAGCAGAACGAAAGAAAACCAGATACGACATTACGATCCCTCATTGATTATCATCTGAACGCTTGCATGTACAGTCACGCAAATCTATGGGAATGGCATAAACCGTTGCAATGGAAGACAATATACCTATAAACAGCAGTCATTATCGTACATACCAACTACTCTCAATACCCTGTAGATTTATTTAATCATTGTGTTATTCCTTGAATATGGTGCACTTCGTCATTGTATACTTGCAAATAGTTTCCCCTGAACGGAACTTCCTTGTTCCGACTACCCCATTGGGCTCCGCGGGACGCATACAACTACAGTAACTACTCGACATCATCGCAGCGATAACACCTCGAGCTCCCCCTATTTATCTACCTCGCATCACACAGTCACCATGTCGAATAAAAAAATTGAGCAATGGGAAATTGAACGGTACTGGGAGATCTTCGCATCGCTGTCAAATGGCCAAGCACACCTGAATAGCTCCCAAGCGGCCTCGGTGCTCAGGAACAGTCGGCTCCGCGATGACCAGCTCGAGAAGGTCTGGGATTTGGCTGATGTGGATGGAGATGGAGAGCTTGATTTTGAGGAGTTTTGTGTTGCTATGCGACTGGTCTTTGACTTGGTTAATGGGGTATGTTTGCTAGCTATTCTCCTGATCGGATTACGTCTCCGATGTCCGTTCTGTTTGCCCCAAGGGGAGGAGAAGCAAAGAATTCTTGCGCTAACATTGATGCTTGGGTAGGAATTACGCAGCGTCCCGCAGGTACTTCCAGACTGGCTCGTTCCTGAATCCAAGTCCCATCTCGTTCAAGCGACTCGTGCGCTGAGTCGTCCAGAGGAGTTCGAGCGGATAGAAGATGAGGACGATACCCCTGGGTTGAAAGACGGCTTCGATTGGTACATGAGCCCAGAGGATAAGTCTAAATACGAAGATATATACACTGCCAACAAGAACCAACGGGGAGAAATTGCCTGTACGCCGCGATCCACGTCCCTCACGCGACCTCCATGAAACTAACGAAATGGCTTTAATTAGTTGGATCATTACAACCCCTCTACGACTCCCTCGACGTCCCGGATACCGATGTCCGTTTCGCGTGGAACCTTGTTAACCCATCTGCATCACCCGAGATCAACAAGGACGCTACTCTCGCATTCCTGCACATCCTGAACTACCGCCACGAAGGCTTCCGTGTCCCCCGCGCCATCCCTGCTTCTCTCCGTGCCTCATTCGAAAACAACAAAATCGATTACCAGCTCGACAACAACCGCCCTGCGCAGCGATGGGGCGCGCACGGCGATACTGAAACCCCAACCGGCAAAAAGTCCAAGTTCGGAGATACATACCTGAGCCGCCTTGGAGTCGGATCCAAAACTGGATACCAACCAAGGGGCACCGACTTCAGCGACACCATCCAAGACGAGGAATGGGAGAAGGTCCGTTTGAGGCGGGAACTGGCGGAGATTGAGAAGAAATATGAGTCGGCAACCAAAGCTTCCCAGGGTGATAAGGACCAGCCGCGCCATGACGGCGGACCCAATTGGGCTATGATTAAGAAGGAGGCGCTGCAGCTTCTGGAGTATAAGGAACGTGAACACCGGGAGCTAAGGGAAGGCGTGGGCAGGTCACAGGACGGGCAGAACCTGGAGCGACTTCGGGAAGATATCAAAACTGTTGGCGAACAGGTCGATGGATTGAGGAGCCATCTTGCGCAACGGAACGATGTCCTTGCGGATCTGCGGAGGCAAGTTGAGGAGGAGAAGCTCAGTCGGTAGTGCGCGATTTCTGTGTTATCCTGTAAACCAGGACCATTGATTGTCGTTTCCTTGCTTCGCTTCCGATTTTCTTGTCTTGCTATTCTGTATAGCCATTTTGGCGAGGAGCATCAGGCGCTAATGAATAATTTTCTTGCGGGTTTGAATGGTTTGCCAAAGGACCTATCAGCCTGATCCGGTTCGCATTTTCGATTTGAACGTAAATTGATATACTATAACTATTGTACATAACAACTCCATCGATAATAAAGAAGAATTAGAGCCTTGGAATCAATCCACCTGGTATGATACAACCTCCAAACACCATCAGAAGATCCCTCCAAAGACGAAATCCTAGAGAGATGGAATCATTAAATTAGTATTACTTCCCAGCAACCTCAGTCATAAGCCCATTCCCCTCTCTCTTAGTCTCAACAGCCAAAAACGCCGGCCCACTCTGATCCAACCCCTTCTCAGCACGCGCATATGCCTCCTCACTCCGATCTGTCAAGATATCAAGATCATTATCAGAAAGAATGGAACTGGGATCAGCACCAGTCTCAAACCGCTCGAATTCATCCTCGCCAAGTGCCTTTTTCAGATCATCGACGTCGGTCTGGTTCCCTGATGCGCCGGTGTCGAGTAGGCTCTTGAACTTGCCGTTTTGGATTACTAGTCTTTCGAGACGGCGCTTGGAGTCTGCTTTTTCGAGGAGGGTCTGTTCGACTGTTCCCTTGGTTGCGAGACGGTATACGATGACGGGTTTGGTTTGGCCGATGCGGTGTGCGCGGTCTTGCGCCTGTAGATCTTGTTGGGGGTTCCAGTCTGAGTCGAAGAGGATGACTGTGTCAGCGGCGACGAGGTTGATTCCCTGTCCGCCGGCGCGGGTACTCAGAAGGAAGATCTTGTGCGCGGGACTAGTGTTGAACGCTTTGATCTGTGCGTGGCGGTCTGGCTGGCTAATAGCGCCATCGATGCGGCAGCAGTGCCAGTTGCGGAGTTGAGTGGCCCAGTCTTGAAGGATGTCGAGCTGGGTTTTGAACTGGGAGAAGATGAGGATCTTGTGGCCTTTTGAGAGGAGGCGCGGGACGAGACGGTCGAGGAGGAGCATTTTGCCCGAAGAGGTGATGAGGGATTCGTCGATAGCGGTTGGGTTGTCGCCCCAGGGCCAGTAGAAGTTGTGGGGAGAGTCGCAGGCCAACCGGGCTTGCATGACGGGGTTCTGCATTTTCTTTTGGGCGATTTCTTTCTTTGCGAGCTTCATTGTGTTGGTCCTCTCCAACTCCTCCTGCTCGGATTCGTTAGGATCTTCAATTTCTAGCTCGTCCTCGATGCCTTGCTCGACCTTCCGCAGCTTGGAAAGGAACTCCCGGTCACTGATCTCTCTGTAACTCTGAGGTCCTCTGCGTCTGCGTGTGCCCGACCCATTGCTAGCAGGAGTGGAGGCACGGCTGGATTTAATGCTCTTGTTAGGGGTTGGCGATCCACTGCTGTCAGCGCCGCGTTTCCGATTCGTTGCGCGTGTAAGTATCTTGTTCTGCGCCATGATCCTCTCCCATGCTTTGTTCTCCAGGTACTGACGACCGGTGCCGTTGAGGATTTCACGGTACAGGTCCTTCTGCTCAACCGTTAGAGGTGCATAGAGGATGTACTCTCGTTTCTTTGGGAGCGATGTCTCGACGTCAGTCTTGATTCGTCGCAGAAGGAATGGCTTCAGGATCGAATGCATTGTCGAGACCAAAGTGCGTTTCCGGCGTTCGACCACATCCGCTTGGCCATTGTTGTCCAGCATCGATGAGAAATCGAACCAGCCCTGGAAGCTGTTGAGGTCGTTGAAGATGTCGGGGAGCAGGAAGTGCAGTAGAGACCATAACTCGGTGATATTGTTTTGCAACGGTGTACCGGTAATGAGAAGTCTGTTTGCAGAGTTGTACGAGAGGAGTTCTTTGATGAGTCGGCAATTCATGTTCTTCAGACGGTGTCCTTCATCCTATGACTCGTTAGCATTGAACCCATCACGCGAATTGTCAGAAAACGTACCACAATGATATACCTCCACTGATACTGCGAGAGGAACTTCCGGTCGTTCATACAAATCTCATAAGACGTACAGACAACTGGAAAACCCATACTCCTCTGGTCCTTCAGGTTCATCTGATCCCTCCTAATAGCAGCACGCTCCTCCTTAGACCCATGATACAAAACCGCATTGATATCAGGAGTCCATCTCGCAAGCTCATCCACCCAGTTGCTAACGGTACTCAGCGGCGCGGCAATCATAAACGGTCCCGAGACCTTCTTCTCCTTGAAGAACGCAATAAGCGAAATAGCCTGGATCGTCTTCCCCAAACCCATCTCGTCCGCCAAAATTCCACACAATCCATTCATCCATAGTGTCTTAAGCCACTCGAGTCCCTCCAGCTGGTACTTCCTCATCTTACCACCAGTCACCAGCTCCGGTTGGTGGGTAGCAACGAGCTCCTGCTCACCAAGCACGGTGGGGTTGGCTTCGAATTCATCAGCAGCTTGAACGAGTGCCTCCTGCACTGACGGCTTGTTCTCCGTATCCGTCGCCTTCTGGAAGTAATTTGAGATGTTATTGCCCTTTGCAGGAGCCTTCTTCCCACGACCTGGACCTTTCTTCGGCTTCTCCGTATCTAACTTTGCAGTTTCCACGGCCGCTTCTTCTTTGGTGGACGAATATCTCGCACTCGAGCGGGTTCCGCGCTTTTCGGTCGATTCGTTCTTGGGGGTAGGTTTGGTGCTTTCGTCTGCGGCCGCTTGTTGTTGTAATCTAGCCGCTTCCTGCCTCGCCTCTTCTTGCTGCTTCTTCATCTTGTCCGCCATGATGGCCACGAAGACCTGCATGTTCGATCATCAAGACGTTAGTTCAATCCATCTTCCTCAATGGTCATGATAAGGCAGGGAGAGATACCTCACTGGTGTTCAAGAGGTGCATTAGAGCCTTCGCCTTCGTATCCATCTCCTCCACATCCTCGATCGCATCCTCAGTTCCATTTGCAAGAGCATCTTTCGCATCCTTCATGTCCTGATCAGTGTATGTCATTGGGGACGATGTAGACGATGGCTGCGTTGATTGCGGTCGTGGTTGATTCTCGCCCTGCGAATCCGCAGGCGTAACCGGGGTGTCCGGGTTCGACATATCGTTTTCTCTAGGCCAGTACAATGACCACAGTCGGCTGTAAATTCGAGCAATTGAATCGAAAGCAGAATGGTATTCGTGAAATTTATGGGGGAAGGATAGGACGCCCAGCTGCTGGTTCAGTGTGATACATCGGATGGGAGGGAGAGCAGTGCCAGAGTGGAATTTTAGTGACAAAGAAATGAAATTCCGCAATCTGAACCAGGACTGCTCCTAGGATTGTCAGCTGCTTCAGCTTCAGCTTCTTTGTGTATGAACGGGGCTTCTTTTGTCTTTTGTTCGTCTCTTTCGTCGCGAATTCTGGACGCGGATTTTCGCGTCGGTGCACGGACCAGCTCTTTATTGATTTTCTAATGATGATAGGGACACCGAGATACTACAATTGACTCTACAGAGTGAAGTACACGGTGATAATTACTGTTGAAGATTTATTCATAGGATGTAAAAGCTGTTTCTTTCTTTTATTTTCTGGCTGTTTTGGTCTCATCCAAGATGCCGCAGTAGGCCATATCATTTAAAACGAGCCCTATATCACTCCCATAGTTACCCGCTAATCAGATAGACAAACCGCGGCCATAGACATGGTATCCTTCCTCCAACTTCATATCAGGATCTCGTTGTCAAATATTTGGATTATATGACCTGCAGTACTTTATTCCAAAGAGCGAAAGATGTCGATAGCCGTAGTAGTTGTCAATTGTCACCGATTCCCCATTAAAAGTCCTTTCGTTGGAGAGGGTGTAGGCGTGGGCACCAGCACCATCTCATCCTCATCCTCGTCAGACTGTTCATCACAATCAGAATTTCCAGCCTCAGGCGTAGTCTCAACATAGCTAGTCGCCGACCGGACATTGTCGCTAAAGCCCAGGCTTGACGGCGACGGGGAAGGTGGACGCGAGACTTCTGAGCTGTCAACCATAACCTCATCACCAGTGGCATCCTCCTCAATCTCTATCATATCATCGAAATCCAAGAATTGCTCATTCGCCTGAAGGTCGTCTGGGTTCCTTTCAAGGATAACTTTTCCCGGGGGCGTCAGTTGCGAGTGGCTCTCGAATGACCTAGGCTCTGGTTCCATTAAAGGGAACGCAGATAGCCAGTCATCGTCGCTCCCGTCCTCCCACGTTTTATCTTCAAGACTTCTGGAGACCCCCTGCTTTACCTCTAATCCAATTTTGTTCAGTCTGTCCCTTAGCCACGTAGAAACAGGCACCGGATTTCCCCTCACAACTAACTCCGCGAGTTTTTCTGTGCTTGGCTGCGGAGGCATAGGATCAACAAGGTGATAGATAATAGGAAGAGGTGAAGTGACTGCCTTTAGCGGCTTGATACACGGATGAAGCAATGCGTCACGGTGGGTGATACTGCAAAGTCTTGAAAGATCCGGGTCACCCTGGCGCTCAAATATGTCTTTTGCAGGTCCAGGATATATGGTTATGTTGAGGTGTGGTCGTTTAGACGCGGGCAGATCAAAATCAGGGACTGCCCCATCCGCACAACCATCTATTGAAGCAAAGGCATTCACTAACGGTGACTCTGTTTCAGAAACGGTACGATTCTTTTCCTCCTCGGTTGCTTTCCAATCAGCTATACCGTCGCTCCATTCCCCAGCGTAACCGTTGTCTATCCTGCGCTTATCAAGAAACCGCCTGGCATTCATCAACTCTCCGGGGTAGCACGAGAAGAAGTCCATTTTTATGGCGTCCGATAATCTGCGGCCGTATTGTCGAGAGGCCCGACGAAACACGAACTTGTGTGGAGACCTGTCGTGTTTCAATGCGCTATTGTCTATCCTCAGAAGCGCTTTGAGCTGCTTCTCCCGCATTCGCTGTAGTTGCACATCCTCCAAGCCCAATTGCTTCTCGCGTTGAGCCATATACTCTTGTGTCTTCTCACATTGCTTTGTCGTTAAACCAAGCATATGAACGACCGTAGGCCAATTATAATGCTGAAGGAGGCTATCGGCGATTTCGACTTGGATTCTGGGGGAGAGGTCGCTCCATTCAGGGTCATGAATCGGGATGGCTTCCTATATCTGTCGTCAGCAAGAGAGATCTTGGGTCCGAGAGAGCTGCTCAACCAACCTTCATACCTCCATCAGGAGAACTATCCATCTCGTGGTCGCTTTCCTCCACATCACGGCACGCAAAGGACGTATTACTGTCTGTATTCGCCATCATGTCCATATTCCTGGTGTAGATGGGATTATAGTCCCCATTGCTCGCAACCCAGCTCACGGCGATGGGATGATCGTCTCCATCGGCCATAACCCAGCCCTCCGGCAATTTCTCGGGTTTGGCTCTCACGTTCACTCCTGTTGTCGTGTTTTTCCTGTCGGGCCCATTGTGAATCCTGCTATCTGGGTGATGATCACGTCTCGGCTCATCTTGGCGCTGTATTGTGTTCCCCTGCCTGGAAGCTTTTTTATCCCTCTTCCCAGGAACTCGTGGCTCGTTCAGGGTCGGAAATGCAGCGGGAGGTAGGTTTGGATTGTAGTCGACGTATTGATGCAGTGGTGGATCCCTAGATCTGCGTAGCGATTGTCTCGGACATTCCTCGTAGGTGGCCTCGTCTTTCAAACGTTGAGGCGCGTTGACAGTACCTCGAAGCCGCATGATGGAGTTGGGTTTATCGCCTGGTGACTGTCGCGTTCAGGAAAGGGATATCTGTCAATAGACGCGTCTGGACGCGTAGCTAAGGATATCATATGGAGCAGGCAGGAGATAAAACATGGCCTTTTTAGAATTAATGGATGACAATAGTCAATGGAAGACAATAGGTATGCACTGGAGCAGATAAAGAGAATAATTGAGAGTCTGGACAAGTTATTCAATCTGGTTGTAGACAAAGTGACAAAAGAGGAAGGTGGTGACTAAGTGGTCAACATTCTTCTGTGAAGTCCAAAAACAAGTCACTGTCATAAATTCAAAACATCAATAATGACAAAAACTGTAAAGAAACAGTAGCAGCAAATTCATATTAATACAAAAGTCTTCAGCAGGGTATCTTCATACAAGTCTAGAAACAAGAATAAGAACATAGGTAATAGCCAGGGCAAGAAAACAGAAAGACAAAGAGAGCGCCAGACTCTCTCAAGACTCTAATAGCAAACAGTTCACTTATCCTTAAAAGTGCTTCTATGGCTGTTCAGGACAAGGCAACTATGCGCGGTCCTGGAATGGAGCCATCGGCTTCCTAGCATCCCACTCTTCGCTCCCATCCACATCCATAACACCGTCTTCCATTTCTTCATCGACATGAGAATCAAAAGTTCTTTTCTTTGGGGCAGACACCGGAGGAGGAGCAATATCTGATTCCGCAATGGATACACGCCTAACTCTTTCCACGTCCCTCTTAGCCTCAAGAATCGACTCGAAGCTCATCAGCAGCTGACTCAAATCATCCTCGATACTGACACAGAAGCGCCGATTTTGCAGAGTCTTAAGCGCAGTCATTGCATCCAAATTGAACATGACCATCATATACGTTATCAACACCGCAGCTGAGCGCTCGTTGCCCGACTCACAAAACACCAGAACCTTCCTCTGGATAGGAGATCCAAATCCGCCCCGGCCCTGACTGGAAATGTGGTCGTTGATACGTCGAATTGCACGAGGAAATGCGGTAATCAGCTCTTGGTTGCCGGAGACATCGACGGAATCGGCTTCGATACCCAGTTCTGAAGCTGCCTTATCACCGGATACGAGGCGTGCTTGGGCCGATCGCTGGTTTCGAATCGCCAGGAGCAGTGTAAACCCTTCTTTTTGGAGGTATTCCCTATCCCGTAGGCACGCCATTGGACCCAGATAGAGAAAGGGCAAGATCGGTTGAGCTACTCTTCTCATTTGATAATTCCAGTCCTGAGTGAGAAACCTGTGGACGAAGCAATCTGGGTTGACCATTTCGAAGAAGCCAGGGCAGACAAAATCGCCTTCTTTGAAATCATGAGAGGTAATTTCGATGCTCTGCTCCGTATCTGGCCCGCCGTCACCGAAGCATAGCAGAGTGGATGCCGGTAAAGTGGGTTGGATCTTCCCGGACGTATATTCTTGACTGCGGACATACTGCGAGGTTTGCTTTTCGGACATAGGAACTTCCTTGGTGGTAGATAACGGCGCCATCTTGACACTTTTTCAGTCTCTCCTGAGTAACTGTCTGTAGGAAGCGCGCGTGTTTTTCTCAGCAATCTGACGACAGAAAAATACGAGTAATTCCCCGTCCCGACAAGAGCTCAGCCAGTTCAGTAAGGAGAGTTTCCCTTAAATAGAATTCTGATGAACAAACGAAATTCTATAGAAAGCCCGCCCAGTCAGGAACCCGAATTGATGATTTGCAAGGACTAGGACATTTCTAAGACACGCTCCCCAGTAAGTAATGGAAGTGTCTAAGTTGTGTTAGTCCAGCCTTTCTCTTTCTGTCCCAAACACGCAACAATGTGGGAAATGAATAATGAGATCAACTTTTCAGTTCCTGGCTGACGAAACAGAGAGTCTGAATAGGCAATAAGGCACTGGCCAGGGGATGATCAGCTGACCCTGCATGTGCCAAGAAATTATACATCTTTGTGCATAGTGCACAAGACCTACAACCATGAATAGTCTGAGGCTGTATAACTTCTAGTGCTTAAACGAAGCCATAAATTAAATGGCTGTAGGCAAAAAAGCCACAAAGTAAATATGCTAGGCAACCAGTCAGGTGACACAAGTGCAAAGCAACATGGCCATCCCGTATTCGTTGGGATGAACCATGGAGCATAGGATCACAATTAATTGAATTGAGTCATACTACGGCTAAAGTCATTAAAAATCGGCTGGCTCTAACTATATACGGATACCGACTCGAGAATCGAGCCTTGGGCACGATGCGTATGATACGATGTTGTTATGTACGAAGAGAACATGACTAGTCGCGGGTTACAAAGTACTACGTTTATTTTCCTGGGCCTTGAATCCATAGCAGAGAAAATATACCTTATTTAGGGTGGCATAAACATTAGAGAAAAGTAAGCACATAAAAACCTGTAAAAGATGAGAGCACATCGCATTGCAAACTATCAGAAAGCCCAACCTAAAGCTATGGATCAAGCAACACATGACTTTGGAGAGGATGATGGCAACAAAGGAAATGTAGTGTAAACGCCTGGGTATATTTCCAATAAACAAAAGCAACATAGCAAGCCATCCATGAAACACCTCTTGGTCCGCATCATTGGCTTCAAGCAAACGCCATATTCTTTTCAAAGCCACCGATTCCTCCCGAAATGAAAGTATAGTAGAATCAATTCCACGTACTGAGACAAACCAAGCCACGGTAACTTCATTGGAATATCCGACGAGGAACCTTATATATTCAGAACAGACAACGAACGTCCATATTGTGCAAAGAGAAACGAAGATCTAAAAAGACCTGAACTGTAGCGGGCAAGTGTCAGAAAGAAACGCATGATGTCTCACGAAGCAATCTCCACCCGTCCGTCCCCATGCGGAGCAGGAGCAGGAGGCTGTGGGATAGCTTGTTGAAGTCCCCCAACAATCCTTTCAAGTTCCTCCAGACGACGGTCCTTCTCCTCAACCTCACGTCGTAATCTCTTGAGTTCGTTCCGCATGTCAACCCCGTTTTCTTCCTCCTCGGTCATTTCAATAGAAGGATCATCAAGTGAGTCGCGCTTCCGCTTAATGGCCGGAGGGGCTGAGAGGGACGCGGTACCGTCTAGTTCAGACATGATATTCGGCAATTCTGGCGAAGGACCACTCTCTGTGTGCATGTGGCGTCGACGAAGGTGCTCCTTCAGGTTCTCTTGGCGCGTAAATCCATGGCCTGTGCTGCGGTTGCAGTCGGCGTATGGGCACATCAAGGGCTTCTTGGCATTGATGTTCTTCTTGTGTACTTCGCGCTGGTGTCTCAGCAGGCCGCCGGAGTATGTAAATCCTTGAATCTTATCGCAACCCGGTTCCATGCACTTGTAAGGTCGATCATGTTTATCCATATGTTTGCTGTTCAGACGCGTTATGTCAGCTCTATGTTCCTTTAGAAAGGAAGGGAGGGGAAATCAGAAAAGCACTTACTTCCATTCACATGGGCGACGGAAGGTAGGAGGCGATTGCTGGCATTCAGGGTGATCGCAGTAGATTTGACCCGCGGCATTCTTGGGCGGATCGCGCGTTCTTCTCACCGACAGACGCGGGCGAGATCCTTCCATAAAACTCGTAGGGATTTGGTCGTTCATCTTCGCTGCCGGAGAGAGGGATTCTTGAGCCGTGACGAGGATAGATGCAGGTCCAGGGGGACCTTCGCTTCGTGGGCTGGGATAATCAGACCCGTCACCCATAGCGCAATTGCAACCCCGCCGTTGACAGTGGAGGGTTGGTTGTGTTGAGAGTGAAACCGTCGAAAGAGCGGAAAGGTAATATCAATAATTAGAAAATCCCTCTTAAAGATGAAAATAAAAAACAGAAGGCGTGGCGGCGTCGATAACGGCGTCGTTCAGTGGCGTAGTAGAAGTCCTTAGAGGGAAAGAGTTGAGAACCAAAATTTTCAGGTTGAAACAAGGCATCTGTGTTTAACTATGCCAAGGCGCTAAATGACTAATAGATCAAATTGGGTATCCGCCACTTCGGGATCGGAATCGTAGTTTAGCCGATATGCAGCAAAGGAGACGGTCAAGCCGGGGATGTGCTGTTCTTATATACTCTATAGAGTCGGGTTTTTTAGTATATTTATTTTATTAAGAGTCAGATGAGATAAAGGCTGATTGTTAGGTCTGATCTGGTCGATCCTCCCAGGATTGCCTGCACACGTGGTGTAGCCTGACGGAAAAGGGGCGCGTTTAGTATATACGCCCAATCGGGTATAGTAGAAGGACTCTAGGACTGAGGCGAGGTTAATAATGAGCCTTTTTTGGGCGGCAGTAACTGGAGTGACTCATCGAATCCAGTGTATCATAACAGGAATAGCCAGGCAACGACGGATGATATTAACGCCCAAGTCATGGTGACTTCGAGATTGTTTGTATTGTCGATGGGGCTGGTGAGCGCCACAGCTGTGGCGGCTGATTAGCCGCCAATCACGTGCCGCATACTGACCGCTCAGCTTCGAGGCGATCTCAGTTTCAGCTTCACTGTCAATGGCGATAAAAGTGAAGCTGAAATGCACAGCTTGGAGCCAGCTCATGTATGTGTACGTGGTATACATGGCGGGCTGCCCTGTTGACGCTGCTGACGCTGCTGACGCTAGCCCTGACCCATGTCGGCATTACCGCCTTGCTTCGTTGATCCATTGGTGCCAGAAGATTCCGGTCTTCAGGCACCATTCATGTTCGACCGGATTACAAGTTTGCCTTCGATGAGGAGCAGCTGCATGCGCAATATGAACTCAGCTAGCTCCACTATCCTCCGGGAGAGGCTCAGGAAAGTCAGTGCGAATATACCTACATAGTGCAGCACGGCTTGGTATGCTGCATTGTCACGACAGTTGCAGATATAGCAAATAGCGTTGAACTGTGTCAATGAACCAAGGTTTAGCTGCTTGGCTTGTATTATTTTTGTCTTCAGGCAGTTCCTAATGTGGATTGGATAAGATGCCAGCGAACGACGGCGCATAATGGTCCATGAACATCAATGGCACCGTGTCATTCTCAAATCCATAGTCTCTTTCGAACAAAGAAAACTCTTCCAACTTCGGCAATTTTGAGCAGGCATCCGAATTGTTTGTGTTGGAGTTAGCATAGCGTTTAGACGTTGATTGTGGCGCAGCGTCCCAAATCAACGGATACTCCGAATATTTCTGCAGCGTTGACGAGTAGGGCACACTAATGCTTGGCCGTTATATATCAGCATGTTATAAGCTTGATCTACTGTGGCGGAGTCTGCAAGATATAGAATCTTCGATGCCTGTTCCAGTTTATCAAACAGGTTTGCGTCTACGAGGGGAATATATATAAATAGTAGCATAGTAACAGTAGATAGCAGCACCGAGGAATCTAAGGACACTGCCCTATCTGAAGCGGTACGAGGAATAAGAAAATTCTTGGAATTTATCAAGGCAGCACAATAACGAACGGAATAGTTGGAATCATTTGTCTTCGACGTAGCGGCTATTCTCACTTCAGCGGCATTGCAAGACGTATTCATTTTGACACAGTACAGAATCGACGTCGATAACAGAGTTTGGAGAAACAACCGCAAGAGAAATCCGCATGTGGCTGTTCTGACCACTCCGAATGACCATGGCGACTCCTGCACCGCCTTGGCAATACCGACTAAAATCAACGAAAAGCATTCAACAAAAATCAGATGTAAAGAATTGATGAAATAAAACAAAAGTCATGGCAGACTGCATTATGGACCCGCTGCTGTCTATCGTTCGCATGCAGGTTGAACTTGTCCAGCATGTCCGAGAGATCCGTGGAACACAGCGTGAAGCTGAATAAGCCCCCAGAAATCTCGTTCGCTGCTAAAAATAATTGGCGACGGCAAACAAACCGTGCTATCAATATTGAACGGTTCTGGACGGTCCTCACAAGCCGCGCACAAGCTCCTCAGACATTGGATATAGCGACTTTTCAAACCTGATAGAACGCATCTTAACCATTGAGAAGAGATACTCGCCCCTGGGATATCAAAAGTGATGACAAATGATAACCCCGGGATCTCCATTACTCCCCGCTAGCAGCTTAAGAGATGTTCCTATCAGTTGGGTACCTGGAAGAAAGGCACCGAAAAGGAGACCTTCTCATGTCCAACGAGACGAACGAAAGACGCATGGAGTCCAAATATTCGAGCCATGACTGACGCGACCCAAACATTTGCAAGAACCATTGGGTTGCTGGTTTATAGGAACGGCTGTCTGCAATAGGCGCCATTCTCAATGGTGAACAGCAGGATAATCATAATCAATCGTAGTTACCCCCAACCTGGCTTGCAAACGCTGTGGAAACGCTGCGCGCATCGTCATCATCGTTCATATGACCAGGGACGCCACGAGTGACACGAATGCTAGCAGAGCTACCTCCAAAGATGCTGTTATTATCAGGGACTCCGGGCCTGTAGGGCTCGCGTCCTCCAGATTCCACATAGCGCTTCAATCGGTCTGACTGGCTAAGACTGGGCTGCTTGTTCATGTCGTTGATGCTCAAGCCAGCGAGGCTGACACCGCCCTGATCAATGCTCTTGCCGTCGATGATGCTGGTCGCGATGTCAGACTCCGTAGCGGCAACAGACTCTCCAGCAACGCTGGGGGCTCGCTTTCCACGGCTGCCATTGGCCTGCCGACCACCAGGGAGGGCGGGCCATGAATCCGTGAAGTTCTGGAACATGGGAGGATAGCCAGATGGAAGGCCAACTCCACCGAGAGTGGATGAGTGAACGGAGGAGACATCATCGGGGATGTAGCCAACCATGGATCCGGTGTCGTGAAAATCGTTCCGGTGGCCATTCCGTCCATTCATCATACCACTAGTGACATTCGATGCGTGGCTGTAAGCGATCTGGAAACGCTGGGGACCTCTGTACGCCTGCTTGGGGCGGCTGAACTGAATCAGAGATTCCTGGAGGTTGGTGAGAGGCCCTTCAACGAGACAATGTCTCTCCTTGAAGTGCTGAAGGAGGAAGTTCCACAGAGGATGCTTGGACAGAACCTTCGGATTTCCGAGGATGGCCAATCCATACTTAGCACGAGTAAGGGCAACATTCAGACGACGAGGGTCACTCAAGAAACCGATACCTTGGTGGTCGTTGGAACGCACACAAGAGAGGATGATGAAATCCTTCTCTCGTCCCTGGAACGCATCGACGGAAGCAACCTCGATTTCCTTGTAGAGTTCTTTCTTAAAAGTGCCGTTCGCCTGCATAGAGCTGACAATATAACTCCGCTGGCCCTCGTACGGTGTAATGACACCAATATCCTGTGGCTTTACACCGGCCTTGAAAAACCGCGTAACGATTTTCTCCACATTCGTCGCCTCCGTGCGGTTGAGATACGAAGTTCCAGAAGCCGCAATCTCTTCGTTACCCAGGTTCGACCAGAACATCATGGGTTGATCGCTAATAGGCCAAGGGAAATCAATTTCGGGCTTGAGACGATCGACACCAGTGATACCATTCTGCAGAGAACCTTCGTAAAACATGTTGGATGGGAATTCGGACAAACATGGGTTCATACGATACTGCACAGCGAGGCGGATAGGTGAGCAACCAAGGATGACGAGACGCTCAAAGAGAGATTGGTTGAGACCAGCCTTGGCAGCCTTCTTGTTCATAATGACAGGACCAAGCTGCTGGTGGTCACCAACCAATACGACCTGCTTGCAACCCATGACCAGCGGAATCATGCACTCTGGCTCAGCGGATTGCGTCGACTCATCAATCAAAACAGTCCGGAATTTGAGTTTAGAGAGACGAGGGTCACCGGCACCGACACAGGTGCAGCAAATAACATCTGCATTTGCCAATATTTCCCGTTCTGCGGAACGGGTGAGTTGCTTCAATCTCTTCTCGTCCTGGCTAGACAATTCTCCGAGCTCAGATTTCAATTGGTTGAGTTTGATGAGCTCAACGTTGGTGTCATTCAAGCGCACTTGCTCGTGCAAGGAAAGGAAGCCAACAGGAGATTCCACATCTTCGCGGGACTTGGCAGTCACACGCACCGTCTTGAGACCGGTTCTATGAATGCGCTCGCAGAGCTGATCCACCGCTACGTTGGACGGCGCGCAAACCAAGACTTGACCTCCGTTGATCTTTGCAAGATGATAAATGATAGTCGCAGAAGTAACCGTCTTACCTGTTCCAGGGGGACCTTGGATCAAACTCATAGGTCTCTGGAGCACGCTCTTGACTGCGTTAATCTGGCTACCATTGAGCTCCGGAAGACCAGGGACACTGAATTTCTTCGGTAATTGCGTCTTCATGGGCGCAGCTGCAACCTCGTGTCCAAGGAGACGGTGGAATATGTAGCCAGAGACACTCATCTCATCGACCGCAAAGGTCTTCATGGCGAGCTGCATACGGTCAAACGAAGTCGACTTCCAGACATAGTCTGCAGTGAAGTTGTGAGTGCACTCAGTAGGCACAGACTTATGTTCGCCCTTTGTGCGCAATTCGATAGTCACCTCATCAGATTGGTTGTTCGGAATCTTGATGACATATCCCATTCCTTCCCACTTGGCACGCAATTCACCGGTATATTTCAGGCGCATCTCGTCACCAACAGCTAATTTGACATCTCCCAGCTCGAGTTTTGGAAGAATAAAGCTTGCCAAGTGCTTGTTGTTAAGACCCAGATCCCAACGAACAATCAGCCCATCCTGCGACTGAGACTCTTTCAACTTGCGGTCGTAGTCGGCCTCGATTTTAACAAGCGGCCCAAAGATATTCTGGTATTGGAAAGGGTTATCGTAACGCAGGAGAACTGGAGCAGGCTCGTCATCCACTGCTTGGGCCTTTTCAAGATCCGAAAATGTTGCCTTGGAGTTCTCTTTCCACATCTCTTCCAGTTTAGCAATCATCTGCGGGCTCAAGTGACGGGCACGGATCTGTTCTTGATCGGACGGCGTAGCCACAAGCCAAGACAGGAAAGAACGGTCCTCAATGAGCGGATGCCAGCGTGATGTGTCCCAATTCATATCCTTCGAAGACGGCATGGCGGCACAGGGCTGGCGGCACAGCAGGACGACGACTGTATCGGACTTCGCGGGAATAAAACCGAGAAGGAAGACATTCTTCGTACCGCAGTTGTAACATTCGAGAATCGTGTCTCCCAGGGACGACTCGGGATGTAATTGAACTTCCTTGTGCCGAGCTCGAACGAGGTGGTTGACAATATGCGAAGAGGAGGTATTGCCACGCGCACTGCAGAACCATTTGTTGCAAGCCAGACATTTGACAACGCTGCTCGCGTTATGGATACCACAATATCTAAACAAGAAAGACAATTAATCAGCAAAGCCGCCTACACTTGGCTTTTGTTTCTTCCAAGAAGGATACTCACGCGCATGCATGCGAAGGCAGCTCCTTCTCTTCTTCCGCATTTCCAGCAACCTTCGAGTTCTCAACAGCCTGTGCGCTTGTTGCACTTTCCACGTCGTCGTCGACATCCGAGCCTTCCTCGTCATCATCGTGTCGTCGCGGACGGTGGGTAACGTTGATATCGTCGAAGTCCGCCGTGGCTCTATCGTCACCTACAGCTCCCACGGTCGAGGCCGCTTCGGAAGCCAAGCGATCCTCTGAATGTATATCCATGACGGGCTGTTGGACTGCGAATGGAAGAGTCGATTAGGCTGAAACCCCGGTTTTTAGAGCAACGAATCGGTCATGAACAGATTTTTTTTGGATTCGAACTTTTCGAAAGAATGAAAAAAGAGGGTGAGACCGCTTTATCAAACAACCAGGAATACCCTGTCCTGTTTGTCGACCGAGACAACAGAGGGGCAGAAGCTTAGGCTTCGTTAGCAACCGCAGATAGAGCAAGGGAACGTCCGGACGAATGATACACACTTTGTTTTCGAAATTTGTAAGTCCCCTAGATTCCTCCGTCGCCACAGCACCTGATAAATGAGTGAATGGTCTTGTCCCTTCCTCTTGATAGTTAAGTTGTATCCGGACGTTAGTGGTTTTGCGATCGGTGATTGATTTATCGGACGCCACATAGTGTCCGGATGGTGACACGGACCACAAGTGCAGTTAAAAAAAAGTTGCCCGCTTTTGCAGAGAATCTCCGACGACCATTTGACATCTATCCAAGACTGCAACAAAGATGCTGGTAAGTGACGCGTGAATTGCTATCTCTTTTGGTTTCGCATTGCGCGAAATAACCTAGCTAACAGTCCAATAGCGCCGTCAAGCCCGTGAACGACGAGATTATCTGTATCGGAGAGCTTTGCTTCTCCGCGATGCCTCTATCGCCGAAAAGCGTGCGCAGTTGAAGGCTTCTCTGGCCTCCGGAAAGCCCTTGGACCCGTCCATCGCAGACGATAAGAAGCTCCGTGAAGATTTCAAATATGACGAGTCATTGCTTGCGTCGGAACAAAAGAACAAGGAAGCTGATCTTTTGGGCATCGACGATGAATATGCCCTAACGTCCGGATTGATCGACCCTCGTCCAATCGTTACCACCTCCCGGAATCCGTCCATACGTCTTGGTACATTCGCCAAAGAAGTCCGCTTAATGCTCCCTACATCAGTTCGATTGAACCGTGGAAATACTGTTCTTCCAGACTTAGTGTCCAGCGCAAATGGAGCGGCGATGACGGACATGATCCTCCTCCACGAACACCGTGGAAATCCCACAGCGATGACGATCTCGCATCTTCCCCACGGTCCAACTATCAGTTTCTCGCTGCACAACGTCGTCCTTCGAGCCGATATCCCCAATGCTGCTCGCGGAACCGTCTCAGAGAGCTACCCACACTTGGTCTTCGAGGGATTTCAATCGAAATTGGGTCAGCGTGTTGTCCAGATATTGAAACATATTTTCCCACCGCGTGAGGCTGATAAAATCGGTAATCGTATTGTCAGCTTCGTAAACAAGGAAGACAGTATCGAGGTGCGGCATCACGTTTTCGTCAAAACTGGGTACAACCACGTTGAGTTGGCAGAAGTTGGACCTCGGATGACTATGAGGCCGTTCGAAATCAGAGGCGGCTCGCTGGACGTTTCAAGCGGCGATATTGAATGGAGCCTCACCCAGTACACGAGAACAAGCAGGAAGAAGGATTACCTCTAAGCCTTTACCAGGGGTACGTGCATGTATAAAATCTGGCGCCAAAAAAGAAAATGTTCTGGTTCGGCGTATGATGGTGTTCAGGAGAGCTTGAGTCGATGTTTTCATAGTTTCTTTCGGCTAGTTTATACCCTTTTTAAAACTATTAGACACCTCTTACACGTTTAATTCTGTACATTCCGCGTTTCCCGTAGACATTGACAAATACTTAGTGAATCTGCTATGGACCGTTTGATTGTAAAGAAAGCATATATTTAGACCGATATATAAAAGTGGTTATGGAGTAAACAGACTCATAATGAGAACATTGAAACAACATTTATGACATCCAAATGTACCTATGAAACCCGAAAAAAAAACCCAGGAAAAAAACAAAAAAAAAAAAAAAAAAGAAAAGAAAAGAAAAGAAAATCGTGAGGCCGAGACTTCATCCATAAAATTCGTCACTTCATGTCATGCACTTGTAAATGTGCAACGGCATATCCAACATTGACGAAGGCACAGCGCAGCTACTGATGAAGACTCTTCACAGCCTGGACAAAAGCACGGATTTTGTTAGGGTCTTGGGAACCATTCAATTCGACCCCTGAGCTAACATCCACTCCGGCCACCTTGCTGCCCAACTTGCCTAGTTGTTGAATTATGGTTGAAACATTGTCCGGACCCAAGCCACCAGCCAAGATGACCCGCAAGCCCTCATCGCTTTCCAAAACTTTCTGAACATGCGATCCATCAAGCTGCTCACCAGATCCGCCTGCTCCAGAATCTAGTAAGGGCAGGGTGTGATACGCCCTGCGTGCAATCCCGGGCTCGTCCAGGGAGAACTTGCGAATGACAGGCACCGGAATCAAGCTGGCCCATTCCAACGGTTCAGATCCGTGCAGTTGCACAACATCAAGCTCCAGTTTCTGCTGCTTGGCCAATACATACGACAACGACTGATTCTGGAAAACACCAACAACCAAAGCACGCGTTGGATGGCGAATAATCTGGGCTGAGTGATCAAAGCAATCCGCCGAGGTCGTCACTGTGGCTTGAGTGGCAGGGCGTGCTGTTGATTTGACGACATTTGAAATGCGCTGGGCGACATCATCCGGAACAGTTCGCTTCCTTCCCTCAGCTAGGATGATACCGATCAAATCTGCGCCAGCCTCAACGGCAGCCCTAGCTCCTTCTTCAGTACGAGTACCGCAAATCTTGACCAAGGGAGAGCTCGATGCCTGCGCGGGTTGAGCTTCGCCTCCGAGGAGCTCTGCAACAAAGGCAGAAGTATCAGCTGCGCGCATAAGAGCCTCGCCAACTAGGATAGCTCGCACTCCTTCCTTCTTGTAAGCCTCGACATCCTTAGGTCCAGAGATTCCACTAAGAGCACAGACGATGGTACCCTCTTGGACTTGATCCATCAGCCGACTGGTAGTGCCGAGATCGACTTCGAAGCTCGTCAAGTCTCGGTTGTTAACACCAATGACCTGAGAACCAAGATCAACAGCAATCTTCATCTCCTCGGGGGTATTGACTTCAACTAAAGGCTCCATTCCAAGGCTGCGAGAGTAGTGGTAAAGTTTGGTGAGCTGGTCAACGCTAAGCATCTTCACAATGAGCAAGACGGTGTCAGCACCGGCCAGCCGTGCCTCCAGAATTTGATACTCGTCAAAAACAAATTCCTTCCGCAAGATAGCAGGCCGATTAGGAAGACCCTCCAGGCTCTGTCGAACGGCACGCAGATCATCGATGCTGCCCTTGAACCACTCTGGCTCTGTGAGGACAGAAATGACGCTAGCTCCTGCTTTGGCGTATTCACGGGCCTGCGCGGGAGCACATGCGTGCGCAGCGATCATGCCCTTAGAGGGAGAAGCACGCTTGATTTCCGCCATGAGCGAAAGCGGATACGGTGACTGTCTGAGACGAGCAGGGAAGAGAACCTGTGGAGGGGCGATGCTGAGATCATACGCTGCCTGAAGATCATCTGGTCGCTGCGAGGGAATAGTCTTCTGAACGGCAACAGCGGCCTTGCGGTGATCATAAATCTTCTCCAAAATAGAGATCTTCTTTTCCGGCTTGGTGGCGCCATTCGCGGTCACTGCACCATTCGCCGCGGGAGTGCTGTTTGGTTGAGCAGAGCGCTGCTTGTTCTCCTCCCAGGTACCCGCCGTAAGTTTGAGGAAGCTCCTAAACATAGATCGTCCATATTCGGTGAGGATACTCTCCGGGTGGAATTGAACGCCTTCGACAACAAGTTCTTTGTGTCTCACACCCATAATGACGGTCTTCCCACTGCCGCCATTCAGCTGTGCCCAAGAAGACACCTCCAGACATTCAGGAACGGTCGAGTGCGTGCCAGCAAGCGAATGATACCGAGTGACTGCAAGAGACTCAGGAAGCCCTTCATAGACACCCTTTGAGTCATGCTTCAGTACCGACGTCTTGCCATGCAGGATTTCGCCGGTCACATCCACCTTTCCACCAAACGACGAGATAATGCACTGCTGACCCATGCACACACCGAAAACAGGAATCTTCCCACTGAAATGCTTGATTGCCACACTGCTGATACCAGCGTCCGTCTCAGGATGACCTGGGCCAGGGCTAATTACCAGCTGAGTCGGCTTCTTCGCGATCAAATCTTCCAGGGTAATCTCATCGTTGCGGAAAACAGTGACCTTAGCCCCTTCGAGGACCAGATACTGGTAAACGTTATACGTGAAAGAGTCGTAATTGTCAATGAGGACGACGTTGGTTGCGCTGTCCAGCTGCGCGGCTCTGGTCGGATGGTGGGGGGAGTGGTCGACGAGATCGGAGGCGCCCATGACTGCGATCTTGAAACGAATAGTTAGAATTGAGGTATTCAGGTTATGTTAGTATGCAATGGCCATCGCACTCACCTTCTCCTCGTTCTCTTCGCTCTGTACTTGGAGAATGTTCAGTGGAAAAGGAAAGAGGGGAAGAGAGAGGAAGATAAAGAGAGTCGTACAAAGAGCTGAGCAATTGGGGCCTTTCCTAAACCGGCGATTCTGTCAAACCGTGCAAAAATTCGCCTCACCGCCTAGCACTAACCCAAGATAGGTAATCGATGTTGACCTTCGCTGCGCGCCTTGAATATTCTTTAGTGAATGTCATTCAGTCTGTTTGCTTTCTTGACAACGCGAACCCCCTTTTCCTTTGGGTTCAACGCCCACGGCGAACTTCCTCTCCTTTATATTTTGGCATATATGATGATATAATTGGTTTGCCAAATGGCTCCCCTCCCGGAAGCCTATTTTCCGTCCCTGGACAAGTGCTTCTCCGGGGACGTCCAGCTCTTGTAGGCCACTTTTCGCTCTGTCTACATGTCGAGATAAAATAAGTGTTAACCCTATTGTCTCTAGGTCCTGGCGGAGAGCTTTCCTCTATACATGTAACCCCGAGGACGATCTCGATGATACGGGCAACGTCCATGCCTTCCTGTCGCATCCAAATAACGTCCGTTTACTTTCGAGCTCCTTGAACCCTTTCCCCTCCCGGTCCACCAAGTCGAAATCCGATCTCGAATCGAAGACTTCCGCGATTCACGCCCAGACTACCACGCAAGCTTCGTACGATCTGAAGGAAATCAAGGCAGATGCTCTATGGCTGAGTGAGAAGGCTGGCATCGACGAGATTACAGCGCTGCGGATCGCAGTCCTAGAATGGCAAAATCGACCTGCCGCGCGCCTTCTAACTCGGTTTTCTGAGGAGGAGGTTACGAGTTTGCAAAGTGCTGCTGGGGTGGACAATTTGCGTGTTTCCCTGGCCGGTCCGAACTTCACCGAGATCCTTAGGCAAGAAGCGGGCAGTGGGCTCAATGTCTCTGATCTGACTTCTGAGAAGAGTAGACGCCTGCGATTGCGCAATCTCTACATTTCCGAAAGAAGTCACGTTGTCAAGACAGCTCGTAAACTTCTTACCCTATCACTGTACAATAGCCGCCAAGATGAGCCTGTTTTGCCCCAAGCACCTGGGAACGACCGGAGAAACTCGCTGCATGAACTCGGTGCGGCCATTTTCACAAATAAGTCCGGCGGGGAAGATTGGCGCAAGTTCCTCCAAGAATGCATCGACGCTGTACGCAGTCGGTTATCATCGTTGGAGGGAGATGGTGGCTGGTTAGGAACTGCTGAGGGTAGCGAGGAAGTGGAAGACACATGGAGGACAAGTACTGTTGAAGAAATTGTGCATATAATCCAGATGCTGTTCCTTCAACTACAGGCCTCCTCGGAAATACCAACTGCCGATGTCATGGTATCATGGCTGCGGTTGATGGCCGACTATGGCTTCCTGGAGTCGTTGCAAGTGGTAAGTCTTGTCTGAGATATTTTTCGTTTGGTTAACGGACTAAAAACTAACTCTATGAAGCCTTGCAGCGATCCGACAGAGGTCCAGCTGTCTCTCCAGGGCCTTGTGTCTATAACAAGTCTTACATTCTTGAAACTTCCGCTTTCTATTCCTTTCATAGTCGACAAATCCCAACCGCAGGCGTCATCCAAACCACCTTATTTCCTCTCAAAAGATGAAGTTTCGCAGCTTAATGAATTGTTCACAACTGCATGTGTAGATTTCAAGTCTGCTCACCCGGCCGCGTTTTCCTGGGGACTAGTGCTGCATACCATGCGAGAGCTAGCACTTAACGATAAGGAGACTCGAGAACTAGAACAGTTCCACAGTGCAGTTGATTCCTTCCAGTCAAACACCCCGCATGCCAGTCCGGGCCGGGAACTGGAATTATCTTTGTACGAGGAGCTGCTAGACTGCGCTCGGACTCCCAAATACAACGTGGATGATTCCATCACACTCCTGAGCTCAGATATGATGAAGGACACCGTGTTTGAGACCGTCATTGCGTTGGCAACCAAGGTCGGGTCTACATCAGCAGTTGATGATATTTTGGCAAGTCGATGGATTCGCGTGGCTCTTCTGGACCTCACTCGGGTCGTAATTATGTTCTTGGATTATTCCCCCGAAATTGTTGAGTCCGTCCTCGCAATACTAACGGGATCACCTTTGCAATCGCCCTGGGCCTCCGACACGTCCCCATCTTCCTCCAGCGACCCGAGGTGGATTTTCATGAAAGATCGCCTTTTGATGGACAACGTATTTCACATAGCACGCTCCCGGTTTCCGTACGAGACGGTTCCCTTCCTAAAGCTCTGCCGCGCCCTCATTAGCAAGGATCTTGTTAACGAGGATGGCTTACCAGAAATCGTCAATCAGCTGGAAAATCTGGAAACTTTCACGCAGGTCGTTCCACCAGACTTTCAGGGTTACGACACTATTCGCGAGGATGAAAATGCGAACTATGTCTCTCTTATGCAATCCCTCCCGATGTTTGACTCTTCACCGAAGAGACTACTTCCCGATTCTCAACCAAGCGGTGCCATGATTGTCACAGGTTCGTCTGAAATTCCTTCGACAACTGAGGGTCAAGTGGTTTCAGAGTCGAAACCGGTGGTAGTCATGTGGCATCATCGATACTCTTGCTTGAGCTTCTTGGGGAGCTGGTTAGAAGAATGGAATGAAAATGGTGGTTATTCATCGGGGTGGGGGGAAGATTCAATTGCAGAAGTCATAGGGCTATTAGCAGACCTCGTCACCACCGCCAAAGATGTGCAAACACCAGGTGACGTGGGCTCTGGAGCCAGGAGAATCTTGGAAATGGCCAGTGATGGGTTGTCCCGGCAAAGCGATGTAGTTTCATTGGTCTTTGAGATATTCGAACGCAATTTGCAGAATATCGGCCCTCGGGCTGCTTTGGACGGTATTCTCGATTCGACAATTGCTTGCTTGCGATTCATTTGCGGTCTTGTCACGGTTTTGCCTGGCAGAGTATGGCCGTTGCTCGCGCGGAGCAGCTTGCTCGGAGCTGATGGAAAAGGCGGCGTAATGACAGCAATCGTCTCCGCAATCGAGGTACCATCCGGGGATTATCCGTTTTTGCTTAGCTGCGTCAACTTGTTTGAACAACTTGTCAATGATGCGGCTTCGCGCGCCGTTCTACGGAGGAGTCCGAATAGTGCTGCGACCAAGTTGCCTGTTGCCTCGGATTGGGGTGCCGGTGTTCCATCACACATAATGAGAGGCATTCTGCTGAACTTCGTTCGAACAGTGGTCGAGGTCTACAACAGCAACGTCAATTGGCGGTTCAACTCACCGGACCAAAGGCTTCAAATCAATACCACCCTTGCGCGGACGTTCGAGAACATACTCTACTACTCATATGGAACTAACCAGACTGGCAAACTAGACACGAAGGTAACTGGCGTTTTCTCTGCATCTGCGTCATATCTCCTAGATGTCCTAAGGCCCCAGTCGACGGCCGATTTGCCCTTTAATCAAATCCTACGATTCATCATCGATGGCCTTCAAACGCCTCCCACATTATATCTCCGTTATCTTGCGTTGGTGGAAGGTCAAGTCAAGTCAACCCTTGCGCTTTCCATCAAGTTGTTGCAGGCAGCCCAGTTGATGGAATACCCGGTGTCGCTACTCGAGGACCAATTATTTAGGGCGACACCAGCCCTGGTCAAACTATACGCACTACATGACGCCTATCGTCTGCCTGTCATATCGCTTCTTGACATGCTCATAACCAGGGCAGCCGCTGATTCCGTCAATGAACCGCCATCCCTGGTTGGTCACCTTGGGGCAGAGTCGTCTTGTCTCTTCCTTGACGTTTTGTCGCAATTTGATCAACCACTGAGCCATCGTCCTCTGCACCTCGCAGTATGGCACTTACTCTCAGCGCTCGTTAGCAAGCGCCAGCAGTGGCTTTCTGTTTACATTCTCACTGGATCATCCCCGCGACAGTCATTGAAGAAAGACGATGCACAGAAAGCTCCAGCAATGAGGGGCGCTCCATTTTTACAAATCGCCCTTGATAAACTATCCAATATCGAGCAGCTTGATTTACAAGTGGCGGTTTCTTTACTTGTATTTGTTTCGCATGCGCAGGAACATTGGCCATGGGCAACCCCAGAGTTAAGAAAACACCCTAATTTCTTCAACAGCATCGTGAACTATGTCTCGAAGTTGAAAATATCTTCCCTGCCTGTTGTGAGCCAAATCCCCGCTACTCATATTGCGGCAGTGGTTGCAGATCTCTGCGCCGTTTACCTACATTCTGCCAAGGAAATGCGAGATCGGTCGTTTATCAAGACTTTGATCCCGCTGGTGTCTTGGTTTGCGAAGGATGCTGTCGAAGTCTCCGGATACAACGCATCACTGCATGCGAACCTGAAGAAGAATTTCGAGATGAGATATTCCGGCTGTAAGCTTGTTGACTTCAAGAGGTCGTCTCTCGAAACTCGTGGCTTGGGACGGGAATATTATTACGACACTGCTCTGGGCGAGAAGTTACTTTCTTACGACTTCGCTTGGGCCGGAACCAGAAACCAAGGGTTTGCGGAGGAGTTTGAGCGTGCCAATATCAACCTCTCTCTTGTCGAGGCGCAAGTTGTATGTTTTACCTGGTTGTCTTCCATGGTGTGTGCAATTACTAATATTTTCTTCACAGAGCCTCCTGCATGGCTGGAAATTCTTCGCCATCGAGCACTGCGCGGACTTCATAACCGACCACGAGGTTCAAAGATCTATGGCATTGGTCGTCCAAAGTTCTTTGGAAGCCAATACCCGAAGCGTTCCCCAAGAACCAATATTTGAGAGGATACAGCAGACACGGGTCGACTTCGCACAGGCTTTGCTTCAACGACTCGTTGAGGTTGGAGCAAAAGGCGCTGAGGTCTTTGGCTTACTCAGGGTCGCTTGGGACACTTTAAGAACACGCCGTGCAACATATGAAGAAGCGCTTGTTAATGATGATACGGAATATTACCGATCCCTCCTTAACGTCCTATTCCTGGCCCTTCAATTTCACGTTGATGGACCCTCTCGGGCGGCCCCTGAGACGCTCAACAAGAAGGCCGAGCTCTCATCTGATTTGACACAAGTCATCGAAATCACGAAAGTCGTTGTGGCACAGGGTTTCAAGGCCCTGACGACGTACTTGCACGATGATCCAGAAAAATGTACACCGAAAGATTTCGCCATCCTCACTGCCATCTTGCAGACTTGTCTCCAGGTTAAACATGCGGATCGGCTGCTTGAGCATATCGTGTTCTACATTCAGGATAATGATACTGCCCGGTATGCTACTACGCTTTTTTCGTGGGCCGATCAGTTGGCGGTGGCTGGTGATCCCGTCTACGGTGACCTTAGTATCTCGTTCCTCGTTAAGCTGTCTACGATTCCCATGTTGGCAGAACATCTTGCCGTTGAAGGGGTCTTGATGAGGCTTTCCACCTGCCGGTTAACAAATGTTCTCCGTCAGCCCAAGGGATTTGGACCGTTTGACCCTGTTCCCCGGCTATACACTATTTGGACCGGTGGTATTCTACCGCTTTGCCTGAACCTGCTCTACCACGTCATGCGGACTGCACCGGAGGTGGCAGCATTCCTCAATCAATTTGAGGGCCAACTCAATCGTGCAGCAGATTCTTTCTCTGCAGGTCGCGCAACAGCTGGCACTTCAGTTTCCGCGCCCCGTCGCATCTGCCTAAGTATGGCTTCTGAGGCCAACTCTCTTGCACTGATCACCTTCATTCTGGACCGATTCCGGGAAGCCGGCGCCAGCGCAGGTGTTGATGCGTCGTCGATCCAGGAACTCAAGTGGGACAAGGGACAGGTCAAGGAGGACATTGAGGAGCTGCTGGAGCGGAAACAAGCGCTTCGGGCTCGGATTGTGGCTACGAATGACAAGGAGGTGGAGATGGCGCGACAGAAGGCTGTCAGTGCTTCGTCTGGTGCGGAGAACCGACTTGAGGAGAAGATTATCGGTGAACTGGGGGCCGCATTGCTTTGTCTTGGGGGTGAAGAGTAATGTAGTGATGGGTCCTTGTTTGGTGTATGTAGCATTTAAGTTTTGTCGTGCATTGCTATTTTCTGTTCTATGGATAATCATTTTTGGATGGACATGCTTCTTTAACTGAATACATATTATCTCTCTTGTATCTCCTCATTTGTCGCCCGAGGTCCACGATTCGCATAACCTCGGGCATTTCCCTTTCTAGCAATCGCTTTGTACAGTGTTGCGGGGGTGGGGCGTAGAGAACATGGGTCGAATAAGGAAAAAGGGTATTCTTAATAAACTCCTGTTCTCCCAGGCCATTCAAAAATATACATATCTCCGGTTCCATTTGATCTCATATATTTTTTTAGGGCAAGACAACATGCCGCTCACATCACGTTGGCAGACAGAACAAATCCCCGACACTCACCTAGCTTCCTTACTCTTTACCTCACCTACTCACCCTGTATCAAAAACCCACCGCTGCTATTCTGACGCCGACAATCCAGAAACCCACTACTTCACCACCCATGACTTCCGCCTCTGGTGCCAACGATTCGCGGCGGGGTTGCGCAAATCCGGTCTCCAAACGGGCGACCGGGTGCTGCTGTTCTCCGGCAATGATTTATTTTTCCCCGTTGTATTTCTGGGTATCATAATGGCTGGTGGTGTTTTCTCAAGCGCGAACCCGACTTATGTAGCTCGGGAACTGGCGTATCAGTTTCAGGATAGCGGTGCGACGTACCTTCTCTGTGCGGAGTCTAGTCTGGACACGGGCATTGAAGCGGCCAGACTAGCTGGAGTGCGCAGAGATCGAGTCTTTGTCTTCAACAGTGACGTCTATGACGGATCAGGCCAGGCCCGGAAAGGCTGTCGCCACTGGGGAGAACTGGTAGCGTCCGCAGAAGAAGGAAGCAAGTTCGTCTGGGAAGAACTCTCAACCCCAGAGACATCCAGCCGCACACTAGCCCTCAACTACTCCAGCGGAACAACAGGAAAGCCCAAGGGCGTGGAAGTCTCGCACAAGAACTATGTGGCCAACACAATACAGACAGGCTTCATGGCGCAGTTGAGCCCGGAGTACGAAGCGAAAATAGCTAAGGCGCGGTTGCTCTGCTTCCTGCCTATGTACCATGCAATGGGGCAGACGATATTCATTGCCAACGCTTTGCTTTCTGGGACCCCGGTGTATATTATGCCGAAATTTGATTTCATCGGAATGCTCGAGTATGTACAGAAGTTCCGCATTACTGAGCTTATCCTCGTGCCTCCGATTATGGTAAGGCTTGCAAAGCATCCAGCTGTTCGAAGTGGGAAATACGACTTGAGTAGCGTGGAGGCGATTCGTTGTGGTGCGGCACCTGTGGGACGGGAGATTTGTAGGGAAATCGAGAAGTTGGGGACCCAGACGGGTTGATATAAAGCAGGCGTGGGGGATGACCGAGTATGTTTTCCTTCACTTCGCTCCCCGTCCGTATATTGATGTATATTGCAGGGTGACATGCTCGTTCCTGGGATGGGATCCCAGAGATGAGGGCAATCCGGCATCTGTTGGCATGTTGTACCCCAATTGCGAGGGCATGATCATAGCCGACGATGGAAAGACAGAGTTAGGCAAGCACCAACGCGGTGAATTGTGGGTTCGAGGACCGAGTGTCATGAGAGGATACTGGCAAAAGCCTCAAGCCACACAAGAGACCAAAACAGCGGATGGATGGTTGAAGACGGGGGATATTGCATATGTCGATGATGATGGGAGATTCTATGTCGTGGACCGGATAAAGGTATTCAAGCCATTCTTCATAAGGTACTTCCATGATATATACTGACTTGCTTAACTATAGGAACTGATCAAAGTCAAAGGCAATCAAGTAGCACCAGCAGAGCTAGAGGGACTCTTGTTGGAGCATCTTGCAGTCGCCGATGTTGCTGTCATTGGAGTACCTGTGTAAGCCTTCACTCGTATTGACACAGATCTACAAGAGAGTGACTAACCCGGTATCAGCAACGATGACGAACGCCCTCGTGCATACGTTGTATTAAAGCCCGACCAGGGTGCCACAGCAGAGGATATTATCAAGTTCATGGATGGGAAGGTGACCGCGGTCAAACGCATTACTGGTGGTGTTGTCTTTATAGATGCGATCCCTAAGAATCCTTCGGGCAAGATCCTACGTAAGGAGCTTCGGGAGAGGGCCAGGAAGGAGATGAAGGGAGCTACTGCGAAGCTGTGATAGACAATGCATACACGACTTTATGATAATATAGTTTTGATTTCTATTATCTCGCAGACAATATGTCCCTAAAAATAACATTACCTTTAACTATACTCTGTACACTGATACATGATTATTCAGAAGGCACAGCTGGGTGAAATAAATAAATACGTGCCAAGAGGAATGGCTTGACATGTGAAAAATGTGGAATTCACGATTTACTGTTATTTGACTGACTGGGTCTTTCCTGCATGAACTGGTCATCATATATGCACTTATGTGCATCGGGACGCATTAGCAGTTCAATAGGACCTTCAAGAACCATCCGGGGACGATAACGTAAATAGCAGCGCGCCCCATAACGTATTTCCCAAGCGACCCGCCACCCCAAGCGACCCGCCACCCTACCGCGTTCGCGTCACCCACGTCGCGTCCTACCATGTTCAACCACCCACTATGCCACCAAAACGCACTCAATCGAGCCAAAAATATATTGAACAAGAGGCCAGAATCTTGCTTGCTATTGAGGCTATCAAGAAACAGGAAATCACAGTGATTGCTGAAGCAGCATGTTGATTCAATATACCTTGAACAACACTATGCGACTGACTAAGTGGCCACCAGAATCGCACTGAGAAATGCGCTAATAACCATAAATTGAACAAAAATGAAGAGAATTCACTTGTACAATGGGTGCTTTTTATGGACCTTTGTGGAGCAGCCCCCCCGGCCTGCTACTGTGCAGGAAATGGTGAATCTTCTACTTGCAAAGCGCAGTGAGACCCCCCCCTCAGACAGTTGGCAAGAATTGGGTTACAAACTTTGTTAAAAGATACCCTGAGCTTGCCTCTTGCTTCTCACGATGATATGACTACGAGCGCGCAAAAACAGAGGATCCAAGGGTCATCCAGGAGTGGTTTGACTGTGTTATTTGTACAATCAAAGAGAATGGTATCCTTCAGGAGGATATCTATAACTTTGATGAGACAGGCTTTGCAATGGGCCTTACAGCAACTGCTAAGGTTATTACTTGATCTGAATACTATGGTCGGCGCTCACTTTTACAACCTGGGAATCATGAGTGGGTTACAGCCATTGAAACAATTAATGCCTCTGATGGGTGCTTCCACTGGTGATTATCTTCAAGGGCAAGGTCCTTATTAAAGGCTGGTTCGATGATCTCCCATATGACTGGTGCTTTGAAACAAGTTCAAATGGATGGACTACTGATGAAATTGGAGTATTGGACTTCAATGGCTTCAAAAACACTTCATTCCAGCGACAACTAGTCGTACACGTGGGAAATATCGACTTTTAATCCTTGATGGCCATGGGAGTCATCCAACTCCTAAATTCAACTAAGTTTGCAAAGAGAATAATATTATACCAATTTGCATGCCAGCACACTCTTCGCACCTTCTGCAACTGCTTGATATTGGGTGTTTTGCTCCTTTAAAGCATGCATACAGCCAGCTAGTTGAGAACCAGATGTGGCTTGGGTTCAACCATATTGACAAGTTTGACTTTCTCGCCACCTACCCAATTGCTTGTGTGGAAGCTTTCCAAGCTCAGACTATTCAAAATAGCTTTACAGGAGCTGGTTTAGTGCCATATAATCCAGAGTGAGTGCTTTCAAAGCTTGATATTATACTCCAAACACCATCACCCCCGGGTAGTCGTCCAATAAGTCAATCAAGCCAATTTTCACCAAAGACACCTCAAAATCCTATACAACTTCAGCGGCAGGCTAGTTCAATTAAGGCTTTGAGGAGAGCCAGCAGATCATACAGCTTCCTATAGAAGCAATTGAAGCACTGAGACCCGTCCCTGCAGAAGCACCAATTTCACCTAATTTGCCGGTTCCTGCGAGAAGGAAGCTACCAAAATGTAGCATATGCGGACAGGAAGGACACAGGTCAAACCATTGCCCTCACAGATAGTTCTTTTACCTAATATACTGGCGTTAATGTGGTTAAAAATGCGTTCAAAAGAGTAGGGTAGGGTGGCGGGTCGCTTGGGAAATACGTTAGTAGGAAAGTCACGCGTTAAATTCTACATAGTAAGACCCTGCTCGTGCAACTAAACCTTTTGGTAAACAATTACTATAATCCGTACTTATTTATTTATTTTATTTTTTCATTTTTTCGCAATATGGAATTGGCAGGCTCTTTTTACCTGGGCGAATTGAGATTGCGATGCCTAGCTCGTTTGACTACAAGTAGAACATGTGGGGTAATAATTGCTTTGCACTAGGTATTTGGAATTCGTCGAGTAGGCTCAGAGTTTGGCGTATCGAACTAGTCTGTGCGAGAAAAAGATCATCTACGTGCATATCATCTGGACCTGGTAATCGGGTCGTACTATGGGCATGAACCAAAAAGAGGCGTAATTCAATTGTCCGGATGGCCTAATCGAACAGCCGTTCAGTCCATCGGTGAGATACATGGCGCCGATGGCGGCTTCGGGAATTGTTTTTTATGCCCACCGAAGATAGTGCCGTGCGTTCCGCAGGCCTATTATTATGCCGGGGAAGAGACAGCAGCCGCGCCACAATCAAATGTCAACTTTCACCGCCGCCATGTTTTTCATTATTCTGGCGTGACGGTTCCATCAGATCGTGTCTTTGACGTGTTCTGTGTGGGCGCCATGATCGATCGGCTGAATCGATCTGCTGTTGGCTTCTGCTGGCTTAGGGCATAACAACCTGCGAGCGATTAAGCGGTATGTCCGATGGGGGTCTTCCAGCACAGCCATTGGCGATCTGGGTATACTACTAGCGATTCAGGGATCTGCATTGACAGAAGGTAAGGTCAAGATGAATCCAGTCAATGCAGTGGATCTGTGACGATTTACCGAGTGAAAAAAGAAGCATTAAGTGGGATGGCTAAGCTGAACTGAAGAAGATGAAAGAAGTTGGAGGTGCGAGTTTGGCGTCTGTGCGTAATTTACACGCGGTATTGGTGTGTATTTGGCGCTTAATGCTGCGGTAAGTATATCAGCAGATCACCACCACCTCTACGGAGTACCTCTCTGTACAAATATGTACTTGGGTCCACGAGGGCAACTATTGATTACTGCATATTTGCCTTTGCGATTGCATATTTGCCTCTGTTAACGATGGATCGGAGCATCTTCAGGGGCACTTGAAGAGGAAAAAGAAAAAAAAATTTCATGCGGTGCTATGTTGGTGATAGGATGTATGGTGGCGCAAATTCTCAATAGCTGAAAAAAAAAAAAAAATTTCGCCTCGCATTGGAGCCGCCACATTCCCTCCCCCCCTCCTCCATTCCAGTCCACTCGGATTCTCTAGTTTATTCCGTGACAGGATGCTAAAAGAGGTTTGATTCGTTTTTCTTGCTAGTGTTGTGCCATCGACTGCGGGCACAGCTGCAACTTGCGTTTTCACCCGCACCCCTCAATTTCTCTCTCCCCACCTGTCTAGAAAAATCTTGTGATTATTTACAAAAGGTGAAGTTGGTGGGTTAACTTTAGAATATAACCATGCCAATCAAGGACAAAGAAAGCGAGAACTAGAGGAAGAGGTCTTCGCCGAATATGGTCGTTTTCCTCTGGGGTACTGCTGAACCGGACTGGCTCTCCTGAGCCTGGACTCTGCATCTCATACATCATAGGGAATTGTCAACTCTAATAAAGAAGATCCTGGTCTGTTTCAGTATTTGCTGTGGACCGTGCCGCCATCGTTCTATTCATGGTCTTTATATAGCTGTCTCCCTTCTAACTCGGAGCAAGCAGGCCCCAACTCTTCATCTCTGCTAGTCTGAACTGGAATTTCAAGAACAGCACTCTCGTTACTTGTCACTCGATTTTCACATTTAGCAGACTATTACTTGTCCCTCGTTAAAGCAATCTTCTGGGCACCTCAGCTTGGAGCACCTTTCGTTCTCAGCCAGAGAAAGACAAGCCACACAGTTCTTGCGATGAACAGCGAGCACGGCAAATCGTTTATTCCCCAAGAGTTGCAAATCACATCGACGCAGATACTCTACCCTGTCCTTTGCTTAATTTGCCTCCTACTCCTCGTCCAGCGCATCAAACATCGCAGCAGGTGGTCCGCACTATCTCGGAGGCAAATGGACTCGCAAAAGTCCCTACTAGAGACATCCGGCGCCAGTGGCAACAAAGAGAAGCCAGCTGGCACGGCTGCAGTGGACCAGCAACAACAGCCTATATCCAATAGTCCCCCAAAGGATCTATCTCGCGATGTTCGCGCCCCCTTGCCATCCGCCTGTGATATCCTGCAGCCTTTGTCCTGGCGCACGCCACTGCCGTCGAGTGGTCACCTGGCCGCCATGCTAAGCCAGGAACGGCATGTTGGGAGTCGACCGTCGTTGACTGAGACACCAGCGGAGCCATTGTCCCCTGAATCCTCGTCGACACATGCCGCGCCAGGTGGCAGCGTTCATGCAAGCGGATCGCACCAAGGATTCTCTGAAAATGCAGATCAGGAGGCAAAGAGGAGCCCTAGGTCAGGGTCAGGGTCAGGAGCAGGATCAAGCGAGCTAGTGAAAACCCCACAGAGTGCGTTTTTGCCTCCCTCTACCGGGATATTAAGTGATGGGCGGTCTCGCTTAGGATCTAACGTGGTGTCTACGGCGCAGAAGCGAAGTGAAACCGTCCAGCATCTTCAAGATACAGACGAAAATGGCGTGCGGAAGTGGAAGCGAAAGGTGGTTGAATATAGTTGATTCTTTTTCTTTTTTTCCCCTTTTGTTTTTCTTCTCTTGCTTTCAGCTCTCATTCTATTATGAGGGCTTCTCATGCTACGATACGCGGCACGTGATCACGACGCATTGAGGAATGTCATGATTTATTAATTCCCACTCGTCTACTAGCAGTATTAGCATAATGATACTTGTCATATCTCTACCCAAACTCAGCTATAGCTGTAATCCATGCTTCATAGTTAACTACTCCATCCGTAAACCGCTTAGTAATCAAACCGTGACATCGGAGATAACTAGCTAGGCCTCGCTGTCTACTCTACTCCGTACTTTGTACGGAGTCACCACAACCAGCATCAAACGCTCTCAACAAATAAACCAACAAAATGACACTAACAGTCTTCCCCCCTTCGACACCAACACCATCCACCAAATCACCGATATCACCCGCCTCCGCAAACACCATCGCCCACGATGCCGATTCGACACTCCTAACGATAACCCGCCTTTTTGCGCGCCTGGAATATAACCTTCTCAGCAGTACTGCGGATCTGAGGCCGTTGGTACGAGATGAGTTTCAGCGGATGAGGGTGCAGGCTGTATGGTTTTTCTGTACCCCCCTGGTAAGGTTTTGGGTGTTAATGTAATGAGAGCAGAACATTGACTACGCGCGCACGGCTCTGAATACATTCGAAAAGTCGCTTTCTGGTGTGAAACGTGTTGATCGGCGGTATGAGATTCAGACGGAGGTTGGGAGGAAGAGGCAGACACTGAGGGCGTTGGAGGGTGTGTTGGAGGAGGTTACTGCGCAGGCGGAGGCGCAAGCAAATCGCGACGATGATATCGAGGAAGAAGAGTACGAGGGGGAAGGGGAATTGGTGGATATAGGTGACAATGAGGGTGTTGAGAATGCGCCAGAGACCGCGACGAAGGATGCGCAACCGCCATCACCACCGGAACAAGAGCAAGAGGAGGAAGAGACAAGTCGCGGCGACTCTACGATAACCAATCCGCCCACGTCGACCCTCCGGAGCCGCAATCTTCAGCACCAGCACCCAACAGCGACATCGACTTCTTACCAAACCCATGACCAACCCCAGCCAACATCACCGCCGCAACCAGACCGTGCCCAAGCGCAATCAACAGAACAATCTCTCTCCACCTCCCGCCTCGAACATGAATCCCTCACTGAATCCCTCCTCTCCCTCGCTACGCAACTGAAGTCCTCCTCCACATCCTTCCACACCTCGCTCGAATCTGAGAAATCCATGCTGGATCGCGCTGTAGATGGGCTCGATACTACAACGACGAATATGGGTGCGGCTGAGAAGCGGATGGGGACGCTGAGGAGGATGACGGAGGGCAAGGGGTGGTGGGGACGGATGATGCTGTATGCGTGGATTCTGGGGTTGTGGCTGGTTGCTATCTTGATTGTGTTCTTGGGGCCGAAGTTGCGGTTCTAGAACTTGGAGCGGTTATTTATCCTACTATGTAATACTGGAATGTGGATTATATGTACGGAGTACTAGACTACAGATGCATTATTCTACAATCTCAAACGCTTGCTTTACTATGACCCAAAGACCGACCGGCATGACACATGAGAAGAGGCATGATGCGTACTTTGTCGTTCCCGTGCCCATTGCCCTATGGCCGTCGTTCTCAATAGGGAAAAGAAAAGAAGGGAACACGAGATAAAAGGAAATGATGCGTGACATAATGAGTTATACACAAGATTTGATGACGAGGGCAGGATATCCAGCTTTCAAATCAGACAGACACATAAAAGGAAATACCGGCAGAATGAGGGTTTGAGGTAACCAAATCAAAAAGGGAATCAAGAAAAAGGAAAAATTTTCACCAAAAAAAAAAAAAAAAAAAAAAAAAAAAAAAAAAAAAGCATATGCGTTTTGTACTGTT